>NW_027187372.1:34668329-34709893 GCF_028583685.1 Petaurus breviceps papuanus | reverse complement strand
AAGGAGGAGAATACAGATGAGAGATGACTGGAGGTTATCCCACCAGAAAGTCTGAAAAATATGCACCATTCTACCCTCACAGATTTCTTACCTCTGCAAAGGTGTGGGAGTGGGGAGGTGTCTTCTTTGGTGCTCTGCTTGCTTTTTGTAATTCTGCAATGTTCACTTTCAATTTTTGTCCATTTACATTGTTGTGTTCATTGTGTACATTGTTTTCTTAGCTTTATTTACTTCTTTCTGTGTCAGCTCATGTAAGTCTTTCCACGCCTCTCTGTAATCACATTTGTCATTACAGCTCAGTAATATTCCTTTACATTCATGTGCTGCAATTTCTTTATCCACTCCCTAGTGAATGCATTGCCTCAATTCTTGTCCATCCCCCTCTTACAGATAAGGAAATGGTAACAGAGCCAATCAAGTTCCAAAAGCTTGACTACATTGCACCATCCATTGCTTCTTGTTTAGCTGTGTCTGACTCTTCATGGCCCCATGAGGTATTTTCTTGGCAAAGATGCTAGGGTGGTTTGCCATTTCCTTCTCCAGCTCATTTTACAGATAGGGAAACTGAGGCAAATAGGGTTAAGTGACTTGCCCAGGGTCACACAGCTAATAAGTGTCTAAGGCCAGATTTGAACTCAAAAAGATGAGTCTTTCAGACTCCTTGCTTCATGCGTGCTCTCTCCACTGTACCACCTAGCTGCCCTCCATCCAATGCTACTCTTTCCCATTACTAAGGCTACTTTGCAAAGGAGGCCTCTTGCTTCCAACATGTGATTCCAACATAGATGTGAGTGTTAGGCAAGATATCTTAGAGGAAGGTAGGAAGGAGAAAAAAAAAATTTCAATGCAATTAATGAAGTTTTGAATTCAGGCCTTCTAAAATCTAGATTTTATGGGGATTAGAATGTTGGTTAGAAAGGTCTTGAAAATGCCAAAGCGCCCTTCTTGGCCCAGTTGGGTTAGAGATGGTGGCATGGGGGATGATGCTGACCTCTTGCCATAATCCTTAAGAAAGAGAGCCTGATATAGTAGAAGGGACACTAGAGTCCTCCTCTGGAGACAGAGGACCTGGGTTCAAATTCTGCCACAGTGTGATCATGGACCATAATGGGCTTAATTTTCCTCATCTATAAATGTGGGGCTTCAGCTAGATGGCCTCTGAGGTCCCTTTCAGCTCTAGAACTATGATCATACCAGTGCCTTTGTTTCTAGGATTCTGTGCAGTGAGTAACCATCTGATGGTCCCCTGGGGCATTTTTGCAAATTCACAAGCTTTGCCCTTTGAAAACACATAAGGGAGGCCACTAGAATCTTGGCAACATCCCCTTTCCCATTAGCTAACCATGACTGAGATGCCTGTGAAATTCCTGAGGAAAATTCTTTCTGCCTTTCCCCAAGGAATAAACCAACATTAGGTCTCCGGTCCTTGGCTTGCAGGAAGCACTGATGTCACAATCCTATTATTTTCCACTTTGTAATCTCACAAACAATTTATTGAGCAAAGCTCCAGAAACTGTGAGTTTCAGTTTTTATGTGCTGGCTACAATCTCCCACCTGAGCAGAGAGTATTAACTCTCCCAAGCCCCAGACTTACAGCTCAGGATTTTGGCTTTGACCATTCTGTCTATGTTCAAGCTGTCTGAGTTCGCCTCTTCCCATGCTCCCAGCCGGCCTGATGTCAAATTAATGTTGTTATTACCCTGCCCCCCATTTCACAGATGAGGAAAACTGAGGCCCACAGAGGTAATGTGACTGGGCTAAGATCACACAGAGCACTCATGGCAGAATAAGAGATCTATCAGTCAATCACTAAACATTTATAAAGCACCTATCATGTGTCAAGCACCATGCTAAGTGCTGGCGATATAGAGACAAAGAATAGCCGCTGCCCTCAAAAACCACATCTCCTTCCCTGTATATGCCTGCCTGCCTCAGTTTCCTCATCTGTAAAGTAGGAATAGTAACAGCGCCTACCCCCCAGGGCTGTTGTGAGGGTCAGATGAGATGATATTTGTAAGGCACTCAGAACAGCGTGTGCACATAGTAGGTAATTAAGAAATGCTCATTCCTCCCTTCCTCCATCTCCCACACTCCCCACCACATGTCGGGCGCATGGACAAGTTTCCAACCTGTTACTGGGCTCCATCACGAGGTAAGGGAGGAGCGGCGGAGCCGGAAGGAAGGCTGAGCTGGATAAAGAGCTGAGAAACATGCCATCTTCTCAGCCAGCCAGGCCAAACAATAGCAGTTCATTCCCCCTCTGTGGAAATGATTCATTCCTCTCTGGGTGTGAACTCTTGATTCTGTAAATAGTGAAGGCTCCGGGTCAGACTCTGTGGGATGGAGCTCGCTCTGCATCCCAGCCCTGCTCCCCCGCACCTCACCTCTCCCGGGGTGGGAAGGTGGGGAATCTAGCTTTCCCCTTCCAGTCCCTCTCTACACTCTCACCACCCCCCCCCCAGGCTGTAGCCAGGAGGGAGTGGGATAGAGATACTGAGAGCACAGCGCTGCATCCCTGGTAATGAGTTTGGCTCTCTGCCCGGGTTCCTGCCAGCAATCTTGCTGTTTGTTTTGTTCGTTTATAGGCCTCTTGGGTCTAAAGAGCTTGGCTTCTGAAAGCGGGTAAAGGCCGAGCTTGGTCAGCATAGGAATGGGGTCTATTTACCGCTGTTCCCCACCATCCTGAAGCGCTACCCTAACAGGTGTAGAGAGGAGAGGCCTAGGTTTATTCAGTTTCCAAGTATCTGCTTCTGTTGTGACAAGGCCTCTCTAAGAACAATTCCTGGGACAGCTAGGTGGTGCAGTGAATAGAGCACCGGTCCTGGAGTCAAGAAGACCTGAGTTCAAATCTGGCCTCAGATACTTAACACACTTACTAGCCAAGTGACCTTGGGCAAGTCACTTAACCCCCATTGCCCAGCCTTCCCTCTCCAAAAAGAAAAAGAACAATTCCTATACCACCTAGAATCATAGGCTTTGGAGTTGAAAGGGACCTTGGGGGTCATCTCATCCAGCCCCCTCACTTTAAAGGTGAAGAAACTAGACCCAGAGAGAAATGACTTGTCCAAGGTTACACTGCTTAAAATGCAGAACTGGAACTCTACCCAGCCTCCCTTGACTCCAGGTCCGTTAGTCTTTCCATTATATAGTCCTGCCTCTGGATAGTATCTTTAATTATGGGTTTATCGTTATCATCATCATAATAGGCAGTGATATGGCAGGTGCATATGTGTCCAGGGGGACCTGAGCTCTTGTTCTGCTTCAGACATACAGTAGTGGTGTGACCCTCGAAAGGGAAAGGGAAACCTATCCCCGGTATGGCTATGTCCTTTGGGGGAGCAGTCCTGGGATATAGAGCTAGGTCCGTCTCCCAGAATCTGACTCAGAGCCTTCACTAACTCTGGGCAACTTCCTAAGACCAGGCATGGATGGATCTACATATGTTAAGGAACTTCACCTTGGGAGATGCCTACTCCAATGAAGTCACGTAGTCTAGGTCCAACGAAAAAGTTTACACGTAGCTAGTGCTTTTAAGGCTTACAAAGCCCTCTGATGTCCGTAATGTCATTTGAGTTTCATGGTGACCCTGTAAGGTAGGTGATGCAAATATTATTAATCATCTTCATCCTACAGATGAGGAAACTTCGGCTCCTCAGCTCTTCTGACTACTTTCACTATAGCACACTGGCTCTCTGTCTCACCCATTTCATTTTTTTTGCTACTCTTGTGGCAGCCTCTTTGAGATTAAGCCCTCCTATGGGTCCTAAGTATCAGAAACTAGACCATCTATCCTTAGCAACCCCAAAAATGCCAGAGACAATTCAAGGTTAGGGCTGCCTGCTTTTTGCTCATTTTTGGTTTTCTAACTGCTTGGCCTCAGAGGGCAAAACAAAAGGTGATGCCCTTGGCTGATTATTTCCTATTTATCCGGTAATTAGCTTGTTTGTACATAGTTGTTTGTATATTGTCTTCCCCAGTAGCCTATGAGCCCCTTGGGATCAGGGAGAGTCTTCTGACACTTTTTGTATCCCTAGCACTTAGCCCAGTGCCTGGCACACAGCAGGTGCTTAATAGATGCATACCAACTCATTAGAAATTGAAAAGAGCCACATTTCAGCTCACTATTAGAAGAAAAACTTGCCAACAATTTGGGTTGTCTAAGACTCAAATATCCTAAGAGATGAACTGTCTCAGGAGGTGGAGAACAGCTTCAGAGGTAGAGGATGGCCTCACCAGGGGTAGAGAATGGCCTCACCAGGGGTAGAGGATGGCCTCACCAGGGGTAGAGGATGGCTTCACCAGAGGTAGAGGATGGCCTCACCAGGGGTAGAAGATGACCTCACCAGGGTTAGAGACTGGCCTCACCGGGTTCTTTAAGCTGAAGCCACATAGTTACTTATCAAGGAAGCTTCTTATTCAGGCCTGAGTTGAACTAGTTGATTTAAGGTTCCTTCCATCTTTGAGCTCCTGATCTGACCTCGGTTCCCCGACCTCTTTCTCCGGTTCCTGTAGGTGACTTGACAGTTGGAAGGGCTGCTCAAGGAGCTGGGAGAAGAATTACTCTAGAAAACACCAGCTTCCTCCCCTTCAGCTGTACCATTCCAGAAGGGACCTCAAGAGAGAAAATGGGCTCAGACCCCATGCCTTTGGGCAATAGGTTACTATTAACACAAGCTGTCTGAGCCCCAGAGAAGTTAACTGATTTGGCAAGGGCTGCATAGCTAGTTAACCATGGAAAAGGAAGTGGAGTCCAATCTTTCTTCATCTAAAGTGGCGCTGTTTTCTCTACCCAGCCCTAACTTCCCTTATAGCTTATAGATCTGCCACTCACAGGCATAATATCAAGTTCTGGAATATATAAGAGAGCAGACTCCAAAGTGGAACACCTCTCCCTAGCCTCTCTGGAAACCTTAGAGTTGCCTGTTCCTAGAGAGAGACCCAGAGCAATTTCCTCGTGGCCAGCTCATGGCTGGGGGCTTTAGTGAAGTCCACTTCCGCCATGGCTCCATATGGTGCTAAAACATCAGAGCAGCTTCCTTGGCCACATGGATGTAAGGATTGGGCAACACGAGGAAAAGCCACCCTCCCAGGCCTGAGTCATGGGAAAGGATATTTAAAAGACTGGACCATCTGACCTTAGTTCATCTAATCCAGTGGGACTTCAGCCTCCAGTTGCATTAGTCACCAAGAGAGGCAACCCCTCTGTGTCCAATCAACAGCAAGCAGTAGGCCTGGGGCTCCCCTCTGAGGGCATCAGAGATAAAGGAAAGGTGCTGACCTATTACTGGAGCATTGCAGAATTATCTAAGAAAGGCCTGTCCTTTATCTTCCTCATAACAACAATAATCACATCTCTGTAATATCATATATTATTGTATATATATGTGTGTGTGTATACATATGCATATATATATATATATATATAATATTACTAACTAGCACTTATTCAGTGCTTTAAAATTGGAAAGCACTCTACAAAATATCCTATCATTTGATCCTTACAACCACCCTGGAAGGTAGGTGTTATTATTATGTTATCATCCCCCATTTTATAGATAAGGAAACTGAGGCTGGAAAAGGCTAAATGAATTGCCCAGAATCACAGTCAGTAAGTGTCTGAAGCAAGATTGGAACTCAGGTCTTCCTGGAGCCAAATCCAACATTTGTATCACCTGACTATACTACATTAAGGTACATAATGTACTTACCGTGTGATAACCCTGAGAGACTGATAATATAAGAATGAGTGAGTCATCTAACAGTTCTGGGTTTCCATTTCCTCATCTGTAAAAGGGGGATCCATTCTGAAGGTCACCAGAGTTTTTCTCTTAGAATATAATTTCCCTATAGGGAATTCCTATCCTTCGTTTTCCCTGGAAGGTAAAGTAGGGTTGGGGATTTTTCTCCTCCTATTGTAGATAAACTGAGACCCAGAAAAGTTAATTAAGAAAGGTACCCAAATTGGCACTGCAAGCTTTAGGTCACCATAAAAACAATTCAGCAGAAAGTGCATTGTAGTCGTCGTCACAAGGTACCGGTTCCTTTACGACTGCCAATTCCTGGCTCAGAAAAGTCACTTCCCCTTGTCTAAGCCCCAGATTCCTCACCTGTAAAATTAGAGGGTGAGACTAGATGATCCCAGAAGTCCTTACCCATCTTAAATAGAATGCTTTGTGGAGCTAGGCCTCCTCGCTCCAATAGACCCCCAGAGAACAAACTCAAGAGATCTATAATGAAGCCTTGAGAAATGTCTAATGGAAGATGATCAGAGGAGATTGCATAATGCTTGTCTCTCTTATTTCTGTTCACCATGCACCCCACCCCTTCCCCTCACATAAAAGGGGCAGTCTGGACAAACAGGTATAGGGAAGTACAGTTGAGTATAGGAAGTCAAGGTCTGAAAGTCTACCCAGAGGTGGGGAACCTGCAGCCTTGAGGCCACATGTGACCCTCTAGGTCCTCAAGTGTTGCTGCACTTAAGGACCTAGAGGGTCACATGTGTCCAGGCCGCAAGTTCCCCACCCATCACTCTGCCCTTTTTGAACCCCTATTCCCCACCCCAGCTTCCTGTAAGCATCAGAAAAAGTAAGGCCCCACCTGGAGCCAGCACTCTTTGGGGCTCTCTCACCTGCCCCCCCTTTCCTGAATCTTTTTTTTGCTGGCATTCATTTCCTAATTCAGAAACTGATGTTGCCAGCTGTATGTCCCCACCTAACCCAGGAAGGGAAATAGCAACAACAAGAAGCTAACAGAGGCTTCTCACACCTTCTGTTTCTTCACCTGTAAGAAGGTGCCAGCTCTGGAGAAGGAGAAGGCCATGGAGATATGGGAAGAGATATAGGATCCCTGGAGAACAGCGAGAGGCCTTTCCAGGTCAAACAGGGTCAAGATTATTTATTCAAATGTGGGTGGCCATTCCATCTGCTCTCAGACGGACAGCTTCACCCATCCATCTCGCTCAGACCTAGGCATTGCCTTGATAGAAGCTAGGCTTGAGCTGCTAGAGTTTGCAATACACCGAGCCAGTGCATTTAGAATTCTGTGCAAGGCATTCCTTATACTGGGCATTTATCTATGGGGAGTTAGCCCTTAGTAAAGATTTTTAAAAAGTATACATAGTAGACAGAGAACCTGATTCTGATCCTGGGTCTGTCGCATACTGCCCATATGACCTTGGGCATGTCACTCCATCTCTGGGTCTTTTTCCTTAATTATAAACTAAATAAAGGCTTTCTTAGGACCTTCTAGCCCTAAATCTTATGAACCCATGACAGATCAGAGAGGGATACCTGTTTAAGAAGATGTTTGGCAACTGAATCAAGAGAATCCATCGACTATTTGCTAAATATCGGCAACTGACTGCCTCTCTGGGCCTTGGTTTCTTCATCTGTAAACATCCATGGAATGAGGAGGTTGAACTAGATCCCCTCCAAGGTCCCTTTCTTGTCCTAATTCTGTAGGCTATGAACTCAAGAGAGAACTAGACCAGTAGCCTGAAGTCCTGGCTCTGGGCATGTCTTGTGACTATTCTGGGGCCTCAGTTTACCCAGAGAGTTATGGAAAGAAGAAAAAAGGGGAAATATTTTGAGCTCTTAGAGGAAAATAGTGCCTCGGAAATCCCAGGGACGTTTACTCTGACCATGTTGTTGGCAGACGCTGCCTGGCATTCCTCCCATTGGGTCTTCTCCTCTGCCTCCTGTCCTCCCCCTACAACAGCCCCAGCCCACAATGCACTGGGGTTGCAGCCCTTTATGCCACACGCAGTTCCCAGCTGATTCCCCTTTATCTGAGCCCCATTGTTCCCAGTGAGCTCTCTGAAAGGGAGACAAAGGATCCTCAATGCTGAGGCCAAGAGCCACTTTGTAAAGCGTGGGGCCTGAGCCCTGCCTTCAAGCATCCTTTGACATCTCCAGGCTCTTCTTCAAAGACCCAGTCTGGGATCTTTGGTGTGTCAATCATACCCTTTCAGAGCCTGGGTGAGGCAGGGGGTGGAGGACATTCAGAAATGGAGTCATTTTGATAGGACAAAATTGGAATAGACATTAATGCAATAGTTAACAAGGGCCCATCGATGGGGGATGGGCCCACTTGCTTGTTCTCTGTTTATGGGGCTTATGCAATTCCATCAATATTGATGCCTGATGCCTTTGATTCTGACACTAATCATTGCTATGAATTAAATTTGCAGCCATATAATTAGGATTGCTATTAATAGGGCCCTGAGCTAAGTGCTACGACGTGGCATGTCTTTTTCTTGATATAAAATGGCATCCTTGGAACTCTGCTAATGGGGTGCACCTGGGATTTGCCAAGAGTGATGTGAAAATTATACATTCTATATTTATATTGGGCTTTTGTGAAATACCAGTGCACAGAGGTGAGGCTCGTGAGAAGGTATTTGCTGGACTGGGGTCGTGGCTACCAATTGTGTGCCTTTCCTGGGTTAAAATGTTAAAATGTCTCCAGAAGAATCTCTAGATTTCATAAACACCTTTAGTCTCTCTGCTCAGCCTCAAACCCTCCCAAGAAGGGACGTTTTTCCCTAAGGGCTAACCTATGTCTAGCTTGCCTGTTGTCTAGGCTAACGTCTTGTTACTCAGTGGCAAGGTAGGACCGTTGTTTTCCTAATCTTCATAGATTAGATTGGATAGGGATAAAGAATGGACCTCTGATTTCATAGCCCTAAGACATATCTGAGTGAGGAAATCCCCTCTGTTAATGCAGGATAAAACTTTCTCTGCAATTCTTAATCTTAAGAAGTTCACTAGGATATTGAGAAATAGAGTGACTTGCCCAGGGTCACCCAACCAATACATGCCCAGCTCTTCCTGGTTTTGAGGTCAACACTCTAACCACCATGCAATGTTGCCTTGTAGACTAGAAAGCTTTATTAATTTCCCTAAAGAGGAAAATCTGCTTCCCAACCATATAAGTGAGATTTAGGCCTAAATCTCAATGGGCTAGCTTCAATACAGACAATGCAAGAATCTTCTCTCCCCTCCACCATCCAGCTTTACTACTTCCCTGACCTAAGAGGACCTCCCCTGCCCCCCAAAGAGCTGAGAGCCCCTTTGGAAAAGTGCATACTCTCAGAGATAGACTGTCAAATGCAATGAGAATGAATGGATGCAAACGTAATTAAAAGGCAACTGTCAAGGTGACTTTTCTACCTGTGTGTCATCCAGGCCATTGGCACATCTGGCTACTAAAGGCCTATGCCTCTGAAGATGTTTCCTTCACTCTCTGCCTCAGTAGAAACACCCAGCTCACCTGGAGTCTTGTCTAAGGCTTCACATGCCCATGAAACTCTACTAAAATTCAGCCTGAGTCATTCCATCAAGTCATGAACCTCCCAGCCTTTTCCTAGTGAGCTCTCTGATGAGAGCTGACATTTAGATATTGTGCTTTAAGATTTGCAAAACACTTTGCAAACATGATCTCCTTTGATCCTAGCTACTCGGTGGGAGAGGCACTATTATTATCCCCATATTACAGATAAGGTTACTGAGACTGAGGAAAGTCAAGTGACTTGCCGGAGGCCACACAGCAAGGACTTTCTGACTCTCAATCTGTCAGTCTACCCATTCAGCCAGTGTGCCTCCCATATGTCGTGATGTATGAGAGGTGCCCTTTTATCACTGAGAATATGTATTTTCATCAATCTGCATAAGGAATGCATCCGCCTATGCTCTTCTGCAGACTTTTAGATCAAAAATTGTTTTTGAGGTCTCTGAAACCAGCAGGTTTTTTTCCATTTCTTTTATGTAGTCTTTCTCTTTTTTTTTCTTCCTTCTTTCTTTCTTTCTTTCTTTCTTTCTTTCTTTCTTTCTTTCTTTCTTTCTTTCTTTCTTTCTTTCTTTCTTTCTTTCTTCCTTTTTTCTTCCTTCCTTTCTCTTTCTTTTTCTTTCATTCTTTATTCCTTCCTTTCTCTTTCTTTTTTTCTTTCTTTCTTTCTTCTCTTTTTTTGCCAACAGAGAAGGAAAGGTAAAAATTCTGATCTCTATTCCCTTTCTCAGTGCTCCCAAATGCCCATTTGTTTTTCTCTCCAACTCAGGGACAGTAGAGTGAACTCTCTAAATGGCCTCGAGATAAGAGGTTCTGCCCTCCTCAGAACACAAATACACGTTGGCACTAAGAAGGAAAGTAATCCTTTCTGGATCACACAGAAATTTAGTTCAATTCAATAAACATTATTAAAGTTCCTACTATGAGCAGTGCCTTGTGCTAGGTACTAAAGAGATAAAGATAGAAATAGACCTATAGGTTCATAGGATCATAGATTTTGAACTAGAAAGGACCTCCAAGTTCATCTAGTGAGTCACAATTTCAGAGAACAAATTCCCTTAATAAAAGGATTTGTTCTGTAAAACTTGGACTCAGTCAAAAGGCCATACCCGAGGACCTATAAGGCCATGTGTGGCCTGAAGGCCACAGGTTCCCACACCCATGTCCATTCTATAGATGAGGAACTGAGGCCCCAAAAGGTTAAGGGACTTGTCCAAATAACAAAAGAAAAATGAGTGGCAGAATTGGGATTTGAACCTTCTTCCTCTGATTCCAAGTCCAGGGCGCTACCCTCAAGGATCATATTTGGGCATGAAGGGTAGGAAGGAGATGTATACAACACATATACCGATGAGTAAATCCAACCCAATACAAAGACAAAAACCACTGACTGACAGGTACCCCAGAAAGCAGGTCAGAGAAGGTTTCAAGGAAGATGGCTGCTGAAGGCAGAGCTGAAGGAGTGTATTCCAGGCTTGGAGAATAGAATAGGGGCAGGAGATGTGGAAGTCAAACAAACAATGCTATTGATCTACCCCTCTCCAGACACTGAAGGCTTGAGAGGGATTCCTCCAGGTGTCCTGTCTAATTATTTATGCTCCTTCCATATAAATGCCAAGTCAGACTTAGGAAACCAGCTCTGATATTTTACTCCATTAGACCCAGAATAGTGACCGTGAGGTTGGCTGTGCAATATAGTCATTTGGAGATAGGATAGATCTCCAACTAGTTTCCAAATGGGATCTACCACCCTCCAAACCCACCCCACCATTCAGCCTCAGTTTTCCAACACTAGACAAGAGAATAATAACAGTGTGAAAGGCTCCAAGGAAACTTGCAGTAAGATACACCTCCAGATGGATGTCCCAAAGCTAAATCAGGCTCTCAACTTACTAACATAATTTTCTGTACAATGCTCAGGAGTTGAACATGTGGAGCTATGGACATAGGATAAAATGTCTTGGGCAGTTACTGGCCCCCCCAGGACTCTTGGAATAAATGAATTGATATCACTAGCTATAAGAAGGCATGATTTTCCCCCCATTTTTATCCAATCCTCTACCAAATACCATACATTCACACAGCATACCTACATTAGTATCCTAGAAATCATACCTACATTAGCTCTTTGCATATGCTAATATCTAGCTGACTAGTGTCTGGCATTAGCCATCAGGATTGGCTAATATTCAATAGAAAATGTCAGACATCAAAGTACTCAGTCACAATGTACCATAACTTCAGTTTCCTAATTGCATCTTTAATTACTTAAATATTAAGATAGATTATGATGGGTATTTCCTCCACACATGCAGATTACAACCCCCATTCCCAATAAGCCTAGTTAAATTCTTATTCTTTAATATAGAGTATCCCAAAAGTCTTAGAGCGGTTTTAAGTCTTCCCAGCTCAAATCCCTGAATAGCAGCAGCACTGATGCAACGTTAAGGTTGTCCATCCATCGCTCCTCATTCACCGCACAGCTAACCCACCTCCTTTTCCTGTCCTTTAGGAAATGTATTTTATGATGTCTTTTACGCTGCTTCTCATGCATGTCATCTTTGGAAGTATGCTTCAGCCTGCTTATACCCACTCTGAGCCTTTCATTATTCACTTGGAAAATTAAACTATTACTATCCAGAGTTTAAGGTAGTGTTGCCTAATGGCTCAAGTGCTGAGCTTGGAGACAGGAAGCCCTGGGCTCAGATCCCTGCCTCTGACACTTATTTGCTATGTGGACATAGGCAAGTCACTTAACCTCTATGTGTTTCAGAAACTCTGTAGAACTTAATTGTTCTAGATGGGAAGAGAGCGTGGAAAGAAAAATGATTCTAACCTGGACCCCTGAAAAGGGCCTGCATTCAAATTCTATCTCTAATGCTTGTGTAACTTTGGATAAGTCACTTAATCTCCCTGGGCCTCACTTTCCTCATCTGTAAATTGGAGTTGGATTAAATGGTTTCTGAAGTCCTTTCAAGCTCTAAGTCTGTGATCTACTTTCAAATTCTGCCTCTGTCATTGCCTTGTGACCTTGGGCAAATCACTTAACCTGTCTCAGGCCTTAGTTTGACTATCTATAAAATGAGAGGCACTGGACTAACTGGCATCTGAGATTTACTGACCTCTAGACCTACTGTCCTTTTATATTGATAGAAGAAATTCTTATACCAAAGGTACCCTCGAAGGGACAAAGTCACAGCTTCTTTGCTTATTTTCATAATACCTGAAGCAATATGTAGAAGGGATTTTGTTCTATTTTGGTTTCTGCTGAATTATGGACAATAGCCAGGCTTTCTGGTTAATACTTTAGATTAGCCAGATGTTGAAAAAGGCAAATACTCATTTGTCTGTCTGTTCACATACATTCCCGTATAGACACACTAATACAGAGCTATCTCATCATCTCCAAGACCTTGGAAAAGGCCCTATGCCAGCAGGAAGAGGGAAAAAAAAAGACATCCCTAAGACCTATTAAAACAAAACATATTCACCATTCTTCCCGCTTCCCCAATCCTCTCTGTGATCCACCATTTACTTTCTGGAAGCCCCCGTTGTTCGACTGTCTGTCCCTTATACAAACTGGTAGTCACACCAAGAGAATAACTGTAGCTTGATGAAAAAATGACCCGAGCCTCAAAGAAGTATAAAGCTATCTCTTCGGTGTGTCCCCAGTATTTATGACGGAGTTCAGCAGACACCCCTGGGCTGCAGCTAGTCTGTATATTAGCATTAGTCCATTATGCCTTTTATGATGCATGCTCCAGCCCACTCTCCCCACCCCCGATTTTATGACTGTCCTTTTCATTTCTGGAAAGAGCTTGCTGGAATGGCAGATGCCTACATTTCTGTCTTCAGGGAGCTGTTTTCAGGCAGCCTGGCCCAGGCCATAAACAACAGGAGATAAACCACAGCCAGTGGCATGAAACGCCTCCATGGCCAAGGGGCTCTAGGAAATATATGTGTTTGTGTGTTCACTTTGGTGGGGGGCTTCTGATTTGTCTAAACCATGGGCTTGGGTATCTGGGCTGAGGTGGTACTCAAGAAGGAAGGAGAGAGCAAAGCCATTAGCTTCCCCTCCAAGGCTGGTAGCCATTCAATGAAGGATGAAGGGAATTCCTTCCCCATTCTTACTGACATTACTTGTGCCTTGACTGTTGGAGTCAGCAGCTTCCTTCCCAAGATGAATGGAGCAGCCCCCTTGGAATAATTTTTCTGCTGTCTGCTAGTGTTGAAACATAGTAGATTACTGTGGGCTGTCTTGCTCTACTGTGGCTCCCAATCCTTGGTGTGACTTTTCTGAGTCTCTGCCTCCTCTCCTACTCCACCCCCCCCACCACCCATCACCCCCCTTACTGTTCTTCCCTCTCCATACCCTATCTCCTCATTCTTCCCCTAAGAGCAGATCCTACCAATCCATCACTGCCCCTGGCTCATTAAACCCTCAGTTTGTTACTGGGGGGTGGCCACAAATGTGATATTAATCTCCACCCTTCCGCCAGCAAGTCATCCTGAAGCTTTGGGAGACAGGGACCCCGAGTCAGCTCTGCTCCTTAAAAGGCACCCCTGGGAGGAGAAAACCAAATTCTGAATGAATAATTGGCCTTGTGGAGATTTCACATTTTTTCTACACACACACACACACACACACACACACACGCATACAAACAGCTAGTGAAAATAAGAGAGCAAGGGAAATAGCAGAGAAGGAAAGAAACAGCAAGCCCTGAATAATTAGTCAGTGGATTAGAGGTATTCCTTCCTATCATTAGAGATCCATCTTGGTGGTAGTTGTACAATGGGAGGGGGGAGTGTGTGTGTTTGTTTAGGGGGGAGGGCTGCCCATTGTCTCTTTCTTATTTGGTTCTGGGTCTCCACCTCCAATGGAAACGTGTAGATGAAAGCGATGTGCATTTAAAAATGTATGTACACATCAGACTGCTGAAGATAGTCGCTATTATAGTGCGTGTGTGTGTTTTTTGCAGTAAGCTGCTAAATTATTTATTGGGCACTGGGCTTTAATCTCATAAACCTGCCTGCAGGCCCCAGGCACTGGCAGCCTGAGAGCGAAATAAAACACACAAGTCGGGGGGCACGAAGCACTCCAGTGACTCTAGGTAGTAATTGTTCATCTTCCCTCGGCCTTTTCCCCCAGATCGGCTCATTAAAAGCAGCCGTCCCTATGAAGTACGTTCTCATTTTCCCATCACTGCTAACTTGGGAAATTGATTTGCATCTCTTATCAGACAAGAGGCCCCAGCTGAGTGTCGTGTATAGTGGTGGGGCAGGAGAGAAAGCTGGATCCCAAAGCCCAACACTCCATTATCGGCACTGAGATGTT
Organism: Petaurus breviceps papuanus; assembly: GCF_028583685.1. Taxonomy (NCBI): domain Eukaryota; kingdom Metazoa; phylum Chordata; class Mammalia; order Diprotodontia; family Petauridae; genus Petaurus; species Petaurus breviceps. The sequence continues at coordinate 34,695,270 of NW_027187372.1, read as the reverse complement.
AGCCATCAAAGAGCAAAAGGACTGGGGGGACCTGAGTTCAGGTGGAAGTTTAGGCTTGGCCTACTGGCCTCTGGGAGCACTCAGAATTGCTGGAAGGGCCCAGGACTAGGTGTTTTGAGCTTTAAGTTCCAGATGGGATGTTCCATTAACCAGTATTGTAGGCCCAGTGAGGAAGATGAATCAGGGCATCTTGACCTGGGGGAGTAGTATCTCAGAGTAGAGGCTCAGGACTGATCTCTGCATACCAGGATAACAGAATCTTAGAGGCAGGTAGGTGGTATAGAAGGTAGAGTGTTGGACTCGAGTCCAGAATACTTGAGATCAAATCCAATATGAGATAGCTCTTTTGACTGTGGATTAGTCACTTAACCTACCTCCATTTCATCACCTGTAAAATGGGGAAAATGAAAGTATCTACATCCCAGGGCTATTGTGAAGATGAAATGTTGTGAGGACAAATCTTAAAAATGACATATAAAAACTAGCTCTTATTAGAATTGGAAGTGACCTCAGCACCTAGTTCTAAACCCCTTATTTTACTGATAAGGAAACTGAGACCCAGAGAGGAAAAGTGATGACATGGCCACGGTCATCCAGCTAGTCAGTGATAGTAATCCATCAACCAATCAACAAGTACTCATTGAGTGCCTGCTGTGTACAAGGCACTGCACCTGAGTGTTCCAAGAGAGAGAAAGACAAAAATGAAATAGTGCCTGCCCTCAGGGAGGGAGTCACTCTGAGAGAAATCTAGGCCTCTAAGTTCAATGCTAATAACAATGTCAGGATCACAGAAAACAAACAGCATGAGAAAGGTTTCATTTTCGAGACTCCACTCCAGCTTTCCTAAAACAACGGATGCCATGTCAGGACTAGCCAGCTGTGGTGGAAGTTTCTGGAGCCCCACTCTTAGTTCTGGCCAGGGGGGCTGAGTTGTCAGTGGCACTAATCTGAAGGGCTACCTGTTGGCTATCACTGGAACAGGGAATGATGGGAACCACACGGGGATTGGTGAACCAGGGCACAGACAAGTCAGGGAACAGGTGTGAGGTATAGTCAAAACCAGTCTAGTATCTGCTTAGGCATGAAGCAAAATGTAGCAAATATATATAAAGTGGCTCATGCCAGGAGGAGTTGACTTCAGAAGGGTGAGGTTCTATCAAGGTAGGCATGGGCTGTAGGTCAAATAAAGCAGTCCAGTGGGCTGGTTCACTGTCAAGTTTTTGTTCCTAGAATCCTTAGAATTCATTTACCAGCACTTTGCAACCTTGGGCAAGTCACTTCACTTATTCAGGCCTCAGCTTTTTTACCTGTGAAATAAGGGAGTTGAATTAGATGATCTCTAAGACCCCTCCTTTCCAGTTCTAAACTCACGATGCTATAAACTCTAGACCTTCTTATAGGACCATCAATCTACTGCTGGAAGGGACCTCAGAGCCTACCTATTCCACTTATTTTGTAGCTGGGGAAACTGAGACTCAGTTAGTTTTCAGTGGTTTTCCCCAGGCCACACTGTGTGCGTGACTCACTCCAAAGCCAGTGCCATTCCTACTGTATCACACTGACTTGGCTTTATTCAATCTCCAGGTTTCTGTTTTAGGGACTTCATCACTGCAGTGCCAGGCTTATCCCTGTGGAGCCAGGAAACTGCCCTCCCAAGAACTTGAAGTTCCTGACTAAGAGGGAATGGCCTCAGATTTGACCCTGGAGAGCCAACGTAAATAGTAATGAACCAAGGTTCAATGGGAGACAATCAGGGAGGGGCAGACAGAAGCCAAAAAAATCTTCAATCATTCAACAAATATTTATTGAGCATCTACAAGATAGGAGGCACCCAGCTATAGGTAATGAAAGAGATGCAAAAATGAATAAAATAGCCCTTCCTTGCCCTCAGGGAGCTTGTTGAGAGATAGAAAGATGAATCAAAGATTCCCTCCCTGATTTCAAGGATCCTGCTGAGGCCAAAACATACTACAGGCAGGAAGTTATGTATTCTCTTCCTCTTGAGACCTCACCTCATATTGAACCTTACGAGGCTTTCCAGAACCGGTTATATTAATGAAATTATAGATTATTAGAGCTGGAAGGAACCTCAGGAATCATCTACTTCAGCCCTATTATTTTACATGCAACAACGGTAGAGCCAAGATGGCAGAGCAAAGCCAGGAAATTGCTTGAGTCCTCCCCAGTTTCCCTTAAAATAACTTTAAATCATTTCACCTGTAACTCTTAGGTTATTGTTTAAAAAACAACTGTTCTATGTAGCTCCAGTCTCTGGGATATCATGGACTTGATCCCATCTCAGAGGCTGACCCAAAAGGGTCGATTTGTCTTTGCCTCCTCTCCCTCTCTCCCTGAGTTTGCTGGGGTTTCCATGTTTTGTTCTGTTTTCGTTTATCGTTTTTGTTGAATTTGTGATTTCCTAAGTGTAGGAGGCTACTATGGAATAATTTTCCTCTCCCAATGTGGAAGGGCATCTTCCATGTGATGTTTAGTCTTATATTGTTATCTTGAGTTGAGTTAAGCAACTTTTGCCCATAGTCATAAGCCAGTATATGTCAGAGTCGGAATTTGAATCTAGGTGTTTCTGACTTTAAGAGTAGCTCCTATCTACCCTCTCTATCCATTTGAGACCTTTGCCTCAGTTACCCCCTTGAAGAGAAAATATCTGGGAAATCTCTAAATATACTTTAAAAAAAAAAAAGATTGGGCCTGTAATTTCATTGGCATAAGGAACTCCCAGTGAGAAAACCCCCTTTACCAATGCAGGTTGGCATGTGCTCAGCAACTTTTAGTTATATAGAGTTCCTTGGGGCACTGAAATGTTAAATAACTTGAACCCAGGATTTGCTCATTCTAAGGCCAGCACTCTATGCACTGTATAGCACACTCTTTCCAAAAATGTTGAGGCCTCAACTCCCTAGAAGTACTTAGTAACAAATGCATATTGAGTAGAGGACAGCCTTTATTTCACTACCCAGAAAATGCCAACAAAACAAACAGCTCACAGGAGGCCATAAACAGATCCAAGAAAGACATAAAGCATTCACAGTAGTTCATAATTCCCTGTGAAAATGAACTGAATTCGTGGCTTGGGGAATGCATTCTTGCATATCCCTAACAGGGTCTTACACAATCACCCCAAAGCTCCTGGAATCATCATGTGATTTAAACCCCTCCAGGAAGGTAAACCCACTTTGGGACCTCTGAACTTCTCCCATCACACCTTTCTAGTCAGAATCATTCATAATCATAGCAAAGGGTGTCAGCATCCTGATGCTTTCTCTTCCCTGTTATAAATTCAGTCCCCTTGCTTCCCTGGATCTCCCTGAGGAAGAGGGGGAAAGTGAAACTAATCCTCTTCTTTCTTAGGTCTCTAAACTAACTCTTGGACTAGGAACTCTTTTCTAATAAGATCCCCAAATTCATGCTCCCCAAGAATCTCCCTTCTCTCCTACAAGCTGGATTCTAGAATCAGGCTGCATAGGAAATCCAGATTCTCCCTCCTCTGTTTAAGAGGATGCAGTTTGGGAATATTCACCCCTCCTCTGGGTAAGCATATGCTTCTGTAGGATATTCTTGGCATATCCCTACTGCCCCCCACAACCAGCTGCTGCAGTCCATTGGGCTAGGAGTGCAGTATCAGAAACTCTCCTCCTGCTGAGGAGGTGAACATCTATAACTCACATGAATCTTCTTTCCCAAGACAGCCAGTAATGGGACCTAGGGAGAGCAGACTATTATATGAACAGACTTCCCATCATCACCATCCACTCACTTACACCCATACTCAGCTTCACTCTGGTCTGTCCTTTAAATAGAGAAAAGGTGAAAAGGAGTCAGGTAAGAATTTGGAGTTTCTCATATAGTCCAGTCCAAAGAGGTGACTTCTCCCACACAAGTCTATCTTCCAGCCAACCAATCATTTGGGGGTAGTCTCAGTAAACAGCCATATCTACATGATCAGGAATTGTCTTTGACCTCTTAATATAATCTATAGGAGAATAACAGCAACAAAGAAGCTAGGATTTACATTGTACTTTGTAGTATCTCATTTTATCCTGATAATAACCCTGGGAGGTAGGTGCTGTCACCATCCCCCATTATACAGTTGAGCAAACCAAGGCAGACAGAGATTCTATCACTTGCCCAGGGTCACACAGCTAGTAGCAAAGACTAGATTTGAATTCAAGTCTTCCTGACTCAAGTAGCGTTCTCCATTCATTGCTTCACCTAGTTATGCTCATCGAACTTAAGGGGCTGGGGGAGAACTCCTTTAATGACCCCTCTCTCATGTGGTTGAGGAAACTGAGACTCAAAGAGAAATGGGTTGACTAAAGTCAAAGAGCTGTTAATGGAAAAACCTGAATAAGGATCTAGGTCTTTTTTTTTTAACCCAAAAAAACTGTTACCTCTTGTTTTTTTCCAAAAATATCCCATCTCCCTCCCCAATCCAGAGATCCATCCCCTGTAACAGAGAATTAAAAAAAAGAGTGAAGAAAAAGTAGTTCAGCCAAACTAACCAAGAGAGCATCTACTCCTGACTGCATGTGCAAGGTTCTCTACCCCCCCAGGGAGAGAGCCAAACTCTGTCCTAATTACACAACGTTCAGGGCTGTGTTTTTGTTGTTGTTGCTGCTGATTTTGCTGCTATTCTTCCCTTTCACATTGTTATAGGCATTGTGTATATTGTTTTCTTACCTCTGCTCCCTTTATATGGGTCCGTATGTCTTCCTCCGCTTTCCTGTATTTTTCATCATTTTTTGCAATGCAGTGATATCCCATCATGTTCATGCACCACAGTTTGTTTAACCATTCTCCGTTTGATAGAACCAGGTCTTTTGTCTTCAAGTCCGATGCTCTTTCTGCTAAGCTACTGTGCCTTACACCAATGCTGCCCTCATCCCAGCCTAGCAAGCACAGCTAACTTACAGACGCAAGCATGATCATGAATGGATGCTCACCTCTACCCTTCTGCATACATACATATAGCCTCCCACCTCCCAGCCACAAGGACATTATCACTGCTGGGTGGTTGGGAGGAAATGGGACAGGGCAAGCTAGGGGGCTCTGTCCCGGTCCACCAGCTGTGCAAACTATTAGGGAATGGCAGATAATATGGAGCACAAGCAAGAGGACGTTAGTTTAGAAAAAGATAACATGCGGTGCTATAATTCTAGAGCAGGAGTTTCCAGCCTGGGGGATGCCCCAGAGGGTACAAGAAATGTGTTGATGGAGTCCAGGTCAAATCAAGTCAATGAACATTTATTAAATGCCTACTGTAGGTGGAGCAATGGGTTCAAATTTGGCCTCAGACACTTACTAGCTCTGTGACCCTGGGCAAGTCACTTAACCCTGGTTGCCTCAGTTTCCTCATCTGTCAGATGAGCTGGAGAAGGAAACGGCAAACCGCTACAGTATTTCTGCCAAGAAAACCCCAAATGGGCACACAGGATAAAATATGATTGAAATAAATGAACAACAACGTGACAGACATTGTGCACTGGGAAAATGAAGAAAGGCAGAAACAGTCTGTGCCCTAAAGCAGCTCACAATCTGGGGAGACAAAATACAAACAACTACAGTGTGTACAAATAAGGGTAAATTGGAGATAATCAACAATGGGAAGATACCAGCAGTCAGGAGAACTGCAAAAACACTTCTTGTAGAAAGCCACAAGGAACATTGGGCAAATCATTGTTATCCTATTGAAATTAACTCCAAATTGCTGAAAAATAATTAATTAAATTAATCTCTTTATTTTACTTTTGTGTGTATTTATGGTAAACTCTAGAATGTATTTCCTTTCATATTGAATAAGAATAATGGGAAGATTTGCTAAGATCCAGGGACTATTTAAAACAAAAAACACCGAGAAGTAGTCCAGATCTAGAGGGTGAAACCAAGATCAGGGTTTATGGGCTAGAGACGAAATTGGAACTAAATTGAAGGAACACACCTGGTGGGGAGTATGAACAGGGAAAGCAGTCAGTGCCTCTGGAGAACCATTCTCTGTAGGAGGGCCCTGGGTAAAAATGTGGTATGCATATTGGCAGGATTGCTACCCAGAAATCCAGGCTAGGAAGAATGGGCCAGGCAGAAGCAGAGCTTTCCCTGTGCATGGTTGGTTGGATGGTTCACACTGAGCTTGAGGAGAACTGATGGAAAACAAAGGCCAGATAGGAAGACTAGAAACAGGGTTCTAGGAACTAATACATTCAGATAAAGTAGCCTGATAGAGTTGCCGATAAATAATGACTCAATCTTAAAACGAGGGATATCAGCTGTCAGCCTTGCTTGCAAAAATCTCTTTTTTTGGCACGAGGGGCTAAGCGCTGGTGGTCCCTGCCATTCCCCAAGAGTCTGGGCTACTGGACTGAGTGACCCTTAAAGTCTCTTTCTGCTCTAAATCTTATGACTTCATGCTCCTGGGTAGGGGATTAGGTGTTTTGAGGAGTACACTTTATGGTTCCTTGATACTCCCATCTCATATTGCTTTCTGACTGCTCAAATTTTCCTAGAGCATTTTTGGCACCCTCACTTTAGTCTCTACCTACCTTCTATTAGTATAATACAAGTATAGTCTGTGTTGTAAGAGCAGAGATTTAGACCTGGAATGAACCTATTGGTTCAATTGCTTTTCAGTCATGTCCAACGCTGAGTGACCCCATTGCAGAGATACTGGAGTGGCTTTGCCATTTCCTTCTCCAACTCATTTGATGGATGAGGAAACTGAGGCAACCAGGGTTAAGTGACTTCCTGACTCCAGGCCTGGTGCACTGTGTGCTATGGTACCACTTAGCAGCCTGGAATAAAGCTTGGAAGCTTTCAAGCCCAACTTCCTCATTTTAGCTAGCATCTGTGTATATATCATATGCCCACCTCCCCACCCCAGTAAAATGTCAGCTCCTTTTTTTATCTTTGCATCCCTAGTGTCTTGCAAGCACACACTTCTTTGAGTGTGCCGAGAGGGTGCTGAATTCTAACCCACCTCTTATGTTGAGATGTAAGCCACTGCTACTGCTGACCCAAATGTCCTTCAGGTTATGTTTCCCCCAGAAGGGGATAACCCTTCCGCCTTGATTAGCTTGCAGCTTCTCCTACCTTTTCAGGCCTACTCTAGGTCAGGTTAAGCAGGCCCAGCCCTATAGGTGGCTGAAATCTAAGGGACCTCAGGGAACAGTCTACATGGATGGTCCCTCTGGCCCTATCAACCTCTGCCTCACCTAAACAAAATCCCATCCTTGTGTCATCATCCCATCAAAGGGCTCCCTCTGCCACTCCATAGCAGAGGCAGGACATTATTGCTTATCCCACCTCCACTCCAGTCAATCTTGAGAAATTGTCAGGGAGAGAGAAAAGTAAGATAAATGTGTAAAAGAGAAGAGCTGGGTGGAGAGGAAAGTGAATTCCATAAATACTGATGGGCACATCAGAAAAAGCTTCCCCGGCTGGTCCTTCCCACTGGTTCCTCTGCCTGGGAGTTCCATTTGTCCTGAGGCTTTGCTGAAGAGGGGTGGGCATTTTAGCCACCCAAGAATCCTCCCCTCTTTTCTTAAATAAATGAAATTTCTCCTCTCCTTCCAAATGGGTTGGGCCCCAGACGGCACCGCTCTTTACCCCTTCCTCCAATTGCTTGTCATGATTCAATGCCTGGAGAAAGAGGCCTGTTATCTGATGGGTAGCTCCAAAGTGGTTGGCTGGGTGGTATCTGTCCCCAGATACTAAAGCTTTCCCCTTTAAGATAACCTTCCACTACTCTGCATTTATCTTGGATGTACCTATTTACATATTTCCCCCCTCACTAAAATGTAAATTCCTTGAAGGCAAGAAGGTTTTTACCTGTCTTTGTATGCCTCCACATATCATAATATCGTAGATTTAGAGTTGGGGGAGGGGGACCTTAGAACCATCAAGTCCAACCCATCATTTTACAAAGGAAGAAACTGGCACAGAGAGGTTAAGTAACTTGCCCAGGGTAACATAGCTAGTACATGTTTGAGGCATAATTTGAACTCAGGTCTTCCTCACTCTAGTTCCAGAATTCTCTCTACTATGCCCCACTGTTTCTCATACTCACCTATAAAGTGTTTAGTAAATATTTGCTGACTGTCCCTCCACCCCCAGTTTAATTTCTTTGAGGGGAGCGAGGTCTGCACAGATTGGTTCAGAATGGTGACTTTTTGTAACTGTCACGCCTTCTAATGATCCACCCTCCCCCTGTGGCCCAGGATTTGGGTCCCCCTGAGATATAAAGAACCCTTCTTAAAAGGAGGTCTATAGGTTGGCAGAAATTCCAAAGTACAGTTATCCCTTCCATATATCTCCAGCCGAGTAAGAAGTTAAATGGGAATTTGAGAGAGTTTTGTGGAAGCAACAGACAACATGTAAAGACCAGCAGATGACACAGAGTTTACTAACTCAAAACTGCATAAAATGTATGTATAGGGCTCTATCATCTCAACATATTTTATCTTTTAATACCATAAATATAGACGATTTCTTCTTGAGTACAAAGAGAGGGCCAAAAAATTTTATGTGGATTTTCCAGAGGAAAGGGTGAGCAGAGTCCCTAACTCCCTGGATTTGGAAGGGATAATTGTGTCCCTCCAAGCGGCCATCCCACCCATCTCTGCAATGAGTCAATCTCACTTACACCACAGCTGCTACTTTAGATCAGGTGAGCTCGGAAGAACATGCATAGCTGACTCCCTTATTTCCACCTCAGCCCAGCTGAGGGAATATTAGCTGGTCTGTGCTGATTGGATGAAATTATGCCTATTTTAAATGCTGTCAAGATTCTACTTAGAACCCTAGGGCTGAATGCCATTGGAGTTAATTTCCTTTCCCTTGGGCACTCTTCTTAATCTACCCACTTGTGACAGATGGGTGTCTATACCATTTTAAGAGACCTTTTGGGATGGAGAATCCACAGCCTCCCACTATTTTAGTGCCTTAGGACAGCTCAGTTAGGAGGAATTTAGAATTGTCTGAATGACACAAAAAGGAGTGATTAAGAGGTCGCCTTCCACCTGATAGGAGGTCTCTGATAAAGTGCCCCAAGGATCTGACCTCAGGCCAGTAAGGTTCACCTTTTATCCAGGACTTAAGGAAGACTTATCAACCTTGTTGATAATGCTAGAGCCAACTCCTACAGGTTTGAGGGAGAGTCAATTGTCAAATTTTCTTCTAAGCATTTACACCTTGGAAATCTGCAAATGTTACAAATCAGGGCTTGATTTATTGTTTTGATGATTGTCTAGATTTAAGAAAGTGATGGAGAAAATGTCAATACTGCAGATCAAACTTTAAAGTATGTCCCCTTAGGAAAGTCAGTTGTTAAACATTTACCTACACAGTGAATGTTGCTAGCCCAGAGTTAACATTAAACAACAGAATTAGAATCCAAAAAGATATGAACGGGCAAAACTGAAGGGCTGAATCTCTAATAAGGTGAAACACTAGGGATAAATGTAAATTACTATATGGGTCCAAATAATCACTTTACACAAGTACGGGATGGGGAGGTATGCCTGGATAATAGTTAATATATTAAAAAAAAAAACCTTCAGAAACTTAGTGGACAAGAATGATATGACATTATTCTGGTGGCAACTAGGTAGTGAAGTGGATAGGGTGCCAGCCCTGTAATCAGGAGGTCTGGTCCTCCTGTTCAAACCTGACCTCAGACACTTACTATCTGTGTGACCCTGGGCAAGTCACTTAACCCTAGGTTTTACCAAACTGCCAAAGAGGTCCAGGACACAAAAAATAGTTTAAGAACCCATTTATTACACTCTGCCAAATCAAAGATGAAACTTTGTGTTCTGTCCCAGGCAGCACATTTTATGGGAAAAACATTGACAAACTGAATCTATTCAATTGAAGTTTGGTTGAAGGAACTATAGACATTTTACCCTGGAAAAGTGAAAACTTATGTTGATCGGATGGCTTCAGTCATTTGTAAGACACTCATGTTGAAGAGGAATTAGATGGACCTTAGAGGAGCAAAGGTTAGAAGTTATAAATTAGAGTTCAAGTCAATAGGAAAAAAAATCTCCAAACAATTATGGTCGTAAAAAACAGAAATGGCCTCTGGGAAAACCCATCCTTACAGGTGATCAAGGAGAAGCTGAATGGTTGAGGGCATTCCTTTTCAAGCATGAGTTGGACTAGGTGACTTTCAAAGTTGTCCCCTTGCAACTTTGTCTGATTCTATGAATCTTAGTGTCAGGAAATGCTTGTGTGTGTGTGTGTGTGTGTACATACACATACACAAACGTTTCCTGACATACAGATCTGTGTGTATATATACATATAGGTATACATACATATATATATGTATATATATGTAACCTTAATCAACAAATATTTATTGAGTGTTGATGGCTACGTGCCATGAAGGATAGAAAAGCATGATGCTGTCTTTTGGCAAGGATCTTACACTCTGTTAGGGGATACAAGTAGGGTAAATATTTAACAACCAGCTCCGCCCAAAACCTACACCCTCACACTTTTAAGTTTAATCTGTTCTTAAAATTTTCTAAAGCCTAGACAATGAAACAGTCCATTAAAGCCTGATTTGTAGTTTGTCCATTTCTGAGGTGCAAGTGTTCACTAGAGAGGAGCTCGCTCCATCCAGCATACCACCAAATAGAAGGCACATAAACAGAAAAAGGTAACTCATGATACCAGATGCCCAGTGAGTGTCAGAGCTAAAGAAGGCTAGAAGTGTAGAGGAGGGAGATCTGACTGGTGGCTGGAGTGGACAGGGGAAACTTGGAAAGGAACATGAGTTGGTCTTAGAAGAGTGGGTGGGCATTAGCAAGGTCAGGATGAGTGGGGAAGGCAGGAGTGGTCTGACTGGGATGAGCAAAGGGGAAGCTGTCTGCTCTGACCCGAGCTTCTCCCAATTGGCCATTCCCTAGTGAAGACAGAAATGCCTTTTTATATGACTACCACAGATGCATAGGATACATCGGTCACTCTCTTTAGGGAGACACTTATCTAAATGGCCTACATTAAGTCCAACTGCCCCTGTGATAGCTAAGCTTTGCTCCCAGGGTTTCACCAGAACAAACTAAAAGAGGCAAAATTTAAGTAGGGTGTAACAGTGGTTTAGAGTAGAGGTAACTGGTGGCTCAGGGTATTGATAGACCTCGACACCTGGAGTCAGGAAGACCTGAGTTCCAATCCAGCCTCAGATATTTACTAGCTGTGTGACCCAGGGCAAGTCACTTAACCCTACTGGTCTCAGTTTCCTCATCTGTAAAATAAACTGGAGAAGGAAAGGGTAAAGTACTTTAGTATGTTTGCTAAGAAATCCCCAAATGGGGTCATGAAGAGTCAGACATAGCTAAACAACAGCAGAGTACACATGTCAGTCCCAGGCTGCATGGCAGCTTTCAGCACAACCAAAACCAAATTAAAATGTAAGGGGGGGGGGGGGCACAGCTAGATGGCACAGTGAATAGAACAACAGCCCTGGAATCAGGAGGACCTGAGTTCAAATTTGACCTCAGACACTTAACACTTACTAGCCTTGTGACCTTGGGCAAGTCACTTAACCCCAATTGCCCTCCAAAAAGCAAAAAAAAAAAAAAAAAGGAAAAAAAAGTAATTGAAATATTTAGCAAAATAAATAAAAATGCAATAGAGCATAGGTAATGGTAATGTGGTTTTCGAAGTCAATCTGTGGCCAGCAAAGATCCTTGGTATGGTTTAGTGGCCCCATTCTCATGTGGTTCGGTGGATAAAGTGCTGGGTTTCAAATCAGGAAGATATGGGTTTGAATACTGCCTCAGAATCTTACTAGCTGTCACATCACTTCTCAGGGACTCCGTTTTCTCATCTGTAAAATAAGGGCTTGATTTCAACAGGCTTTCAGGTTCCTTGCAATTTTGTCCAGGATTCTCTGATCCTTATTGAGTGGTCTCAATAAAACAGCCTCAGGAGGCCATAGAAAGGATTTAGAACTGACTGGAGCCCTGAGTGTTGAATGGTCCTAGCACACAAACACGCCACCCCACCCCACCTCCACATACACCCATCTCTATGCTTGTCTCTATGTCCTTTTAAAGGCCTCAGTTCCCTCAAGAGGAAAAAATGAGGAGGAAAACTACCCATGGTTGTGATAAAGATCCATGTAGGTAAAAATCCTTTAGAAGAGAAAAAACAGGATTCAAATGGTAGGGAGGAGGAGGATCACAGATGATGCTGGTATTTTAGGGCCCAAGAAGGAAGGGATTTGGGTCATATGCTTATCCCCACCTCTCACCTCCTCCCCAAAAAAATCCACTTCTTTCTACCTCTCCCAGCTGTCTTTAGTGGGATTTAGTCCAGATATCTTTGGCTTTAGCCTGCATTATATGAGAGAACAAATGTAGAGGAGAGACCATTGTATTAGGTCTTTAGGGGTCAGGAGACCTGGGCTCTAATCCTTTCTCTGGCATTGATACCAGTTCTGTGACTTTAGGCAGTTCATTTGGTCTCTTTGAGTGCCTCTTTCCTTAACTATAAAATGGAAATAATGGTTATCTGCCCTGGTTTTTTCACAGGATGTTTGTGAAAATCAAATGAACTAATGTATTTGAAAGTGCTGTAAAAAATCATAACAAACTATAAAGTTCCATATCAATGGAAGGTGTTATTACCAATATGTCTCTTTACTCACCAGCTGTCTTTTCAACAACCCCAGATTTCTAACTGGTTCCATTTCTACCTCCCATTTCACTCCAAAACCAAGTCCCAGGTTCAAGTCATATGGGTCACCTGCTTCTTTGCTGCCTTTCAGCCCAACCTCTACTAACCTCCCCAAAAGACCCACCAGTTATTCTAAGAGGGGTGCAGATTGAAAAGGACCCCTCAAGCCAGCAGGAAGAGGGTCGGTCCCAGGGCAGCAGTGTGGCCATCATGCTATCCTGGCAGGTTGCTTCCCCGAAGGTGGTATGGCTTTCTGCCCAGTGGACATGGGAACAGTTGTCATGAAAGTGGGTAAGGTTCTGGCAAGACCTTGGTCATTGTCCAGACAACAAAGGGATTAACAGGACAGAAATTCAGTGTCTTTATTTGACTCTGGCCCTGATGTTTTCACTAGGAAAGGCATTTGGTTTAAAGAATTTTCAGTTTGTTTGTTTTTTCCCCCTGGAGTCAAGTTAGCATACACAGACCTAAGGAAAGTTTCAGATATGAAGGGCTTTTAGCTGTCTGGTTTGTCAAGATCTATCACTGTTTCCCTCCCAAACCTCGAGGGCTTCTCAGGACTCTGAAGGCAGCCAGTCTGGTCCTAAAGAAGGAGACATTTCCTTCTTACTCACATGCCTGACCACCTTTCCAGATGTGGAATGATCTTGATGTTGCCAGCCCTTGATGTTTGCAAAGACCCACCTCAAGAGAGCTTGAGTCCTCTTATTCAATTTTCTAGTCATTTGATCCCCAAGACAGCCACTTGTGATGGACAGAGAAGAAAAGCCCAGAACAGTTAATACTTTTGCCCAAAGTGACATGGTAAGCTAGTTGGTAGAGACTCCAAGACCAGAACTCTGCTTATAGATGTGGTGAAGTCATCTTGTCCATCTTCCCCACAATCAGGCAAGATTTTAGCCATAAAAACTTCATGACTTCCCAACCAAGTCAAGAACAATTTATTAAGCACCAACTTTATATCATGAGGGGCAGTCAGGTGGTGCAGTGGATAGAGCACTGGGCTTGAAATCAGGAAGACTCATCTTCTTGAGTTCAAATCTGGCCTCAGACGTGTACTAGCTGTGCAACCCTGGGCAAGTCACTTAGCACTGTTTGCCTCAGTTTCCTCATCTGTAAAATGAGCTGGAGAAGGAAATGGCAAACCACTCCAGTATCTTTGCCAAGAAAACCCCAAATGGGGCCACAAAGAGTTGGACAGGACTGAAACAACTGCATCAGCAGCAGCATGTATCATGAGCTATTCTATGGGGATTCAAAGAAAAACAGAAATAATCCCTGCCCTCAAAGAGCTCACAGTCTAATGAAGAAAGAAGAGACAAAGGAGTTATACACGAGATGTGGAGGAAATAGAATCCACAGAATTTGGCAACACTGGATGAGCTGACGTTGACACCCATGTTGTGAGCCTAACATAAATAAGAGGATGCTGGTGTCCTCAGCAGTGATCAGCAAGTCAGCAAGAAGGAAGGCTTTGGGAAAAAGGGAATTAACTCTGCTTTGAATGTAATTGAGCTTTAGGTGTCTACAAGACATCTAAATGTCCAATGGGGAGAGGAGGTCAGAAGAAAGGTGGTTGTTCTTTAATTGTTTCTGACTCTTCATGACCCCAGTTGGGACTTTCTTGACAAAGATAACGAAGTGATTTGCCATTTCCTTCTCCAGCTCATTTTACAGATGAGAAAACTGAGGCAAATGAGATTAAGTGACTTGTTTAGGGTCACACAGCTAATCTTCCTGACTCCAGGCCTGGTACTCTATCCCCTGTGCCACCTAGCTGTCCAGGAGAGAGATCAGGACTGGATAAATAGATCTGAGAATCATTTTCACATTCATTTTCATTGAATTTTGAATTTTCATTTAATTTATGGAAACTAATTTGATCATCAAGCAAAATAGCATAGAGGGAGAAGAGAAATGGGCCTGGGACAGATCCTTGAAGGACACCCCTGCAGTTAGTGACTGTGACCTGGATAAAGAAAGGAGATGGAGGAAATGTCTTTCGCTCCTTCAGCTAGTGGGGGGCAGGGAAAGAACTAGGATAGATATCAAAGATATCAATGGTATTAACACCTAGAGAGAAGAGTGTGATCGACAATGTTCTGTTCCCTAGTGACCTCTCTTTGAGGGGTGGGGCCACATTCTCTACTCCCTTCCCCCCGATTCTCCTCTGCCTTCATTTCTACCTTCTGAAGACCATTCTTGATGCTGTCAAGAAACAGCTGCCAGCAACACCTGCCCATTTTCTCTGTTGTGCAAATAATCATCCAAATAAAAGGAAAAAGAAAAAGAAAAGATGTGAAAAGAAAGGTAATGGGGCAAGAAGAAAGAACAGAAATGCCTCGATTTGGGAATTGTTTTTTGCTAAACAAGTGACTTAACCTCAGTGCCTTGGAGCAACTCTCTAAGACTATAAATTGCCTCAAGGTGCCTACCTGCATTGATTGAGAAAGTTTTCTAACCTGGAAGGTCCCTCCATACACAAAATCACTGGTCCAGTTCTGTCTCTCCTTCCCCCTCCCTGCCTCACCCCCCCCTTTTTTTTTTTTGCTAAATTATACACTCTATCATTTCTATAATAATTCCTTCTGCCTGCTGCATATCCTCCTTCCTCTTCCTGCTTTACATCCCTTTATACCTTGAAGGAGGAAGGGCTAGGTAGCTTTTTCCCCCATCCCAAGTCAGCGCCTACTTTTCCTCTCCCTACTTTGAACCCCATTGTACCTTGAAGGAGGAGAAGCTAGGTGGCTCCCCCACACCTACCCAAGAGCTGCTGCAGACATCTCAAAGAGGTTCAGGGAGGAAGATGGGAGGGGGAAAAAAAATCCTTCACTACCCTCCTCCCACTCAGGGCCTCCTTCCAAGAAATGCTGATGTGCCCTGATGAAGATAAGCTTCCCAACACCTGGGTCTAATGATAACTCCCTCAGAAAGTCATTACCTGTGTTGCTTTCCCAACCTCTCTCCCCCTCCCCCACAGTTTCTGCTGTTTATCTAAAGGGCCATCAGAGAGAGATGCTTGCCTGCATCTTTGCTAACTGCCAGAAACACATGCCCTAGCGATTACTAAATGTTGTGTTATTATGGTAAAAAGCCAAACTGACACTTAACAGCTCCCTTCACCCAGCTATCTTCAGCACCAGCCGCCAGGAGTAGCCTCCTAAATCCACATCTGTTCCCAAGTGCCATCCCAACCTGGACTCCTGTCCGACCTTATCCCTCCACCCTGCCTGCTAGAGCTAAAAGTTAGAGCATTCCTGGGCTCCCCACCATGTCGACCAAAAAAGAAAAAAAAAAACAGCAGTTGGATAAAGGAAGGTACATGTTTCCAGACAGGACCAGAGTTGCCTCCTTCCAGAAAGGTGGAGAGAGATATGAGTTAATGTTTTTCAACTTCAGAAGGGCCTCTGGCAGTGATGGTGCCTGGACAGAAGGTTGCAGGAAGGGCTCCGTTACTGGAATGAAAGTTCAAGGGAGTTTGGGCAAAAGGTCAACCAGCAGCTTCATTTATTTGTGGGGAAGATCAAGCTGATGAGTCAGCTGGTTTTCTATCATGTCATGGAAAAAGCTTCTGGGGGAACACTTGCCAAGTCTTTAGAAGAAAAGATATATATAGACATAGATATGTATATTTATAGCTATATCTATATATGCTGGGAGAGAGAGATTTATTCTGCCACGGCAGTTCCCCATGCAGAGGGAGGAAGGCTTCTGGCAGGGGAGCATGGCACCAGGATCTCTTTACACCTTTTCTTGGTCCTTAGGAGAGGGAGACGAGGGCATTGGGAAGGGGACTGGCTCCAGAGTTAGGATTCCCAGGTGCCTTGCTCATTCATTCATCCCCTCAGCTAGGAAAAACCCTGAGAGAGGCCAGGCCTCAGAGCTGGGAGTTTTCCTTTGAGTTGAATTTCTTTCCTGAGTCCACAATCCAGGATATGCCTCATGGGAAGCTATTTCTAGGGATTTCTGAGCCCTGAGTTACCTGATCCTCAGAGTAAGGGGTGTGAGAGGAAAGGGCTCCATATGAGGGGAAAAAAAAAGACCCGGGGGCAGGGGGTGGAGTGGATTTCCTTGTTTCCTAAAAGAGAAAAGGAAAAATATCTGGGGTTTGTTTGCTTTCCACCTGTGGGATACGACCTTAATTAGACTCTGGGCCTTGGAGGGACTCAGACTATGTTGTGAGAGGCTTTGGGGCCCTTTACTGCTTAGCCAAGCCATCTGTTGGTCACCCCAGACCTGGGAAAACAGCTAAAGTCCTGCCAGGAAGCTAAGCTCAAGATTCTTCTTCCCAGAAACCTCCTTGGGTCACTCTACTGTGCTGGGCATGTCTTACCCTTCTGGTTTCTCTCCCTTGTAGAGCCTGATGCTAGGGCCTGTAGGACAGCCCCAGGCCCCTGGGTGAGATGGGAGGTGGAGTTGAGATGGGTATAGACTATCTGGGCATCTCCCATCTAATCTCCATCCCTTCTTGCTGTCTTAGACAAGATATGAAACTACAGATTTGAGCACAGAACAGAGCTTGCCTCATCCCCCGGGTCAGAGGAGCCCTGGGGTGGGGATGAGTAAGAGATGTTAATGGTGCTCCACCCATTTTATCTAAGTGGGTTTTGATAGTGCTTTCTTAACTTTCTTTGGGGAAGTTTTGTTGCAGAGCTTGCTTGGCTACTGTGTGAGTTCCCTCCCTGCCACCCTGAGCCTCTCCCTGATCCCCACTTAGGTTGAGCAGTTCATCATTTGCAAAGAGGCATGAGATCTGAGGGTAGTCTGAGTCAGCAGGGCAAGCTAGATGGATGGGACAGTTTACCCATCTTGCTGTCTTCCTGAATCCTCGTTACCGTCCAGTTCTTGGTGCCAAACAGACCCATCATTCCAAGTCAATGTGGTTTGTGCTGGGTTAGAAGACACTTAGCAATAGTTAATGTTAGATTCTGAAAGCAAATTCCTAGGGTGTGGACCTCACCAGGGGGCTGGCTGCTAAGGAAGTAGTGAAAACTTCCTTTAAAGCTTTAAGCATGAAAAAGAATACTGTCCTGATGCCCACTACTAACACTACCTCTGTCTTCTGTCCCCAATTCCACTATCCTTGGTCCCCAACCTCTCTTACCCTGCTGTATGTGAGCTGAGACTGGAGGCAGAGGGAAAGACAAGATGGCCCAGTAGGAAGAGCTCTGGATTTGGAGTGATGGGATCTGGGTTAAAAATTCCATGTGTGACCTTCCTTTGGTCAGCTGGGTCTCATTGTCCTCATCTGTAAAATAAGGGGGTTGAAATGACTTCCTGAGCTGTGAGATCTACTCCAGCTCTAACCCTCTGATTCTGTGTGTCGAGAATGCCACTCTAGATGCTTTCCTTGACTAGAAATGCCCTAATACTGCAAGAGTATTTCCAGCTAATCAGGGTGAGTGAGAGGCTCCCAGGGAGGTTGAGTACCAAATTCTCCAGTGCTCTGTGCCACAGCTGGGGGGGGTAGGCAGTGGGGACAATGGAGAGAGCATCCAAACCCTCCCCCCCTGGAACAACCTTTATCCTCCCCCTTCTGCAGGCACCCTGGAGGAGCCCAGAGGCATTGATCCCCTGGGAGTCAGTGTGGGACCAAGCCAAGTGGTGGTGTAGCTTTGGGCATCTGGCTTCTCTCTGATCTCTGCCCCTTCATTTCTTTCCCGGCATCAGCAGCTTGGAGCCTCTGCTGGTCAGCTGACTCAAAAAAGGCTTCTTGGACCTCTTGCACCCATCTGTCCTAAGCTGTGAGCTGTCAAGGGACATGGGGAGGGAAAGATAGGAGGAGATTCAGAGTTAAATGAAATTCTAGTGACAGGAAAAGAGATTTCTGGGGCTTTCGTTGCCCTCCATGTCCTAACTCAGGATGAATTACTGTCGGGTTTATAAGTCAACAGTGATTTCCCCATTCTAGGAGTTGCCAGCGCTCCCCAAAACTCCTCCCAACACATGCCCCTCCAGTCATTTGCAAATCCAGCTGTGACCTTTTATGCTTCTGACCTCATCCCTAGTGAGAGAAGGAGGAACTTAGATGAGCTTTCAACGCCTGTCCCAAGCTGAATAAATTCAAGGACCCTCTCCCTCCCTCCCCTTCTTAGTTCTGTAGGGCAAAGGGGAGGAGCAGAAAGAGGAGAGAGAGCTCTAGTTCTGGGTCATGAGGCTGGTTGGCCTGGCCTCTGACCTGGAGTCCACATGTGGAAGAACAAATTCCAGGTCTGAAAAATAAAATCCAATTGTTCCTTCTCTAATTCCTGCCCCTTGACCTTTGCAGCAATCCAGTCAGTCAGTCAGCTAGCCAGGAATGCAGTCATTCTCTAAATACACTAATTTACCAAGCTGCCTAGTGGCCAGATGCTCAAAGGCCAGATGCTGGCCCAGGGTTTCTCTCAATCCAGTGACCCAGCTGGGGCCGAAACCAGAATCTCCAAAGGTTAGAATTGGAGAGGACCTGAGATCATCTAGTTAAATTCCCTCTGTTTATAGACACTGAAGCATGGAGGGAGGCAGTGAGTTTTGGAAAGTCATGGAGCCAGTACTAATAGCTTAAATTTATATAGTACTTTAAGGTTAACAAAGTATTTCTCTCATAACAACACTTAAAGGTAGGTAATGCAAATTTTATTGTCCCTGTTTTATAGATAAGAAGCAACTACTCTATAAAATAGATAGGGCACAGGACCTGGAGTCAAGGAAAACCTGAGTTCAAATCCAGCCTTAGATACTTCTAGCTATGTCACCCTCAGCAAGTCACTTATGCTTATATCTGCCTCAGTTTCCTCATCTGTAAAACAGGGATGATTGTAACACCTACCTCTCAGGGTTGTTGTAAGAATAAAATAAGATTTGTGAAGTGCTATGTAAATACTTTATTATAAGATGACTGAAACTCTGAGAGGTAAGCATCTTACATGGGTTCATACAATATTTATTAGAGGTATTAAGCTGCAGACTATGGTCTCCTGACTGACTCCAAGTTCAGTGTTCTTTCTGCTAAACCAATCAATCAGCAAGTATTTATTTATTAAGTATTGACTGTGTGAATGATGCTATAATAAGGTCTGGGGATAACAAGAAAAACAAACAGTTCCTACCCCCAAGGAGCTTACATTCTAATGGTTTAGACAAATAAGCACAGCCATGATGCACACAAAGTGGATGGAAGGCAACTTTAGAAGGAAAAGCTTTAGACTCTGGACACCCTGCGTACTTGTAATCCCAGGAACCAGGACGCTAAGGCTGGATTTGAGTTCTAGAGTTCAGAATTGTAGTGAGCTAATAACTAAGCCAATCAGGTGTCCCAGAATCAATATGGTGAACTCCCAGTTGGGGAAGAGGAGGGAGAGGGGGTAAGCACCAGGTTGGGACAAGGGGTAAACTGGGTCAAGTTGAAAAACAGAGCAAGTCAAATAAGTTCCCAAGCCCACCATCACCCATCATCAGCTAACCTACAAATGGCTTCTGTACTTTCAGCCTGGGCAAGATAGGAAGATCTAGCAAAAATAAACAAACAAATGAATGAATAATGGAAGGCTAACACACCCAGGAGTCCTGATGTCCAAACTAACTCTATAAATCCACTAAAAATTTTAAAAAGATGTTTTTCCCATTCTATTTCACTTCTCATCCAATTTAATTCAGTTCAGAATATATATTAAATGTGTACTGTGTACAAAAATCTCTACTTGCCTTGGGGTATCGCTGAGTTCACAAGAACCGGTTTGAGGGGCAGCTAGGTGATACAGTGGATAAACTCAAAAGGACCTGAGTTCAAATCCAGCCTCAGATACTTATTAGCCATGTGACCCTGGGCAAGTCACTTAACCCAGGTTGCCTTTAAAAAAAAAAAAGAACCAGTTTGAGCTCTTCTTAATCAGTGTCAAACTAGGCCAGTAAATAACTTTGCCCCTCTTTGGGCCTTAGTTTACCCCTCTAAAAAATGAGGGCAATGGATTTAGAACAGCTCTTAGGCCTTTCCCGATTGTTACTATTCAATAAGGAAAAGGATCCTGTGCCTGGGTTCTAATCCCATCTCTGCCACAAACTCACTCTGTGCCATTGGTCAGGTGAGTCATTTCCCTTCTTGGACCTCAGGTGAGGTCCAAAGCATCTGTAAAATCATTTGATGATTCCCAAGGCCTCCAAATTTCCATGACTTGGACTTGGTTATTCACTGACTTCCTCGTATCATTTTCTTATACTGTTAGTTCCTCATTTTGGCAGTTCCTCACCTTCCCAGAGACCCTCATCCCTCAACTCTGGTCTGCAGATGGTGGGAGGTAGGAGAGGAGGAGGAGGAAACCTTCAAGGAAAGCGGTCTTGCCTTGGAGCAGAGGTGAAATTCCATTCCCATCCCCTCACTGAAGTCTGACCTTTGCACCTTTCCTGCTAGTGACCCTTAGATTACCTTTCTTATCTTACACTCCCCAGGGAGGAAGAAGTGAGACAGAACTAGATGGAAAAGGTATGAGAAGGAGGTTAGAGGTCATTTCACAGTAGGTTTTGGCAGAAGAGGCCTCTGGGACCACCTGTGAGATCTGACTTTCATCCTTGCTCTGGGCTGTCTTTCCCTAGATTTGGAAATAAAAGCTCACTGCCAAGTTTTGATTTAGAGTGGGATCTGTATGCCCATAAAGGTGCTCTGCCCTCCAGGGAGTCAGGAATACACCCCCTCTGGGTCTCCTAAGGCTTCAGGCAAAATGTTGGTTAAAAACCACCAAACTGCTCCTGCCTGTACTTAACTCCACAGCTGTCTCTGCAAGATCTTTTCCGAAGATCTTTTTTGTATCAAGATTGAGTGGAGTGTAGCCTTACCCCTGGGCAGGTGGCTAGAGGGGATGAACTCCAGCAGGGTGAAAGCTCTTTGACGTCATTGTACTTGGCATGGGGGAAGAGAGAAAGTGCAAGAGAAGGCCTGCTATAATGGAAAGGGATCTATATTTAGAGTCAGAGGACCTGGATTTGAATCCTGCCTCCTTTCTAACACATATGACCTGCAGGTCAGGTCAAGGTCAATGAGAGGTACCTCCTACTGAGAATGGTCCATCAAATGGGGGAGGGGGAGAGGATCCAGCCAAAGACTCTCCAGACCAACACCTGATGTTACATACGTGACTTTGGACAAGTTCCTCAACTTCTCTGGGCCTTTCTTTCTTCCTCAAGGATCTCTTCTGGTCCTGATATTGTCATCTCAGGTCTCAGGCTCAAGGCCTGCAAAATTCCAGGATTCCTGATAGCTTTTCAGGAGGTACCAGGAGTTTGGATGGACCCTATGTGGCCTCACAGGAGGAATCAGGTCCCCAGTATTATCCCCAGCCTCAGGTGGTTCTGCCCACAGCATTTCTTCATGGCCCTGCCTCCATCCTGTTCCTCACCAGCATTTCACTGCCCTGGGATGGAAGCAGGTATAACAAAGTGGGATTCTGCAGCCAGTCTGCCTGGAGCAAAGTTACCTAAGACACCACCTTCACCTCCCTACCTTCATCGTTTCCTACCCTTTGCAAGTGGCTTTTTTACTATAAACATTATGAATTTTGCACACAACCACAGCCCCATGGACCACATGCTCCTTCCCTTTTCCAGATCCTTTCCCCCTCTTTCTGCTCTTCCTCATTCCATTACTGGCCACCGGAGCAGAGAGGTGCCCCCATAAGCTACTTCTACCCCACTCCTCCCCCTGATGGGGGGGGGGGAGTTTTCTTTGCTGACAGCCTGAAGACAGGTCATTTTTCTTCTCCTCCCATATAATGGCCTTTCCTTCTCTACTCCCTCCTTCTGAACGTCTAATGACTTTAACATATACACAGAGTCCTAAAAAAAAAAAATACAACCCCCCAGTGAGTTGCTGCAAACCTCATATTGTGGGGGAGAAACAGCTTAAGCACATGTTCACAAGTCGCTGCATTCGATGACAGGGAGCCTTGTGCTAATTTCCTCTGAAAGTGTTTGAAGATGGTGAAAGAAGGGAGGGAGGGGAAGAAGGAGCTGGGAGAGGGAGGGAAAGTGCTTGTATTTAGTTGCTCCCTTTGAACTTCCTAGAAATGTTGGAACATTTAGCAGAATCTCATAGCATCATAAATATAGAGCTAGCAGAAAGAGGCCAGTAAAGCCCAAGCCCCTCATTTTACAGATGAGGAAACTGAGACCCAGGAGCATTGTTGATAATATAGGAGGCAGATTGAAACCTAAGTCATCTAACTCCAATCTGTGCTCTTTTTTTTCCTTTTATTAAAATTTCATTTTTATTCTGAGTTTAAGTCATCAACAAACACTGATGCTTCAAGGTACAAAGGATTGTACAAGAAATTGAATTGTTGTGTGCTTTTAATATATATAGGGGCAACTAGGTGGCAAAGTCAATAGAGCACCAGCCCTGAGGACCTGAGTTAAAATCCAGCCTCAGACACTGACTAGTTGTATGACCCTGGGCAAGCCACTTAACCCCATTGTCATATGTGTGTCCATACATGCATGTGTACATACATACATATATAGTATGTATGGACTAATAAGGTAACAACAAAAT
Source organism: Petaurus breviceps papuanus (assembly GCF_028583685.1). NCBI lineage: Eukaryota > Metazoa > Chordata > Mammalia > Diprotodontia > Petauridae > Petaurus > Petaurus breviceps. Next base: position 34,672,052 of record NW_027187372.1, on the reverse strand, counting down.
TGCCCTATTTTGTTTTACCCTGAAATTTTGTTTTTTCACTTCTGTGCATTTTTAAAAAATGTTTCCTTGATGCTCCCCAGTGCTCTCTTCATTGCTTCATTTTGTGAAGTCTCCTTGTGCCAGAATATCTTGGATAGAAAGGGCATGCATCTGTCTTCCTTAGATACACCTAGGCCTGGGGCAGGGGGTTAGGAGGAGGGGAAAAAGAAAGATAAGATGACCTTTGGAAGAAGGGTATAGAAGAAAGTCAGCCCTGAATATTTGTGGGAGTCTGAAGGAAAGATGTGATTGACCATCTTTCTCTGCTCTGCTCTCCAACCCAGGCCCAGGCTACGTTCTTCCTTCAGTCGTATCTGAATCATTCTCCCGTCCCCCCTTGACCCTACTCTGTTTCTGATTCAGAAGTATGATAAGAGGCCTAAATATTTTCTTTTCACCATCTACTTGAAGGACCATTCCAAAGCAGGCCCTAGAGCATTAGCACAAGAGAGACCCCTTACCAGTTGACCACCAAGTAAGCCAAATTAGAACTGAACCAGTGGTTTAAGACAACTGGGCAACCTGCAAAGAGTCTTGGCTTTAGAGATCTGGGTTCAAGGCTCATCTTTGCTATTTTCCTTCCTGTGTGACCTCATTCAGATACCTTCCCCTCTCTGAAATTGTTGCTGTTTTAATTGTATGTTTAGTTAAAGGACTGTATAAATTCTATGGTCAGTGTAATAGAATCAGCTTTGGAGTCAGGAGAAATGAGTTCAAGTTCCCACTTGTTATTTGTTAGTCATGTGATCTTGGTCACATCCCTCCATCTCTCTAAGCTTTGGGGTACTCATTTGAAAACCTGGGCTGATAAATATTGGTACTATACACTTCACAGGGTTCATCACTAGATAGAAATGGGGGATGCCGATTGATGAATTGAACCACCATCACCCAGGCATAACCACTGGCCCCTAAAAATGGGATGTAGATTATTAGATGGGTAAAGTGGAATGGGAGGCTGTGGAATTGTGCTGTCTCCCTGTAACTTTACCGGCCCTGGAATGGGGCAAGCTCCCCTGCCAGCAGGAAAGAGTTCTGACTGTAAAGGAGTCCTTGCTGAGTCAGAGAATGGGGAACCTATTCTCTTATTTCTGAGCCTAGGAGTCTCTGGGCTGCTGCCAGCTCTCCTCCTCACCCTCCACTCCTGCAGAGAAATATACCTAGGATTCAAATTCTTCAAATCAGAAGCAAAGCTCTAAACCTGCAACTTTACCTCTTGAGAGAAAACGGGAAAGTGCCTCTCTGACCTCCCATTATCGGTACCATTATCATCATTATTGTTAATATCACTGCCATCAGGCTGTAATTTACTGCAGAGTCAATGCCTATGAGGCTTGGGGCCTCCTCTGGGCTTTCTTGTTGGAAGTAAATGAGCTTAGGGAGCTTTCCCTCCTCCAACCCCCATATTGGAGGGGGCATGGAGGGAGGGGGTTGCCCTTCTTTCCTTAACTACCAGCTCCCTCCATACATTCTTCAGTGAAACTGGCTCAGAACTACCTTATACCTTGTCCCCTCTAGTGGGATGGCAAGGTTTAGAGTTTCGCGTACTAAGGAAGAGGAGGTAAGGAATGATGTCAGGAAGAAAATCCCACAACTGTTAGAGCAACACAAATCCCTTTTTTTTTTTTTCCCAGAGCAGGACATTGCTGACTGATGCCCCCACCCCCAACTCCTGCTTTGGTTTGGGAAGAATCTCTCAGGTCCCTCAACCAATCCTATAGGGGCCCTCCAGGATCCCATTGGCCCCTCCCTCCTGAAGCAAGGTGAATATTTAGATCATACAACATTCGTGACCCTGACAATCAAATGCCCAGCAAGTAAGCCCAGGTACAACAAGGAGCAGAGACTGCTAGCATTCAGAGAAGGCCCTTAGAGGAAGAGACGAATAGCAGTGCCTTCCTTATTTCCTACAATTTATCTTTCCAGACTTATTTCCCATTACTCCTCCTCATCCATTCAACATTCCACCCAAACCAGGCTACTTACTATTCTCCTAACACTGCATTCTCTCTCTTGCCTCAGGGGCCACAGCCTGTTTCCCATACCTGGAATGTTTTCCTTCAATTCTTAGAATTCCTATATTCATTCAGGTTCAGCACATGTACCACCTCCTAAAGAAAGATCCCCTCATTAGCACTCCCCACTCCACCCACCCAAATAACTTTGTATAGATTTTGTGTATTTATCTGAGTACATGTTGTTTTCCTTCCAGAAGGAGGAAATTTCCTTGAGGACAATAAACATTTTAGTCTTTGCCAGTAGAAGAAATTTCTTCACCCTAAATATTTACATATTATCTCCCCCATTAGAACTGTGAATTTCTGGAAAGCAGAGATTGTGGTTTAGGTTGTCAACCTGAAATAAAGAGGACTACCAGGTAGCAACAACAAGAGTCTTTAATCAAGGCAAGGGGCTTGCCATGCACAGTATAGGACTACTGGAGTGCCCAGAAGAAGCAGAAGGGGCACAGTTTAATATACTTCAACAGGGAGGAATTAAGGTGCTTTTCAAAACAGCCGAAGGCTGGGGAGTAATGGACATCTGTTCAAAACAAAGGGCTCCAGGTGCAGAAAGTTTCCAGAGATATCACAAGACCTGCTCCAACCATGGGTCAGTGAGGTCTAGGTAGCCCTTCCTGATTACTACATTCAACAGGGTTTTGTTTTGCCTTTTAATTTAGGCATCTCTAATTCTTTGTATCGCCGGTGCTTGAAATAGCACCTAGCACATACATAGTAAACTCTGGTTGGTTGTATGTAAGCCCCTATAAAAACACAGACCTAGTGGCTATCAGTATTCCTTTGTATCTCCAGCACCAAGGACAGTGCCTGGCACCTAGCAAGTTCATCATAAATGTCTATCACATTCGATTCTAGACATTTCAACCCTTCCTACCTCCACCTTTGCTTCAATAAGCCCTCACCCTTAGCCCTTAGTAACCCAAAAAGTGAGATTGTTTATGAAATAGAGACTTTCAGTTCTTCCAGTTACAAAAATTCCTCTGAACTAGTCTCTTTTTCCTGTGCATTTTTCTGTGTAAAGTGGTTCCCTCAGCAGCTACTCTAGCTTAGTGATCGTGGAATCAGAAATACTGGGATCAAATCCTAACTCTGCCATTTACTGCCTGTGTGACCATGGGCAAATCATGTAACCTCTCTGAACCTCAGTTTCCTTAGCTGTAAAATAAGGAGCTTGAACTGGATGACCTCTAAGGTACCTTAAAGGTCTAAATCTATCATTTCTTACTTTAAGGACTTTCCTAGTTGATGGTCCCTAGTCGGGCAATGTTCTCCTTTCTAGCTTTGCCCTTCCCCCAGCTTTCCCCCACTCTACACTGAATCTCTGTTTTATGATCCCCAGCTTTTCTAAAATAGGTCCCATTTCTCTTCATCTTCATCTCACTTCCTACATCATGCCCTGAGGGCACTAAGATTTTTGTCCTAGTATTCTTCTTTTCTAACCACTTTAGCTTTCTCAAAGCCCACTCTTTATTTAATATGACTTCTAGTTCAGCCAGACCAAGGTCCCTGTAGATCATAGAGTCAAAGAACAGCAGAGCTGAAGAGAAGTCACAGGTCATGGAATCCTGACCACAGTACCCCTGATAATTGATTATTCAACCTCTGCTTAAAGAATACTCTCTCTCTCTCTCTCTCTCTCTCTCTCTCTCTCTCTCTCTCTCTC
>NW_027187372.1:34614246-34668319 GCF_028583685.1 Petaurus breviceps papuanus | reverse complement strand
TCTCTCTCTCTCTCTCTCTCTCTCTCTCTCTCTCTCTCTCTCTCTCTGCAACTTATTCCACATTTGCACACCTCTAACTTAAAAGTTTTTCTTTATATCTGTCTCTGCAACTTCCTCCTGGTGTTAGTTCTGTCCTTTGAGATCTATAGCAAAGCAGCTCCAGTCACATGACAACCCATTACACAGCTAGCACATCTTCCTCTCTTCTATCCAGGGTAAACATTCATAGTTCCTTCAACACAATATCATCTGACAAGGTCTCTAGCCCCTCGTTCCTTTCTTCCCTGCCCGATATCCTGGGTCCCCTCCTCTGGATTTTCTCCATCTTACTCAGAACTGAACACAATATGCAAGATTGTTAGTATTGTTGTTTGTCCTTTGTCCACAGAGAGGACCAATGACATTGGGAGGGTAATGTCTTGACTTTCAAGTGAATTGGATTTGAGTGAGGCAGAGCTGTGCAAAGTCATGAGCCTCACTCTTTTCGTCAGGGGCCATCGGGGTCCAGTGGCAAGACATAGGTCAGGACAACTGGCAATTGCCGCCCCCCCCAGCATGCAAGATGTGATCTGACTAGAGGTAGAAGGGTAGCACCAGATATATCATATGAGTTTGGAGTGGAGAAGAACGTCAGGTGCAACTATTCCAGACCACTCTCTGATATTCTGTGGTTTGTAGCTGCAGTGCCCTGGGGTACTTTAGCCATCATCAGATCATACAAACCCTTTCCTTAGCATAGAACTGACAGTGATACCCAGGGCAGGAAGGGTGCACTGCCTGGTTAGGAGAGGAACATATTGTCTGCAGAATTAAGCACCAGACCACCAAGTCACCATCAGATAGAAAGCATTCTCCTGGGTGGTCCTCATCGGAGCTCCTCACTATCCTAGGACCCTTGTCCTCAGACTCCTCAGTAATCCATTATTGGTGAAATTTTCTCCATCCTTTTTCCAACCTTCTCAGCTCCTTTTTGTGGTTCTTCTTCAGTCATTTCAGTCATGTCCAGCTCTTCATGACCCTGTTTGGGCTTTTCTTGGAAAAGATACTGGAGTAGTGTGCATTTCCTTCTCCAGCTCATTTTGCAGATGGGGAAACTGAGTAAGGGGGTTAAGTGACTTGCCCAGGGTCCCACAGTTAATAAGTGTCTGAGGTCAAATTTGAACTCAGGTCTTCCAGACTCTAAGCCCAGTACTCTATCATGCCACCTTAGCTGTCCCCTTCCTCAACTCCTATACTTTCCCATATACTCTCTTAAAGCAGATCTTAACCTAGGATTCATAGGCCACCTCCCTGGGAGATTTTAGCTGAGTATAATTCTGAATTTAGCAATTAGAATTCCCTGAAGATGAAACACCCTGTAAGCTAAGAGTTGTTTTTACATAATAAAATTTTATTTAAAAATGCAAAAAGAAAAAACATTTTTACTTCTCAGGCCATATAAAAACAGGCAGCAGGACAGAATTAGCCCATGGTAGCATAATTTGCAGACTCTTAGCCTAGATGATCTGTGAAATCCCTTCTAGCTCTATGATTTTCTCTAGCAATTGGATGACTCAGGGATTGACAAACCGTGACCCTGGCCAAATCCAGTCACCTTATAGCGGGAACAGAAGCAAACAAGAGTATGTACATTTCATTGTCTTTCCCCATTTTCAAATATCTGGATCCTGGGGTTCCTAATTTGCTCTGCACACGTACAAGCCCATGAGTTGTGCACCTACAAGCAGAACCATACCTAGGAATTATTTTATTTTATTTTATTTTTAAGCGATTGGAGTTAAGTAACTTGCTCAAGGTTACACAGCAAGTTATTGTGTGTGGGTGCCAAGTATTTGAGGCCGGAACCAATCCCAGGTCTCCCAACGCCAGGGCCGGCGCTCTTACTCACTAAGCCACCTGGCCGCCCCACCTAGGAATTATTTTTTAAGTATTTTGGGGTGGTGGGGTGGAAAGGGAAAATGGGGATGGATGATGGTCTTTTTCCACCAGGAGAACACAGGGTCCCACCCATCCTCCACACACATACCCTCAAATCATAGGATTTAAGATAGAATAAATATGAATGAACAAATGGAAAAAGAATTTATCATGTGCCCAAGACTATACTAAATGCAAAGGAAACAAATAAAATTAACTAGTACCTGCTCTCAAGAAGTTCACATTCTAATTGGGGGAGACAGTATACATAAGAATTCAGTTGCAGGGCGACTGGAAAGGCCCAAAAGTTCGAAGGTTACAATGACTGGGACATTGACACATCTTGAGGTTCCTTAGGGTATAACCAAGCGTGTTCAATGATAGCACCCAGAGGGTCCTAGGATAGTGATTAGTTCAAAATGAAGGGCATAGAAACAGGGAAGATGGGCCTCTACCAAAAGAGGAGCACTGGGGGGATGGGGCCCTAAGAGATAGTTGCTTAGACACAGGTGGCTGTGGTAGTCGAGATGTGGAAACAAGTGCCTAGGAGAGGAAGTGCCCCTGAGGCAAAGGCCTCTGTGATACTCAAATAAAGTTCTGAATATGTTTTATATTGTCATTACTATGCATGCCCAGCATTCCTAGTCGGGATACAGGGTGATGAAAGTTGGAGTAGACTGCTGGAGCAGATGCTATATAAGCCAATCTTCCTGACTTGGCTATGCCCATCCCTCTATGGATCTAAGGGTCAGACTGATAATGAGAGGATTAATTTTCATTTCCAGACTCTACCCATCCACACACCCCTCCCACCCCCCAGCCCTCTACCCAATATGGTTAGTTAATGCCAGTTCAGCTGGTAGCATTTTCATTGGCAGATCCCTTCTCCTCCTCCTGAGGAAAGCTCAGCTGAAACAGTGAGCCCAGCCCTAGACTTGCCAGAAACTGGATCCCCAGCCCAGTATCAGAGAATCAGTCTTATGTATACCCTTCTCACTGCCTCCTACCCTCCCCCACCTCTCGATATAATAATATTGTATGTTTATATATGGTTGTATATTTAGGTTGTAGAAGGAACCTAAGAGGTCGTCCAGTCAAATGGTGTCAAACCCAGACAGAAAGGGAAGTGGAGGGAGAGGGGAACTGAGTATTGACTTAGAAAGCCACATATTAACAGTATCAGCTTTATTGCATCTTTATTTTGTTTGGCCTCCTTTAGCTCCCAGCCTTGATGTCTGTCATTCACTCTTCATTTTGAAGATGAGGAAAGAGAGACCTAAAGAGGTTAAATGAGTGACCCAAGGTTACCCAGGCAGTAAGTAGCAAAGCTGAGGTTAAAATGTAAAATCCTTGATTCCAAAACCAATAGCTTTTCCACTGTGCCACCAAAAGCTTTATGTACAGTGTCATCAATCCTCACAACAATTTGGTGAGGTTTGTAGTATGTGTCCCCATTTTACAGATGAGGAAACTAAAGTTGAAAAAAGCCAACTAAATGAGTAAGATTAGCACATTATCACATCTTCTAAAAATCCAGAAATACCAGTATTCTTGCTATTCCCTGTATGTGATGATCTGTCTCCTGACTCTTTACCTTTTCATTGGCTGACCCCCAAGCCTGGAATGCTCTCCTTTCTCATTTCTACCTTTTGGTTTCCCTGGCTTCCTTTAAGATGCAAAACAAATACAATACATTTATTTTAAATAATTATATAAATATAATACTATTAAAAATTATAAAATATATGTATTTTATATGTATAACATTTGCCTGTTATCTCTCCCATTAGAATGTGATTTCCTTGAGGGCAGGGACCATATTTTTGTCTTTCTTTTGTATTCCCAGTGGCTCATAGTAGGCACTTTATCCATGCCTATTGACTAAATTTACCCAAGATCACACAGCTAGTAAATGATAAAGAGAAGACTCAAATCCAGGTGTCCTGCTCTACTACCCCCACCCCCCACAAAATTCCAGATTCTTTCTACTATACCTCCTGCCTTACTAACCAAAGTGCCAACAATGATCACAGTATCTGGCCAGGGAGAATCTCTGTGACCTCTTGTACCCCCTCTGCTTCACTGAAATATTCTATCACATGAGGTCTCACTTTAATTAATACCCAATACTCTGGTCCTTGGAGACTGAAGGGCAGCTAATCCAGGTTATCTCAAACCTTCCTTTCCAAAAATGTTAGGAGTAGGCTTTCATCCCTGTCTGAAAAGCAAACTTCTCTCCAAACTCTCTTGGAAACAGAGTCCAGCTTCTTTGGGACAGTTGCCATCAAAATAATCCAAAGTCCAAGGGCTTTGGGGATGAGCTAAGTGTCAGGTACCTGTATCACATCATTCTGCCTAGATCTAAGATCGGACTCTTGGTGGCTTGGGCTGTCTACAGATGGGAAGATTCCCCATGAGGTGCTCTTGGAACATCTGGGAGGGGGGAAGAGTGTGTAACCTTAAGGAACAGGCACTTGGAAGTGTTGTTTGTATGTATGTGTGAGTGTATGGATGGATGGATGGATGTTACATATGTTTATTTGTGTTTGCAACAGAGGGAGGGAGAAAAGATCTTAAAATGTAATAAACCAGTCTTTTGACTTGTATTTCTTTCCTTTGCATCTCATTTCTCTCCTTAAAAACCAACAATGACTCCCCTTGTCTACAAAATCAAATCTTAGTACTGGAGGCCCTCCTCAATCTGCCCCCAATCTAATTTGCCAATCTTTATCTCCCACTATTTATTTGCCAGTGAAAGCTTCTTTACTTCAGTCAAACATGTCTACCTTCTCATCCAACAAATCTAGAAATATCTGTATCTAAAGGCTATGAAGCTAAAATTGTACCCTTTCCAAACCCTACCTATCCTCCAAAGTCCAGTTCAACCAATAAATAAGTATTTATTAAACCCTCCCAATTGCCAGACACTGTGTTAGGTCCTAAGATTTTTTTTTTTAGTTCCTGTTTTTATGGGTCTTATATTCTATTGGAAGAGACAACATATACATATGTAAGTATATGGAAAAATAAGTATTAATTTGTGGGGGGCTAGAAGACACTAGCACCTGGGGGGGGGGGTCAGGAAAGCTCCTCTGAGCTCCTGTAGTGACCATTCCATGCCCTCCTCTTCTAGCCCTTGACCTGCTCTGCATAGTGTTGCTAGATATCTCTTGTGAATGTTAGTCTTGCCCCTTGAGTTGAGGGCAGGAACTGTGCCCTAGACTTGGTTGCTCTGCTTAGAGATCTCTGAGATATCTTCCAGCCTTAAGTTCCTATGATCCCATGGGTCCACACAGTACCTGGCCTAGTGCCCTGCCCAAGCAACTGGTTAGTAATTATTTGTTACTAGATGCATGTGATATAATAGACAGGGGATTTGGGGAAGGGAACTGATTTCAACCTCATTTATTTAGCCTCTTTTGAAAAGTGGGGCTGAGCAGAAAGAACTTAGGGGCCTCTGGAGACTTGCCCTGGGCTCAGTTAGATCCTTGGCCAAGACAACCTTATTCCCCCATCTTGAGATTGGCCAAAATAGATCCCATAGAAAGATTTTCAGAAGGCTCCTGTTGGCATCTTTCCTTCCTCTCCAGCCATCCCTTATGCCCTCTACATCCCCAACAACGACACATTCTGTGCCCCCTCTGTAAGTGGCAGATGTTTCTCCCACCATCCCCCACCTGGTTCTAGTACAGTTCCCACACACTCTTACCTCCATCAGCCTGTCAATCACCGCTCTCTAGAGATCATCCCCCAGCCCCATCTCAGTTCTTCCCCTATTCCAGTCACTAATAATTGCTTCAAGGCAGGCTGGTCTTTGTTTAAAGTTCTTTTCATTTAACTTTGGACTAGAGAGGAGGGTAAATGACACTCTGTCTCTTTAAGGCAAACAAGAGGCATTAGAAAAATACTTTTTTTCCCTGCTTTTGCTTTTAAGAGAAAAAAATCCTCCAAGTTATTAGGGGAAAGAAAATCATTTGACTTAAGCAGCCTCTGGCAGTCTGGTGATGCTGAGAACAATATCCCTGTCAGCATCTATCAGGTTTGGAAAACAAAGCCATCTGCATATGGGGGGATGAGGAGGGGAGGGGGAGAGCAGAGCTCAGCAGAAGAGGAGGTGAATTACTAATGAGAGATGCACAGAGGACCCCTTATTTCTCTACCAACACCACCACTCCACACACATCCACACTGAATTGGGGGAGGTCTTGGAGACACTGGTTTCTATGGTTGGCTGAGAACAGGAAGACCCAGACATCTGGGGAAGAGCTCCTAACACCAGGTCAAAGGAGGGACAGTTGGCAATCCAATCTAACTCCAGTGGGGAACTGAAAGCCACCTGAAACAATAGAATTGTAAAATGGTAGGATTTAGAGCCAGAGAGGGATTTTAAAGATCATCCACTCCAACCCTCTTATTTACAGACGAGAAAACCCAGGCTCCAGAGAAGTGTATTGACTTGCCCAAGGGTCCTATGAGTAGTATACAGCAGAGTCAGGACGTAGTTCCCTTTCTACTATACTGTACTAATATCTCTATTTTGGAACTAGTCCCCTCCATTTGTGCGCATGGTCTCATCCCCTCCTATCTTTTGTAAGAAGATTTTGTTCCTTCAACCATTCATTCCCCCCACCCATTCAATTTCCCCTTATTAAAAAAAATTCTCCTTATCTACTGAGTCCTTCCCTGCTTCCTATAAGCTTAGCCATCTCTCTTTCATCCTTAAAAGAAAATACTCCTAGCCAGAGGTGGAGAAGCTGTAGTCTTGAGGCCACATGTGGCCCTCTAGGTCCTCAAGTGCAGCCTTTTGACTGAATCCAAACTTCACAGAACAAAACATCTTAATAAAAGGATTTGTTCTATAAAACTTGGACTTTTTATTAAAAGGCTGCACTTGAGGACCTAGAGGACCACATGTGGCCTCAAGACCACAGGTTCACCACCCCTGCTAAATTCTACCATCCCCTCAAGCTTTTGTCCTGTATCTCACCTCCTTTGCATGCTGTGCTCCTAGAGAAAGCTCTGATTCCTTTTCCTCACCTCCTGCTCACTTCTCAGCCCCTTGAAATCTGGCTCCCTGCCCCACCATTTAATCAAACTGCTTTCTCTAAGGTTATCTGTGATCTCTTAACATGCTGATCACAAAGACTTTCCTTAGTCTTCCTCCTCTTGGGGCTCTCTTCAGCTTTGGACTCTGTGGATCTTGGCTTCTTCTTGGATCCTCTTCCTTCCTTTGATGTTCTTCTTTCCCAGTTCTTTTCCTATCTATAAGACGATCCCTTTCCAGGCGTCTTTGCTTCCTCCATTCCTCATCTCCCAACTGTGAGTGTGTGTGTACCCCAAGGTTCTGTCCTAAGCTTTCTTCTGTCTGCCCAGGCCTCCTTTCTTGATAAACTTCCTCCAGATCTAGCCTTAATTTCTCTCATGAACTCCAGTCCAGTCCAGCAGCTCAAATCAACCTTCGGAACATCTCCGTCCTTTATATCCCATAACCATCTCAGATTCCATTCATCCAACTCAGAATTCATTTTTTCCCACTAAAGTTCCCCCTCCTCTAAACTTCCTTATTTCAATGCAAAGCATCACCATCAGTGCAGATGGAGGATTTCTCCTGAAAGGAACCAGAACAATGGCGCTAAGGGATGTTAAAGATAATCTGAATCAACCCCTCATTTTACAGGTGGGGAAACTGAGGCCCACAAAAAAGAGAGGACTTGTCCAAAGTCACACAGATAGTACTTAGTAAGGTCAGAATAGATTCTGTGACTCTCAGTTCAGTATTCTTTCGACTGAATTTTGCCAAATCCCTGATGAAAGGAAGAATTAACCTTCTAACTCCTAAATGCAGTTCTCATATATCTGCTGGGGCTGTCCTCTTTTTCATTGCCCAGTGCCTTGACTGGAATTAAGGCCTTCTGAAGACAGCATTACCTGGTGAGGTATACCTAATTAAACTCTCATTAGAAGCCCACTGGTTTCTGAGGACTAATACCAGTTGCTCCCAGAAACTACCTACTCTTCCCTTGTTCCATCTTGAATTTTCCTTGGTCCTTGAATCACAGACTATAAACTGGCAGGGATAGCTAAAGGTCATTCAGTCCATTCCCCTGTTTCCAGAGAGAATGTCTTCTATGGGAAGTGGTAAAAAGTACATTGATTTTAGAAATGAAGGACCTGAGTCTGCCACTTACTATCTGGGCAATCTTGGGCAAATCCCTTTACCTCTCTTGGTCTTAGTTTCTTCATCTGTAAAATAAAGCCCATTTACAGAGGAAAGAAAGCTGAACTGGGAGTTACAGAATCTGAGTTCAAAGTCTGACTCTAACAAATACTATTTGTGTGATCTTGGGCAACCTTCTCTGGGCCTCAGTTTCCTTATCTGTAAAATGAGGACATTGGTCTAGTTCAGGGGTGGGAAACCTGGGGCCTTGAGGCCTCGTGTGGCCTGCTAGGTCCTCAAGTGTAGCCCTTTGACTGAATCCAAACTGGAGCCAGTAAGTTCCCTTCCAGCTACAAATCATTGTTGCATAGTCTGAATGCCCTAGTGCTAGGGAGAAGGGAGGAGGAACTTTTGCCTTCTGAAATTTAGGAAAAGAGAATGCACAGAACTCCCTTCATCAATTATCCAAGTGTTTTCAAGTCTGTATCACAAGGATTCCACTCCCCACTCCCACCCCCAACTAGAGGGAACCAGACTGCAATTCTCAAAGGGGCCAAAGGAGGAGTGAAGCAGGGGCAGCTTGCAGGTGTTGCAGTCATGTCTGGTGAGCCCATGTGTGTGTGAGAGTATCTGTGGTGTCTTAACTAGGGAAAGCTCAGTGGGGAATTGGTATTTGGGCGGCTAAATAACCACAATTTATATTAAGCAGAAACACAGTCATTAAGCTGCGTGTGCCAGTTGTTGGAAGCTGGCTTGCATTAGAGGAGCAGGAAGCCAGCTCTGCTGTGGCTTGCAGCGGGGCAGGGAGCCTCACTGGGGGGCAGAGAGCTCTCCACTCTTCCCCTCCTCCTCTTCCCCTTCCTTGCTCACCACCCCCAGATCTACAGGAACAGATAATAGAACAGAGGGAAGAGAAAGGCTTTGTTCACTTCCATTTCCACTCATGGACATGAACCTCTCACTTTGGCCACCTCTGTGTGTTTCTCTGTCAGTAAAGGCCATTTCTATCCTAATTAACGGAGCAAATACCAATCCTGCACTGGGCAGGGGATACATGTGTTGATATTTAATTATCTAGTGTGCACTGAGTCTATTAGAGCCCCTCTGGAGAGCAGGAGCTGCAGACAATGAAGAGCAGTGGAGTTCATTGCAAAATAATTAATTAATGCACTCCTGGTCTTGGTTTGCCAAGAAGGGGCTTTGGGCCTCTCATCATCAGCCTTAAATGAGATAGTGATGGGTTGATGCTTTGCTGAGTTTTAACATCATCAGCAACCTCCCAGTTACCACCAGCCTTCAGGCACATTCCAGAATGTTCTATGAAATTTGCATTAGGTTACTGGCACCAAGTAGTATGCTGTGGTCAAAGGTTTGGTTATGGTGAGGATTTTGAAACAAAAATTGGCTAAAATGAAGTTTGTGGTTCATTGTGTGAATTTAAATTATCTAGATTTTCCCTGCCTCGAATAAACTAGTAGGGGAGAATAGGGGAGCTCCTTGAGGACAGGACTTCTCTTTCTTATCATTCTTATCTTTGCATCTCTGGCATCTAGCACAATGCTTCATACATGGCTTAATAAATGCTTTCTGAATTGAATCTGTAAAAACTGGATACTCAAGTCACAGGACTGACATTTTCCCACAGGCCCTGGCTTTGCCTTCTGTTTTTGCAATTGCCTTTCTCCTATTCCATCATCGCCCCAGGTGCATGCTCAGGTGCTGAGTTTGTATGAGTTCAAAATGACTCAGATTGAGCACTAGGGGATTGAGGTGGGAGAAGGGAGGAGTCTTGAAATTAGCTAGCAGTGTGTTTTAACCAGGCACTGTGTGCAGAGCAAGGGTCCTCACTGATTTATTTTTTTTTTTTGCAAATTTTCCCTAAAACTGGCAGTCAGAAGACCCAGATTTAAGCCTTACTCTGCCACTTGACCTAGAGACAGAGCTTTCATCTAGCCCTGGGATTCTGGCATCCTAGAAAATGCTAAAGGATGGGCCATCATATCTTTAAGGTTCCTTGTGTGGTCCCTCTGAGGACTGTGACCAACAAGGAAAGGAACCACTCAATTCATTAATCTTGTTTAAGTTTCAGAGTCTGGCTTTGGGATGAGGTCTTACCTTTGATCACCTCTCTAAAGCAAAAAGGTTTGGAAAGAAGGGAAAATGCAGGAGGGGGGCCTCCTTGGTCTTCCACTCTTTCTGGACTGTGGGATGAACTAGAGCTCTACATTTTTTGGAAAGGGCACGGGATATCACTGTATATATCTCTTCCTTTCAATATCTCTGCCCTGGGCAGTTCCTCAAGCACCTAATCCATGCACAGAATTTAGGGCTCAATGAACTCCCAAAGTTACCAAGTACAGTCCCCCTTATTTTAATGTTTGAGGAAACTGTGGCAAGGTCTCACAGATAGTCAGGAGGACCTGAATTCAAATGTGACTTCAAGCATTTATTAGCAGTACAACTCTGGGCAAATCACATAAGATCTGCCTCAGTTTCTTCAACTGTAAAACAGGGATAATAATGGCACCTACCTTGTGGGTTGTTGTCAGGATCAAGTGACATATTATTTGTAAAGCGTTTAACATAGTGCCTAGCACATAGTAGGCTCTTAATGCTTGTTGCCTTCCCCATCCCCCATGTCTCCTAGCCCTGAATTTACCTAGCTATTTTTCCAGGAACCAAACTATCTCAGGACTGAGGAGTCAAGGCTAATGTATGCCTTATCAGCGCAGTTTTCTCAATGGACAGCCCGCCAGCTGCTGTTTTAAAAAATAAATAAATAACTGACGGAGGCTCTCCCTTTGGCTTTGCTCTCCTGGCCAGCTGCCCAGTCTCCTATGCATGTGGACTGAAAACTGGTGGGAGGCAAGTGTGCCAGAAGCTCCCATCTCTTGACCTTGTCCCCCCTGAGCCCAGAGTCCTCTCATTGGCCCTATTTCCCATGACATGTTTCCCACCTAAGCCTGCTTGCTTGCTGAGTATTTTTAACTCAAAGCCTCCTTGCGCTTTGCTGATCTTCAGACAAGGGTCCAGGCAAGATAACAGAATCCATTAGTGCCGCTACAGTCAAGCGGTGTTTGCTAAATACAAGCTCGGGAGTGTCTGCTCCCCTAGCTTGGTGCTGCTGCCACTCCTGCTGCTAGTACTACACTTTGTCGGCCCTCCTCTCTGGCTACCCTTAGTGGTGCCTCTGCTGGGTTCCCACAAATCCCTGTGCAAAATAAAGAAATCTGCATTCCAGCTCTGTGACAGCCCATCTATAGGAAAGCCAGGAGAGACAACCAAAAGAAGAGGAACTCCCAGGCCCTAGTCCCAGTGGCTAGGGGAGAGTAGGTTTATAAACAGAGCAAGAAATATGATTTTTCATAACTGTCAAGCTAGTGGGCCCACTTAAGGTGGAAGGTTGAAAGCATCTAGGACAACCCAGCTAAACTGAGAGAGCAGAGAATGAGTGTAAGCCTGGCTATAGAAGTGGGTAGTCTGGAAAATCAAGGGGCAAAAAACATCAGTCTCTAAAACCCAGTGAGGCTGGAATTGTTATCTGAATAACTTGCTCTAATGAGACATCCCCTCCTCCCAGAATCCTGGACCCTGGGATCAATTTTCTTTTAACTTTCATTTTATTTTTAAAAATTAATAAGCATTTATTTATTCTCCAGACCATCCTCTCTCATTTTTCTATTTTAAAAAAATAGCATGTCTTAAATATGCAAAGGTAAGCAAAACAAATTCCCACTTTGGCCCATGTCCAGAAATATATACCTTATTCTGCATCATGAATCCACTCAAAATGCTTCATCATCTACCCTCTGGAAATCATGGGTGATCATTATTTAGATCAAAATTCTTAAGTCTTTTAAAGTTGTTTTTTTTTAATGTTGTTTTTACAATGTTGCCCTTATATATATTATTCTCTTAGTTCTGCTCATTTCACTTTGCATCAGTTCATATAAGTCTTTCTAGGTTTCTCTGAAGCTGTCCTTTCATCATAGCTTACTGTGTAATATTTCATTGCTTTCATATGTCATAATTTGTTCAGCAGTTCTCCAACTGCTGGGTACCCCTTTATAGTTTCCAGTTTCTTGCCTCCACAAAATGAACTGCTACAAATATTTTTGTACATACGGATACTTTTTCTCTTTCTTTGATATCTTTGTACCTACTAGTTTCCATTTTAAACCATTCATTACAGCAACTGCATATCCATACAGGCCTCAGTACCTGTCACTGTAGAGAGAGTAGGGACAAGTGAACAAAGTAATGCTCCCCTTGGGGAAGGAGAGTAGCTGCCCAGAGTGACAAATTCCAGAAACCACAAAGCTCTAAAACATCTCATCTCTACCCCCTCAATATTTAGTCTATATAATCCTAGGAGTCCCCAAAGGTCAGTTAACCAAACTCCTATTTGTAGCCTTGCCAGAAACAAGAACGTCAGGGGTGGCTAGGTGGCAAAGTGAATAGAGCACTGGCCCTGGAGTTAGGAGAACCTGAGTTCAAATCCAGGCTGACACACCACCCAAAAAAAAAAAACACAAAACCAGCCGTGTGACCTTGGACAAGTCACAACCCCACTTGCCCTACCTTCCTCCCTCCAAAAAGCAAAAACAAAACAAAACAGAAACAAGAATGTCAGTACTTTTAAGAAATCTCTTCTTAGTGGTTTGGAGATTCTGTTACTCTCCTTAGTCATTCATTCTAGCATCTCCCAGGAAGATATTTATGAAGTCTTTAGTCCTACCCACTCCCTTCTCCCATTTTACAGATGAGGAAGCCAAAGGAAAGAGAGATAAAGTGATTTGCCCAAGGACATACAGCTAGCCAGGGACAAAACAAAAGATAGCAGAGCCACTTTGACTGAGGAAGTTCTTTCTTAGGAGGCCTGTTTTTTCACTTTTCCTCTTTGGAGGAGGACCAAGATATTCTATATGTCATCAGTATTATTATTGAATGTTATGGAAAGTCCTTGATAAGACACCCTTCAGTCTTCTCTTCTCCATCCTAGAGTTCCATTTGTCCCAAAGCATTTAACCTTTTCTTAATGATCCTATTTCCCAGGCCTCTGATCATTTTGACCTGCCTTCTTGGGCCCTCTTCCCAATCCTCCCCATCTGTCTTTCAGAAAGGGACCCCAAACTGAACTTGCCCTGGACTCTTAACCTCTCATTCCTTCTAGTGGAGAGGGTAGAAACATGCCAGTGTAAGAACATGGGGGCAGTGCCAAGGAAATAAGAGATTGGTAGCTATAAAGGGGTACACTGACATGTTAAATCCCCTTCCTTTTCCCCCAGTGACTACACATTCAGCTTCTGTGGTCTCCTCCTCTTTCCGTGGATGTGATCCAAACTGGAAACCACATTAAACATGACACAGAGTAGTTGACGGGTAATTAATAAAGTACAGATTTTGGCTTTCAGCCACTACTTAACATAGCCACCATGACTCTCCGGGAGGAAGGGCAGCGGGAGGGAATCAGGGAAAATGGCAAGCAATGAGAACCAAGGCTGATGTCTGTAAGAGTAACAGGACATGGTTACAGCATCCCGTCTCTTAAGGGCACCTTGACATTTGGGGAGAAGGCTCATGATTCTACTTTTCAGGGGGAGGAAAACTGAGATGCAAAGATGGTAAGTGATTTCTCAAAGTTATTCAGTAAATACCAGTATGCAAACCAGCATGACGTAGTGTGAAACAGCCCTGAGCCTAGAATCAGGAGACTTTAGGATTCAAGTCCTGGAAGAAGAGGTACAATGGTGCAATGGAAAGAACTCTAATCTGTAGCTTTGTGACCCTGGATGAGTCACTTGAACTATCTGTATCTCAGTTTCCCCATCTGTAAAAGGGGAATAATACTATACTACTTACTTTAACAAGGTTGTATGAGGTAAGAACTTTTTCAGCCTTAAAGTGCTATTTAAAAATGGGGATATTTAAATATAGGAATTCTATCTAAAGAGAAGTCATTATCCTGCCAACAGCTAGCTGTGCAAGTCACTGTATTTCTTTGAGCCTCAACTCCCTCATTTGTAGAATTATCAGGTTAAATAAAGGCAGTGATTTCTCTAGTCTGTTCCTGTTTTAGTAAATTTTTATGATTCCATGATGACTCTCTACTACTGTGATTCACACTACCTCCATCCATGGAGAGAGGAAGGAAGGAAATAAGCATTTATTAAGTACCTATTGTGTGTCAGGCAATTCTGCTAAGTTCTTTAAAAATATCATTCAGAATTTATCCTCACAACAACCCTGGGAGGCAGGCACTAATTATTATTAAACAGCTATAATTTACCATTGAGGAAACTAAGGTAGACAAAAGTCAAGTGACTTGCCTAGGGTCATACAGCTAATAAACATCTGAGGCTGACATTTGAACTCAGGCCTTCCTGATTCTGGGCCCAGGGCTTTATCCACTGTATCACCTAACTCAGGACTCTCTCAAATCTAGTACTTTTTCTCCTCTATTCTGTTTTATGGTCACATTTCAGGGCTTTGCTGTCCATCTTCCTGTCAGTCCCCCTCTGTCTCTCCATCCATCATTCTTTAGAAGGCTGCAGCTTCTTTGAAGAGGCCACAAGTGCTTTTTTCCCACCACTATGTTTGGAAAGGCTTTTTACTGAAGTTTTGCTCCCTGTTGGTAAGAGAGCAGAATACAGAAAGCTTAAGGGTATGAGGTTGGGTAGTGGGGAGGAGGATAGGTAAAAATGTTTCTGTACTTAATTCAAATGGTTGGATCTTCAGGCATTGGCTATTGAAGTTAAAGCCCTGCTGTTCTACACTCTGTAAAATCCCAAGCTGTTTTTTTGAAGCAAAATGCAAATTTCATCTCAGCTAGTCAAAACTGCCCTAACCACACAACCTTCAGGTTGCCTATCATTAAAAAATGACCCAGGTAAGGACTGGGGGCTGCTGAAGGAGGGGTAGAGGGAGTAGCAGGGAACTCTGGGACCAGGTCAGGGACTCTAAAGCCAGACTCTGGAAAATAAAGCCCTTGGTGCAGGGGAAAACTGAGGCCCCTCTTACCAAAGGGACAATCTAACATGTGGAATGTGGCATTTGGAATGGCTACCACAATTATGGAGACATGTCTTCAGTGTCCAAGTTCATGGCTTCCTCTCTCTCTAAGGACAGTCTTCTCTGGCTCTTATCTGTGGAAGAAACTGAGCATGACAACATCCAAAGTTTTCTATTATAGCTCCAGACTCCAGTGGGTATTTCATAAATATTAACTGAATGATAGTATAATATCATGGAAAGAGCACTGATAATATTGCTAGCACTTTTGTAGCACTTAAAGGTTTGCAAAGCATTTGCATATATTATCTCATTTGATCCCTACAGTAACCCTGAAAGGTAGGCCCAATTTACAGTTGAAGAAACTGAGACAAATAGACTTGTCCAAGGTCACACATCTTGTAAGGTCTTCTTGACTCCAGGCCCAGCTTACTGTCCATTTAGCTTTGTTATAAAAGATAAACACAGAATGTATCCAGATCCTGATTAGTGTGAATAATGAATTCCCTGAAGTGGTCATATCTAACTAAATTCTCACTATTTGAAGTTATAATTATCTAAAATAGGGTCATTAGTTCCTGCCCAATGGAAATATGCAGTATGATTTCAAATAATGGGGCCCAGGGAGTCATTATTCACACCAATCGGGAATTGCCTTAAGTAGAAGGTAACACTGGGAGGTGGGTGTAGGGGGAAGAGGAAAGGCCTCCTTGAGCCTCATCTTAAGGGAGACCAAGAATTCTAAAAGTTGGATATTCGGAGAAGAGCCTTCCATAGGGAACAAACAGTACAAAAATAGGGAGGTGGGAGATAGTGTCATGTACAAAGAAGAGCAAAATGGTCCAGGGTGATTTGGATGATGGAGTGTGCTGTTGTGTTTGACCTTCATTCTCGAAGAGGATCATGGCATCAGGGAGATGGTGATATGACTTGCAGTTGACTTGGATTTGCATGTGGGAGAGCTGTGCAAGGTCAGCAGTCTCACTTTCTCCTCCAGAGCCAGCTGGGTCCAATGACCAGATATTCATCAGGATGACTGGAGATGGCCCAGAATACAATGGGAGACCTTGGTCCTTTTAGGCTAAGGCCTTTCCAGGTTCTCACTTTGAGTCAGGTAATGCCCATTCAGTGAGTAGGCCTCTTTAAGAAGTGAGTCAAGGGATGAACCCTTTAATCAGAAAAAAAGAAAAAAAAATCAAGCTGGGAGGGGAAGACCCTCAGGGTTGCTGTTCTGAAGAGAAACAGTTAGCAATGGAGTGTGTGGAAAGCAATAGAAACCCAAAGAGGTTACATGCCAAACAAAGGACTTCATATATTTGATGCTGGAAGTAATAAGGAACACTGGGGTTTATTGAGTAGGTGTGACTTGGTTGCCCTTGTGCTTAAGGAAAATCACTTTGGTGGTTAAGTATGGACTGGAGTGGGGCAAGGAATCTAATTACAAGGCTATTACAATAGCCCAGGTGACAGATGGTGAGGGCTTGAACTAGGGTGGTAGACTGAGCTCAGGGAAGGGAAAAGAAAATGGCTTCTGGGCAGAAGAGGGAGAGGGGCAGAAAGTTGTAGGAAGAGTCAGGGTTAAATTTCATTGGCATTCCACAGAAAGACTTCTGATGAGGGCCATTTCCACAAAACTGATTTCTAGCTGGGCTTGCTACCTAGGGATTCAGTAGCCACAGAGCCTACTTCGGGCAAACCTGATACCCTCATCTGGAATCCATCCACAGCCAATTTCCTCCCCCATGCCCTGAGCTCATTAGAGGAGCTAAGATGGGAGAGTGGAGTAGGGACTCTACCAGAGACCTCCTCCAAGCAGTCAAATCCCCAGCATGCCAGGCCACCGGCAAGAGGTAACATAGGCTCTGGTGACTGACTGCCTTCCCCAAATGTGCTAAAGCTGCTACTCCTCCCCACCCCTCCACCCCCTACCTTCCCTCCCAACCCCACATTCTTATCTCACTTTTCTCTTTCTCTGACTTTTTATTCTCATTTTCTTCCTATCTGATCACCAGAACCAACCAGCATCAAACCCTTTGGATTAGGCAAAAGGGAGATCTATCCCTCACCAGGGCTCTTTGGGTCCTAAATTCTAGTCCTATGATCTCTGTCTTCCTCTGTTCTGGCAGGAATCCATCACCTAGATGAAATATGGACAATGCTAAGTTGAGGAGTGAGCTTTCAGAAGATGTAGGATCCTAGGAATATTAGTGTGAAATTTGTGAAATTTGAAGCTCAGTTGGTTGCTCTGAATTTCCTACCAAACTAGCATCTGGATTATATTTCTTTAGACAACATCTATTAGAATATACTCTCCTTGAGGACAAGCATTGTTTTTCCTTGAAATTTACAGCCCCAATGCCTTGCACATTAAAAAAAAATAGATCTTTGATTTCTTTGGCCAGGAAACTCCAGTCAGCACTTGCTCGTAGAGAGTTTCTGGGGGTGCCAAGGGTTTAGGTGACCAGGGATGACCAGCCAATAAGGGTTGAGAGGCCAGCTCTGCACCATAGTCTCCTTGACTCCAAGGCTGGTTCTGTGTTCCACTAGCCTTTGCTGCCTTTTGTATAATGACTTATACATGGTAGGTGCTTAGTGACCATTACACTGGATTGGGATTCCCAGACCCTCTCAAGGTGTCATGTAGAAAGCACTAAATAGACTAGTAGCCAAATGAGCTGAATTCTAGCATTGGGTCGACCATTGTTTCCCTCTGTCTGGGCCTTCCTTCTACCATCTGCAAAATGGAGATAATAAAACCTGCAGTTGTCCATAGTTGATGGTGCTAAGGCTTTGAAAAATTGAAAAACACCCTGGAAAAGTATCATTATTATTACTAGAAATGTCTCTTCAGGAGAACAATGGGGAAAGCAAAGGCCTGTCTATGTTG
This sequence comes from Petaurus breviceps papuanus, assembly GCF_028583685.1. NCBI lineage: Eukaryota > Metazoa > Chordata > Mammalia > Diprotodontia > Petauridae > Petaurus > Petaurus breviceps. The sequence goes on along the minus strand of NW_027187372.1, from coordinate 34,650,347 downwards.
TGTCAACAAATGGCGGTTTCAAGTGGGTAATCTGAGAGTCAGCCTGATCCTGATGCCCTCTGCTACCACTGTTTAGATCCTGTCAGCAACTGGAGGGTAAGGATTTCCCATTCTCCCTCTTGGGCCATGGGGAGTCACAAAGTTCTTGTTGTCACCCGACTCATTTTATTAACCTTTTGACCACATCGCTGCTGGAGTACCAGGAGTCTGAGGGAAGCAGATCTAGTATTACTGAGTCACACACACACACACACACACACACACACACACACACACTTTGATATAGGAATGAATACTTCCTCTGGGAACATTCTCCCCTTTAGCATACCGGGAGCATAGCATTATGCTCCATCCTTCTCCAGTTTCAGGATTCTGAAGGCCCAAGAAAGTTAAGCCCATTAGCAGAAAATGCTATCAGGGTCAGGGGGCAGCTGAAGGTACCACCCAAGTCCTCAGGCACAGCAAACCAGGCCAAGGCATAGAGAACCAAGTCCCTTGGAGGGGAGGGCCACAAAGCTGTTTAAACAACACACTCCAAGAACAGCCTGTTTTCCCAGTGCAGTTTCCTGCCGAGTGTTTGCCTGACCCGTCTGCCCAAAATCCCTCTCCAAACACTGGGTTTCCTGCCTAACACTAGCAATCAGAGAGCTAATTATCTGGGATTAGGGCTGGGCTGGGATGGGATGGGGAGGGAAGGAGGACCTTTAATTACAGGAAAACATTGGCCTCACTAATGTCCATGAGGTTTCAAGGATTATGGCAGAAACCTGGGGCTTGAACATAAGTCAGTAAAGAGGGTAGAAGCTGCACTATGGAGTGACCTGGGCAAGATTTTTCTGTCAGAAGAACCAAGTTGGTCTTTTAGCCATATCTGAAGCCTGTGTTGGGGGATCGGAGGATTGAGAAGTGGGGTGTCAATCATAGAATATTGACATTTTAGTTCTCTGGGGTTTGGAGGAAGTAAAACCCTATAGAATGTGTTTTGGGCTGTGTATGTGTGTGTTTTTCTATGTGTATGTGTGAATATGAGTATGTGTGTATGTGAGTGTGTGTGTGTGTGTATGTGTGTATAAAACAGATCCAGAAGGGGATAGAAGCCATCAGGAGGATGGAAGTTGTAGGGATGGCCTCTAAGCAGGCAAATCACTGCTTAGAATTAATTTTTTCCCTGAAACTGAAATTTCAATGGACAAGTGACGTCAGTATCTCATCCAAGGAAGAACAACAGAAACCCAGGAGAAAGGCTCCTGAAAGAGTGTGTTCTTCCCTATATTAGTCTGGCAGCCTCCTCAATCCCTTCCATCCTCCTTTCCCTCCCCCCACCTCCTGCCCCTCCCTTTTGCCTCCTCCTGTGGTCCATGGCACACTCACCTAATGCAGAACTGGCATTAGGCCTGTGCAAGGTATTCTCTCTCTATTCCAAGGGAGGAGAGTGGGAAATGGAACAGGAATCCAGTCAGAGACATTGAAATCTATAATGACCACTGCACTCTTCAGGTTGGCTCATTGGGTACAGGGCCCTCCGAAGACCAAGCCCTGATTACCCTTACTGAAAGGAGACCAGGGACTGAGATGCCAAACCCAGATAATATAAAGTACAATGAAATTAATCATCACAGTAGGAGGAAAGATAAGATCTACAGAAGGACGCATACTAACCCATTTGAAGCTAGACATGCCTCTCTCCCCTTACCCCTAACAGACTTTAGAGAGGGTCAACTAAGTATGTGAAGAAACGTATACATTTCTTCTACTCTGTTTAATATCTTTCCTCAAAACCTCAAACCTTCAAACTTCTTTTGGAAGCAGGGAAGGCCTGGGTTGGGTGAGTTGGTTCAACATCAGCTACTGTTTATTGAAATAATGGGGATTAGGAGAACATCTGGGAATGTAGGATAGCATGGCAGAAAGAGACCTGGTTCAAATTCTGAATCAACAGTTTCACTACCTAAGCACTTTTGGAAAATCTCTTCCCCTCTTTGGGTCTCACTTTCCTTCACTCTGAAATCAGATGTTTGTCTCTCCTCTGTCACTCGTGCTCGAGAAAAATCAAGGACTGTGTATTTGGTCCAGGATAAAAGTGAAACTCTTTTGCTTCATATTTAAAGCCTCCCATAGTCAGGCTCTATTCATCCCATGATACTGGGTGTCACAAAAGTCTTCGTGCAGTCTTGAGCTTTAATAACTCAATTAAACTTATTAATTTAAGCTTTAACCTATTAAAGCCTAAACTGTACTAAGAATTTTGGGGACACCCTTGTAAATTATCCCTCCACATACTCTAATAAGTTCACACCAAACTGGCCCATTTGTTCTTCCCAGGAAACATCATTCTTCCTTCTATCTCTGTATCTTTTACACAGGCTGACCTCTACACCTGAAAGTTGCCTCCTCCTCCTCACCTTAACCTTTTGAAACTCTTAGCTCCCTTTAAGACTCAGTTCAAATACTACCTCCTACAAAATGGCCTTTCCTGATCCCCCAAGTGGTTAGTGCTCTCCACCCTCAAAACTGGTTTGTGTTTATTTTGTATATACTTTGGGATAATGTGTGTATACATAATATTCTTCTGGACTCAAAACTACAAACAAAATAAGGTTTTAAATCTATGAAGTGTTGTTCAGTCATTTCAGTCCTGTCCAACTCTTCATGACCCCACTTGGGGTTTTCTTGGCAAAGATACTGGGGTGGTCTGCCATTTCCTTCTCCAGCTCATTTTACAGATGAGGAAACTGAGGCAAACAGCGTTAAGTGATTTGCCCGGGGTCACACAGCTAGTGAGTGTCTGAGACCAGATTTGAACTCGGGAAGATGAATTTTCCTGACTCCAGGCCTGGCAATCTATCCAAAGCACCCCTAGTTGCCCTACAATACGTAGAGTAGGTTAAGAAAAGAAATTATTGCATGTGAATCTATACATTTCTACTGCATAGAGCTTGCTGTTCCTTTTATGTAAGTAACATATACATTCGTAATGATTTTAATGCGTTAACTGTCGAAGCTGTCCCGCTTTTCTGTGTTTCCTTCTGGCTTTTCCTTTGTTCTGTGATTTAAAAGAATTCACCAGTGACCCTCTTTTCCTTCTTTTCTTCTTTTGATAACCATATGACTAAACCCTACTCCTCCCTTCCAGTCTCCCCTCAATTGAAAAATAGAAAATACAAAACCCTTGTAACAAATATGAAGCCAAGCAAAACAAAAAAAAAATCCCACATTGTTCATGTCCAAAAACATAGATCTCGTTCTGCATCATAAGCTCATTGCCTCTCTGTCAAGATCATGTTTCACCATCCTCTGGAATTGTAACTGGTCATGGCACTGAACACAGTTCTGAAGTCTTTCAAAGTTGTTTTCTGTTGCAGTGTTGTTATTGTCTAAATTCTCATACTTCTGCTCATTTAATTCTGCTTCAGTTCAAACAAGTCTGTCCAGCTTCTCTGAAACTGTCCCTTTTATCATTTCTTATGGTGCAATAATATTCCATTATATTCATAACTTCACTCCCCAGTTGATGGGAACCCCCTTTGTTTCCAGTTCTTTGCCATAACAGAAAGAGCTGCTCTAAATATTCTTACACACATAAATTCTTTTCATCGCTCTTTGATCTCTTTGGGAATATAGGTTTAGGTGTGGTATTTCTGAGTCAAACAGTTTAGTGACTGGGGACCTAGTTCCAAATTGCTTCCCAGAATGGCTGAACCAATTCACAGCTCCATCAGCGTGCATCAATGTGCCTGTCCTCCCACATCCCCTCCAACAATTGTCATTTTCCATTTTTGTCATCTTTGCCAATGTGATGAATATGAAGTGAAACCTTAGAGTTCTTTTCATTTGCATTTTTCTAATTACTAGTGCTATGGATCATTTTTTGGTGTTGCTATTGACAGCTTAAGACTTCTTTCTTTGAAAACTATGTATTTATCTCCTTTGATCATTAATCTGCTGGAGAGTGACTCTTGTTCCTATATGTTTGAATCAGTTTCATATATATGCTGGATATCAGTCCTTTATCAGAAAAAGTTCCTACAAAGATTTTTTTTGCAGTTTACTATTTTCCTTCTAATTTTTACTTCTCTGGGTACATGTTGTTTCCCCTTGAGGACAGGGGCTGTCTTGCTTTGGTCATTCTATTTCCAGTGCCTATCACAATGCCTCACACATAGTAAGTACTTAATAAATCCTTGTTAAATTCAATTGACTAAATGATCCATAAGGTTCCTTCCAGCTCTGGCATACTAGAATCCTGGAATTCTCAGTGTGCACTTAGCACAGAACCTGGCATATATGCTTATTGAGTTGATTTGACTTGACATGAGGAGAAGAGGAAAGGAAGCATATAATTGGGAGCAATGTGAAGAGAGGGGGCGTGGGCTGAACAGGAAAAGTCATCATCTCTTCTCCATTGGATCCAAGGATACTCTTAAGCTAGTGACTCTCCTGAGATGATTCAAGGAATTATCCCTCTGGGAGCCAGAGCCTGTTTGGACCTTCCAGGGCCTCGCCCTCTTTGATGGGTTGGCCTAGATCCAAACTTGACTGGGAAATCTGTGATGCTGTCTGCTCCTCAACTTTCTTTCCTCATAGAATATAACCAGTACCTTGACTGCACTTCCCCAGAGAGCCTGCTTTTACCTCCCTTTCCCAAGGGCTCTCAGTCCTCTGCTTCTCTTCCTTTAATCTATACCTGCATAGTTGCTGCTTGGTCATTCAGTTGCATCTGACTCTGGTACTGTCCATCGGATTTTCCTGGCAGGTACTGGAATGTTTGCCATTTCCTTCTCCAGCTACCTATTATATAGTATGTTATAGTTACAGAGAGCTCCTCATATCTGATCTCATTGGCACTTCATAGGAATCCTGTGAGACAGGTATTCAACCAGTCAGTTGGCAAAAATTTATTAAAATGCCCACTATATGCCAGGCTCTAGGTCATGAGAATAATATCTTCATTCTATAGGCAAAGAAATGGAAGCTCATCAGGGATAGACTAAAACTTCTTAGGCCCTCTGGACATCAGGAGGCTGGTGACCTCTTCTCTGCCTTTCCTAGACTGAACTAGCCAGCATCACAAGTGAGATAAGCTTTTCCTGGCTCTAAAAAGTTACCAAAAATGTCTCACAGAGACAAAAAAAAGTGAAGAATGCTGAACTTGGAGCACCAGGTCAAGAGTTATACTCTCACCTTGGCCTCTTATTACCGGCATGACCTTGGACAAGATACCTTCCCTCCCTCTGGCCTCAGCTTCCTCATCTATAAAATGAGGGTGTTGGATTATGTTGCCTTTCAGGCCCCTTGCAGTTTTGGGGGGGGGTTTGATTTTTTTCTTTTGGAGAGCAATTTGGGGTTAAGTGACTTGCCCAAGGTCACATGGCTAGTTTTTGTGCTAAGTATCTGAGACTGGATTTGAACTCAGGTCCTCCTGATTCCAGGGCTGGTGCTCTATTCACTGCACCACCTAGCTGCCCCTTTCCCTTGCAGTTTTAGATCTAAATTATTTGTTTTCCTTACCTTTTTTTTTTTTGCAGGAGGGAAGGTAGGGCAGTTGGGGTTAAGTGACTTGCACAAGGTCACGGCTAGTTTGTGTGTGTGTGTGTGTGTGTGTGTGTGTGTGTGTGTTGAGTATCTGAGGCTGGATTTGAACTCAGGTCCTCCTGATTCCTGGGCTGGTGCTCTATTCACTGCACCACCTAGCCACCCCTAGATCTAAATTCTAAATGAGGAGTCCCTGTAGGTACTTTTCTATTATTGTCCTCCAAGTCCTGACTTTTAGAACTGGTTGTTCAGGGTCCTTGTCTCCCTGCATCCCTCCTCCATAAGTGCTTAGTGGTCAGTTGTCCATTCTCTGGTGCTTTTGGTAAATAGGTCTGGGCTTCAGGTCAGTAACAGAAGAGGTGATGCCTTCATAAACCTCCCCTCCCTTGCAAAAGGAAAAAAAAAACAACATTTTTCTATTCAGGAGGGAAGGGATATAGACTAATGGTCTTTCTTTGACCTGATGTATTTAGGCCCTGGAGATCCTGCTGGGGAGTGATAGAGCCAGGTCATAGGAGAGCTCACAGGCTCAGGGAGAGCTGATTGTTAAATTTTCAGCATGGGCATTTACATCTAGGCAAACACTACAAATCAAGGCTTGATTTTTTTGTTGTTGTTGTTTTCTTGGTTGTCTAGACTAGACATGTCAAATACAAGTTTGGTTGGCACACCTGAGCCAGATTAAAATATAATTGTAAAATATTTAACAAAAAATACAATAAATAATAGATTACATTTAAAAATTAAGTCTGATTGCAGTTCCAGGGATCCTTATATATGGTTTAGTAGGCCCCTTGTTTATTTGAGTTTGACACCATGGGTCTACACTTAAGAAAGAGATGGAGAAAATGTTAATACTACAAATTAAACTTAAATGGGTGTTGCCTTAGAAGACCTTGTTGTTAAAATTTTACTAACATACCCTTGAGGTAAATCCCTAACAAAACTATTGGGAAATCTGGTTTTGAGGCAAGTGATCCAAAATCATGTGTAGAAATAGTGCTGGAAGTAGGGCTAGACCCCAGCTCTCCTGATTCTCAGGCCAAGGTCTCTTTCTGTGATACTAAATTGCCTTTTAGAGGCAAATCTCCTCCCCTCCCCGCCAAACCCCTCCATGTCTCCCCTTTCCCTATCTACCACTATGAGGTGTGTCAGGTAGAATGAAGGGCAATAATTTTTATTTGTCAAGAGTTGGGGAGGGGGTAGGACAAAGGGTTACCATGATCCAAACTGGATATGGCCAACTCCTGGCAGCCTTGAGGCAATGGCAGTGGGGAGAGAGGAGGGAAAGTCATATGAAACTCCCCCTACCTGGGAACCCAGCACATATCAGAATGCCCGAGCAGGGTCAAGGAGAAGGAGGCACAGGTGGGCCTGGAGCCCAAGACATCCTCCTGCATTCCCCTCTCTTTCCCTCAGCCTTGTCTTTGCAGATTCCCCTTGTATGTCACCTGACTGCCAAACTGTGGAAACCTCAGCAAGACAAAGTCTTCTTCAGTTAATGATTCTGGTCCCCAGAGAGGTGGAGCAATCTTTTAAAGAGAAAAATATATATAAAGAGGAGTGGGCAGGAATGCTTTAGTACTCCACACGAAAAAGAGACACTGCAGATCTTTCCATCTCTTTTTAAAGATCAAATTAGAAGCCAGCAGATTTGCCCCGAGCTGCCTTCTCTCTGTGGGTAAAAGACCAGGACCTCCATCTCTCTCTTTCTTTTCTCTATTTTTTCCCCCAAGTTAAAAAGCTTAGACACAGAGCACGTTCTCCTTCCCTCCCTCTCCCAGCAGCCTCTGCCCTCTGTCCTCAGTCCAGGTCCTGCAGGAATCCTGACCAAGCAGTGCCCCCTGCTTTGAATCAGTCTGCCTTCACAAAGTGGGCCAAGAGAAGGGGAAAAAAAGAACCCTTCTCTGTCCGCACTAACCCCATTCAGGGAGCTCAGGCTACTGCTGCTCCTTTCCCAAACACCTTTTACCTGATTAAGAGTATGGAAAGTGAACATTGAACTATTGACTTCCTGGGGGCATATCACTTCAGTCCTTACTAGATCCTTCCAGCTCCCTCCTGGGGTCTTTAGATGAAAATACCCCATCAATCAATCAACAGATATTTACTGATGGGTTTATGGAGTGGCATTATGTAACCAGGTGCTATGTTATGCATTATGAGGGGATATAAAAGAAGCTTAAGAAATTCGCCTTGTATACATAGCACCTTTCCAGTAGGGAAGACATCAATATGGGAATGAAAGGTACCTGGCTGAGAGAATGGGGAAGGAGCTCCCTGAACTATGTCCTTCCTGGCACTCCATTCTCATTTCCTTCTGAATGGAATTCAGCTTTAGAGACAGAAATTTTGTAATGGTTTTTATTTGTTTGGATTTTTTTTTTCCTGCTGTGTTACTAGAGCAAATCTTCCCACCAGGGGCGGGAAACCTTAGGCCTTAAGGCCACATGTGGTCCTCTAGATCCTCAAGTACGACCCTTTAACTGAATCCAAACTTCACAGAACACTTGGGAGTTTGTTCTGTGAAGTTTGGATTCAGTCAAAGGGCTGTACTTGAGGACCTAGAGGGCCATATGTGATCTTTATGGCCTGAACCCTCTTAGGCCTAGCATTTTCTCTACTCCTCAAGATACTCTAGACACAGGCGAGAGAATAGATGTTAGAAAAACAGGCATCCTGGGCTACAGTGTTCTTCTGGCTACACAGGAAGACTGCTTGAAGGGCCTGCCCAAATGAAGGATTGTCCTAAGGGAGAGGAGATATCTTCTGCTTGGTCTCAGAAGCAGTAGTAATAATTGTTCCTAACAATCAGAGACACCCCAAAGTAGAATGGGGCTCCCCTAGGAAGAGGTGGGTTCAGAGTGTTGGGTGTTTTCATGTTGAAGTTGGATGACCATTTTCGGGGGATGTTGTAGGTGATATACCTATTCAGGTAGAAATTGGGCCAGATGAAAGGGGGGCGAAGAGGGTGAGGGAAAAGGGTCACATCTCTTAGAACTCAACTTCTATGATCCTTTTTGGCCTGAGTGACATTAACCAGGATCCTTATTCACATACAAGAGTTTCCTGGTTGTACTTTGCTTGGGCTTAAATTTGGTTTTTACAGCAGAACTAGGGCTAGCCTCACCCAGTCAGCTTTCAGCCAACATACTTGGGTGGCCAGGATTGTTTGTCTCAATACACTAATACATTCATGCCACATTTCAGGCTGAATATCAAGTGTTTCTTGAATATCTCATGATAAAACAGACCTATCTGGTCATTCTGACCATTATAAATAACATTTGGGCAAAATAACCAACACTCCTCGCAAGAATCTGGCCATCAGGCCTACACAGTCAAGCTGTTTACATACTTTGAGGCTTTGGTATGTGGGTGCACATTACAAATTCAAGATGGAGCCCCTCTTGTCAGGAGCATTCCTATGACACTGTGACAGAATGCTTCAGGAAGGGTGGGGGAGGTGTGTGAGGAGAGGAGAGGAGAGGAGAGGAGAGGATGGGAAGAAGAGGAGCAAATAGTTAGAATCAGAGTGAGCATCACCCAGGTGACTGGCCATTCTCCAAAACCCTAGGAAGGCAGAGTACAGAGGGCAGCTTCTCAAAAAGTTCAAACCCCTCTCTTCCTGGTCCCACACCCATCTCCCTCCTGGGTCTTGACCTGCTATTCCCAACCACCATTGAGGTCTGCCCTCTGGCATCTTGCCCAGCAGCTGCAAATCAATCACATAAGAAGGAGGTGGGCATCTATTGAAGAATAGAAGCAGGTGTCCATCCAGGGAGTATAGGGAGAAAGGCAGGTGTCCCTTTCCAGGAAACGGCTGTTTCAGAGTGTTGTGGGACATTCTATAGCAAGTCGCCAATAAAAACCTCCATTCATTATTCTTCCCTCCCAAATTTGATTAGGATGAATCTGGTCCCAGAAGAATAGCAGCGAATTAATTAGGGGTCTGTTGGTATGAGGCAGCTCATTATTAAAGTCCCTCTCCTGGGAGTGGGAACGGGAAGAGGTGTGGAGACGTCAGCTATTCAAACAGAAAACCTCTTTAAGGATCTTCGGCTTCCTTCAACTGCCTGCTGTGCCCTTGGGCACTGCCAGAGAGTGAGCCGTCTATGCAGAGGACACCCCTAGGGCTGCTAGGTACCTTGAAGGGCATTACTTCTGGAGGTTACCTTTCCTTATCTCTGCTGCATCATCCTGCTTACTCCAAATTACACCCCCTGATCCCAGTTACTTAGATACCCTCTGTGTCCATCTCTGAGCCAAAGTGCCAGCTAGTCCTTGCATTCCTGCCTTACCAATAACAGCTTTCACTTATATAGAGCTTTTAAGTTATAGAGTACTTGCCTTACAATAATCCCATGAAGTATGATCATCCCTGAGCCTCAGCAAGTCCCTTAATTTCTCTGAACCTCAGCCTCCTCCCCTGTAAAATGGGGATAATAAGGGCAGTTACTTCGCAGGGTTGTTCATAGGATCCTGTATTTAGAGTTTTGAGTGAGACCCCGGGATCATTTAGACCAATCCCCTCATCTGAGGGGGGCTGTTTCACGATGGGGATCTAGTAGTTCTTCTGACCCCAAATACGATGCTGTTTCCACTGTGACATGTTGCTGTTTGTAGGGAACAAATGAGATAACAGATGTAAACTGTTTTGTGAACTTTAAGGCATTATGCAAGTGACAGCTGTTATTTTTGTCCTTATTTTAGAGATAAGGAATATTAATAAGTGACTCGCCCTTGGTCAGAGATGGGATGCCAATGCTGGTCTCTTGACTCCAATACTCTCCCAACTACATCTCACCATGACAGTGTGGAGGATTTGTCTTAGCTAGAGATCCAAGCTCTTTTATGGGCATTACAAATTCAAGACAGTCACTCATGTCAAGAGTGTGCCTAGGACACTGACAGAATGCTTCAGGAAGGGTGGGGGAGGTGTGTGAGGAGAGGAGAGGATGGGAAGAAGAGGAAGAAATTGCTAGAATCAGAGTGAGCATTACCCAGGTGACTGACCATTCTCCAAACCCTAGGGGGTAAGGAGGGGAGGGAGGAGGATTTGAACTTGGCTTCATGGGTAGGTCAAAAGGGGGAGGTAAGGGGGGGAAAGAAGACATGAGCAAAAGTGAGAATGAGCAAGAGGTCTTTAGGACACGGCCAATAATCAGTTTGGCTAGAGCCTGAGCAAGAAAGAGCAGTGTTAATGAGAAGGGACATTGAAATGCATAAGGCATGGACATTGAGTCTCAGAGGTAAAAGCACCCTCAGAGGCCATCTAGCTCCCCCCAAAATCTGGCTGAAGATTCCCTTTACATCACCCCTAACAAATGGTCATCTAGCCTTTGTTGATGACCTCTAATACCTAGAATTTTTTTCTGTTTTCCTATTTTCTGGACTACTGGACAGACCCTGGAGCTTATCAAGAAAATTTTCCTTTTAATGTTTCAGGAATTATAAGAAGAAAGTTAGGTCTCTCCTATATCTCTAGTCTATCACCATCAAACACTTCCTATCCTCCTCCCCTCCCCTGCTTTCCCCAATGGAGAAGAAAAAACAAAAACAAAACAAACAAAAAACCTGGTAGCCATGTCAATAAAAAGGAAGATTACAGTCGTTTCCAGAAGAGACACTCTGAAGAATGTTTCTTATGATCTGGAAAAGAAAGAGTTCACTAAAAGGTGTAATAACCTTATAAATAGCCCATCCTTGGCTCTATTTGCTTCTATCCAATTCAACAAACATTTAGATCTCATCTAAGTCCCAATTGGTCTCCTGTGGTCATACATAAAGGAAAAAACACCTCTTTAGTAATGGGCAAGCTATTTTATTTCCCCCAAATGTGATTTTTTTTGAAGGCCACTGCAGCCAGCATGGCCCTCCCAAGTTGACAGAGGGAAAAGTGGGGTCTTAAAAACACAGAGGCTATTTCTGAGACCTCTCAGTTAGCTACATATCTGAGTATATCCACATCATCCATCCTAGGACCCCCTTTGGGAAGGGCATATTGCCATCTGCGTTGACCCTGAAGGACCTGTCCAATTCTGAATCACCCTCAAACTCCAGGGATCAGGACTTGGGTATGATTCCAGGTCACTCAGGACTTCAAAACCCCACCTTTGAGCAAGAAAAACTTGGTGTTAGCATTGCCTGGAACATGGATGTCTCGTGTCCCTCTGCCACTCCCAGAGCGTAGAGAGTAAACAGAGATGGGAGTTTGGCAGAAGCTCCTCATCATTCTTTATTAATTCCTTCCACCCTCCCCTGAACGCAACCCCCTCCCCACTCCCCTAGCCTCCAAGTGAAATATTGCTTTTGCTGCCTGCGTGATTTGATTTCATCTGAGGCTGCTTAATGCCTCTTCTGTCTCTTGCTGTGTTTATCTCATTGTTTCCCAGAACAATCAAGAGCTTCCCCTGCCTCTGGCAACTCCATCTTATTCCCTCAGCCTCCTGCCCTACCCTGCTGGCAGTTGGAGGTGAAACAGGGACAGGAAGACAGAGCTGGGTTTATACCTATGCCTCTCTTTAAGCCCAGCCCTGGAAGCCTGAACCATCTAGTCATTTGCCTCCTGTGGCATCTAGCCATCTTCCTCTTCCTAAGAGCTGAGGAAAGTCTCCCCACCAAAGACGGAGCCAGAAGGCAGGTGATTCTTTTTCTGCTTAGTGGCTCAGAGTGTCCCTTCTCATCTTACTGTGGGGGAAGAAGGCACTATGGACTGGGCAGTGGCAGATATGTCTGTGGCTGGTACATAGGAAGGATATTTTATCTGTCCATCTTTCTATTTAGTTCTTAAGTATTTGGAATTAAATTGAAGGAGGGGTTTATTAAATATGCTGAGTGTCCAGCATGAACATGGACTAAGGATCCACCGAAGTTTCCCCTCCCTGGAGAACAGGAGAGAAAGTAGACGTTGAAAGTGCTTGCCAATAGTTCACTCCTTCAGTAAACCAATGGATCTGTGTTCTCATCGATTTGAGCATCCCTCCATTGATGAAGATTTCAACCCATTCATAGTTGTCCATGCTGTGCAACTCTTTCCCATGTTCATGTTGTCCTGTTAACCCACCAGAGAGAGGGTTGACTCCACATGATGGAGACCTTCCTCTAAATTTCTTGACATTGTGTGGATACCAGCATATGGGACGTCTGTCAGTTAGCCCTCTCCCCATTTTACTCTGTGACCAACCCGTGACTCATCTTTGGTTCATACATTTCTTTAACATCCTTTAGTTTCTTCTCCAGGACATTTTCCTCCTTTCTAATGTGTTTCAACCACATTATAAATAACAGGTTATGTAGTCATTTTAGGTTTACCAAGTACTATCCTCACAAAAACATTGAAAAATATAAGAATATCCCCATTTTATAGGCGAGGAAACTGAAACTCAGATTTGTTGAGTCATTTGCCTGGGATCCCTCAGCTCATTCAAAACCAAAAGCTAAATCTACATCATATAACTCTAAGAGTTGATGCTAATGTCTAAAGAGAAATAATCACGTGTTATTCCTGACTCTACCCAGAAAGCCACCCAGATGATAGGAACTGGGTTATTCAGTCTGTACTTTGAAGAACCTCTATCAGGGTGCCTTGCTCTTTTTCAGCCTAGAGAGCAAAGGGTAGGCTTTGGGGGCACCTTTCTCTCCTTTTTTCACTCATAAACAAACACAAACGCACACACATACACACACACAACAAGAGGAAATGCCCTCCTTGGCACTTTACCTCTTTTTAAAGTGTCTTTTGACATCCCTGACCCTCTCTGATCACGAGTACTTGAGCCAACCACACCCCAGCTGAGGACCCCAGGCAGGTCCTTAACATTCAAGGAAACTGATATAATTGTGCCTGGATGGAAATGTCAGTCTCCAGTATACATCCTTCCTTCCAGTGCCAAAGCCCCAGTGATTGACAGCTCATTTGGGACAAGTATTAAAAAGTACCTTAGTAGCAGGTCTGGGGGAGGGAAGGGGGATGAGAAGAAGGGAAGATGAATTTGCAAATCTTAGAAGAGGTCTCCTGTCTCTCAATGGACAAGACCCCCAGTCCTTCATCCCCTCTCCCTCTCCCCTTCTGGCTCAGTGCAACAGACAGGAGAAGTTTGAGCTGCCTCCTTCTTTCCCCTCCAATTATCCAGGCATTTAGGGCCAGGCTCCCAGTCATCCTCCAGGGAGCTTCAGCCTGCTGGGTTGTGCCTTTGAACGTTTAGTTAACATTTCCACAGCTCGGAGGTTGAGGAGGAGGAGGAGAGCATCGCAGTTGCTGCTGCCGCTACTGCTGCTGCTGTTGCTACTGCTGGGTGTGTGTGTGTGTGTGTGTGTGTGTGTGTGTGTGTGTGTGTGTGTGTGTGTGTGTGTGTGTGTTTGCAGGATGGAGGGAAGATGTATTTCTGAGATTGAATTTACCAAAGACTTCAATCTATAAATAATTCGGGTCATGAAGCTGTACAAAAATAAACTGAAGCTTGAATCCCCCTTCTCTTTCTCTCTCCTCTCCCCTTCTCTCTAGCTTTCTCTCTCCCACTCTTCCTCTCTCTAGCTCTCTGTCTCTGTCTCTCTTGCTTTCTCTCTCTCCCACTCTTCCTCTTTCTAGCTCTGTCTCCCCACTCTCTCTTTCTTTTGCTCTCTTTCTCACTCTCTCCCTTCCCCCTCCCCATTATCTATTCTTTCCTCTTCCTTCTCTTTTATCTCTCCCCTCTCCTCTCCTAAACGCAGAACTACACAGAACCTCCTTACCTTCCTCGCCAGCTTAGTCAGAACCACACACCACAGCTTCCTACCTTTCCCTATGTTCAACATGCAAATACATTCACACAAACAAGCACAGAGTTCAAAGGGGAGTTCAGAGAGGACAGAATGGTAGCAGTGGCTTCCCAAGGAAAACCAAAAATGCTAATGGAGCAGCTTGATGCTGAATCCTTACTGCTCTGAATCAACACGAAGTGCTTCAGTCAATGCTGGGGAGAAGTACTAGCTCTGGAGTCAGTCAAAGGGCCTGGATTTCAGGTCCAACTCCTTTCCTTAGTCATTGTGTTACCTTAAGTAAGTTATTTATTCTTTCTGTGCCTCAGTCTACTCAGTAGGAAAATGGGGATAAAAATAGCATCTCCATAGGATGATTGTGAATGAGACAATATATTTCAGAACTTAAAGACGTGTGTATATATATATAAAAATGTGTGTATACAATAAATATATGTATATATTTTATACATATATATATCTATATGAATGCTAGTTATTATTATAACCTTTCCTCCCTGGGCCTCAGTTTCCTCATCTGTAAAGTGAAGGGTTTGAACTGGATGAGCCATAAGATCATATGCATCTCTAAACCAAATCTTATTCATGATAATATTTAGAGAGGCAGTAGTAGTAAAAAGATCTCTAGGCTTGAAGTCAGGGGAGATGTGGGTGCCTATCCTGCTTCTGACACTTACTAGCTGGTAGTTAGTAACCAACTAAGCTGGTTACTGACTTAACCCTCTAAGCCTCAGTTTTCTCATTTGGAAAATGGAAATAACAATGGTATCTTCCTCCCAGGATTGTTTTGAGGATTAAATAAGATAACATATGTAAAGCACATGTTAAAGCTTAATGAATGAAATGTCTAGCACTTTATACTATACATTGTACATACAAATGCGTTTATTTGGTACTTTTTACTATTTAAACTACTTCTCTGTGGCCTTATTTGATACTCTCAAGAGTCCTGTAAGATAGGTGGGGCTGGTACTATTATCTCATTTGATAGATGAGGATACTGGGCATAAAGAAGTAAAAGGATGTGCCCAGGATCCCATGGTGAGGGTCCCTGCTGATATCCTATCCCAGGAAAAACCTTTCTTCTCAGAGGCCATGCTCAGGTCTCTGAGTTCAGTTTTCTTTCCATGATACCATATGGCCATCCCTGAGACAGATCCTCAGAATCCCACTGCTTACCATTCCCCAGTGTGATGCCCAGTGCTTGCTGTTCCCCAGCAGCGGTGGGGAAGAAAAAGTAATATGAAAGTGTCAAAGCCCAAGCAAGCGCTGCCATAATTTAGGGCTAAATAGAAAAAGGAATTGACGCGCAAGAAAAAGGAGTTTCAAGGGGCCTGCAGGTAAGCGAGTTAATTGGATATGCTGATTTGAATTGGATGTGCTTGTAAAGAGACTGTCATTAATTTCTGCACAGACATAGCTGTGATTTAAAGGAAAGGGCCTAATAGGATTACTATTTCACTCTCATTTCGATGGGGGAACCTCCCACACAGAGGACAGGCCGGTAAATCAGCCTTGGATTGCTCTTCTAATGATTTGGCTGCAAGGCCAGCTCCCTAGCAAACTGAATCTTCTGCCACCCTGCATAGTTTTGCCAAATTGAGGTTTTCAAGCTTATTGCAATTGCTAGTTGAGGAGACACACTCATGGCCCCCATCCCCATCGCTGAGGATGGGGACTTGGCTTTGGTCAATCCACTCAACCGATGATCTCAACCATTTCTCAATCTTCAGCCTTTTTGTCCTCTCTGATGCTTTTAACATTGCCAGATGCTCTCTCCTCCTGGGTTTTCAGAATGTGTCCCTCTCCATGTTCTCCTTCCTATCTGACCATTTCTCAGTCATCTGCCTGGATGAACCCCAGGCCTCTTTTCTAGCCCCTCTTCTCTTCTCTCCTTACTCCCTCTTAGTGATCTGACAAGTTCCTATGTGTATCTGTCTTCTTCTTTCTACTTAAACAGCCACCACCCTAGTTCAAATCCTTATCATGTCTTTCCAAGTCGATTTCGGTAGTGTCCTAACTGGTCTTCTGCTTCAAATACCTCCTCTCTCTAATTCATCCTCCTCATAATTGCCAAAGTAATATTACTGAAGCACAGGTGAGATGTTACTCCCCTGTTCTAGGTGCTTCCTTGGCCCCCTTTTGCCTGTAGAATAAAATACAACCTCTTTTGGCTGGTATCTAAAGCCCTTGACTCCAGCTTCTCATTCCAGACTTATCAGCCATTAGTCTCCATCACACTTTTTATGTTCCAGCCAAACTGACCCATTTGCTTTTCCCCGTATTTGATATTCCATCTTCTTCTTCCATGTTTTTGTCCAAGCTGGTTTCAACCTTAAATGATCTTCCTCTACACCTCCACTTCACAAAATTTCTAACTTCCTTCACACACAGCTCAGGTAATACCACTGATTTCCTCATTCACCCTAGTTGTTAGTCCCTTCCCCCAAATTCCTTTGTACTGACGCTGTGTCCATTTTGTATGTACTTATCATTGTCTATATTATTTTCCCTCAACAGAATGAAAGCCCCTTGAGGGCAGCGATTACATTTTTGTCTTTGTATACACAGAACCTAGAATAGTGTCTGGAACATGATAAGTGCTCAGAAATTTTCTGATTAACTGAATTAGCCATCAGTCTCCTAGAGACACTTGAATATTCACAAAGAATAGCATTGTTTGTCCAAGGCAGTCAAGCATAGTATATACAGTAAGTGGATCTGATGCAGAAAAAATCTGTGTTCAACAGTAACAGCCACAGTGTGCAATGACTTTGATAGACTTAGGCCTTCTCAGCAACTCAAGGACCTAAAACAGTTCCATAGCACTCATGATGGAAAATGCCATCCACATCCAAAGAAAGAACTATGGAGTCTGAATGCCAAGCAAAGCAACTATTTTCTTTTTCTGTTGTTTTGTTTTGTTTTGTTTCCTTTCTCATGGTTCCTCCCATTCATTCTAATTCTTCTATACAACATGACTAATGTGAAAATATGTTTAATAGGAATGTAGGTGTAGAGCCTATATCAGATTGCATTCCATTTTGGGGGGAGGGGAAGAAAGCTTAAAACTTAGGAAGTGAATGTTGAAAACTAAAAATAAATTAACTTAAAAAAAAAAAAAAACCTATGTTCAAATACTGATTCTGGTGCTTGCCAGATGTGCAACTACAGAAAAGTCAGTTGATCTCTTTGAGCCTCAGACAACTCTCTCATAATATATTATGCTTGAAAGACTATCATCTATACATGGGGCAGGAGTCCTTGATATATTACAGTGTTATTGTTGTTGAGTTGTTTCAGTTAGATCCAACTTTTCATGACCCCATTTGAGGTTTTCTTGGCAAACACACTTGAGTGGTTTGTCATTTCCTTCACCAGCTCATTTACAGATGAGGAAACTGAGGCAGACATGGCTAAGTGACTTGCCCAGGGTCACACACCTAGTAAGTGTCCGAGACCAAATTTGAACTCATGAAGATGAGTCTTTCTGATTTCAAGCCCAGTGCCCTATACACTGTTTCACCTAGCTATCCCTATATATTAAAGTAACTCATCTTAAACTGGGCCTTAGCAGGGATTTTGAATGACCATAATATCACAAATCTAAATCTAGAAAGGACTTCACAGACTCTCTAGTGAACCCCCTCGTTATACAGAGAGGAAAGACTAGTAGCCAGGGAACAGTCTACCATCTCTGTACAGAAAATAAAGGAACATTTAGATAGATATCTGTTATTGTGGTCATTGGGAATATTGTTCACCTTTTCCTGCTTTCTTCATCCTGCATCAGTTCATAGAAGGCTTCTCCTGTTTCTCTCCACTCCTAATGTTTGTAGTCCTGTAAAGGACAACAAATTTTCATCATGCACCACAGTTTCCTCAATCATTCCCCAGTCTTTGTGCACACACTTTGTTTATAGCCTTTTACTATTACAAAAGTTCTGCTATGCATATTTTGGTAAATATTGTACCCTTCTTTCTGTCATTGACTTCCTTGGGTTGTATGCTCACTAATGGGATCTCTGGGTCAGAGGGTATGTACAGTTTAATAACTTTTTCCCCTGGTCGAAATTCTGAGTGGCTTATTTCAGACCCACCCCCCGCCCCCCCACACATACCCAGACTACTCGGATCTAAAGATTCTCTCGATCCAGGGAGGTATGTAAAGTGTATAGCAATATTGCTTTGATTCAGGCAGTCAGAGCCTTGTCTGTTGGTCTTTATTTCTCTGCTTGTATTTTCTACTGAAGTTCAGGGTGCTGACTTTCAACTGAACTAGTGAATGTAATTAAAAAAGATTGTTGACCCCTTAAACAGCTATCTTTCCTAATAAAGCTAACAACCATCCTGGGTATGCCAGTGTGGTTGCCACTACACAGGGTTAAGTGACTTGCCCAGGGTCACACAACTAGTATCTGAGGCCAGATTTTAACTCAAGTTTTCTTGACTACAGACCCTCACAACCAAAGGCAGAGAACGAGCAGTATTATCTTTCCTGACATATAATGAAACACTAGGCCCTTAGAAACGCATTAGCTTAATAATAACAGGAATAATAGATATTTAAATAGCCTTTTGAAAAGCAATGTGTGTAGTAGATAAAGAGCTGGCCTTAGAGAGACCTGAGTTCAAGTCCTGTATCTGACACATATTGGCCATGTGACCTGGAAAAAAAAAATCACTTGACCCTTTTGTACCCTAGGCAACTCTGAGACTATAGATTACGCTGGTGGAGGGAATTTCCTAATCTGGTAGTTCCATATATTATTGAAAACACTCCAGTCCCTATAGCTTTTTGCATACATTCTAAATACATCATCTACTTTGAACCTACCAACCACCCTGTGCAGTAGGTAATACAAACATTGTACCCATTTTCCAGATGAGTAAACTGTGGCTCAGTGGGTTACATGATTCGCTCAAGGTCACACAGCTTTTAGTTGGCAGAGTTGGTATTGAAACCCAGCTCTTCTGACTCAAGACCTAATGTGTTTTGTGCTCCACAACAGCTGCCTGTGAAGCGTGATATGGGTAGGGCCCAGACAAGGGGCAGAGTCAGAAGAGTCACAGAATCCCAGACCCAGATCCTCTCCACTCTGCTGTACTACCCTGAGACAGTCAAGGGAACTGAGGAAGTGAAAAAGGAAAATGAGGACAGGACAGGCCCCTGCTATGTGCCAAGCACTTTGCAAATATTATCTCATTGGACCTCATCTTGAAAAGGTGTCTTTTGGTCAAATTCTCTGCAGAGTCCAGTCCCTGTTTCAACTGCTTTGGATGACCCTCAGGCTGGGGGTTGGGAAGGTTGTTTAAGCTTAGGCTAAGAGTCATGATGGAGTTGGAAAGAGAAACTTCGTGGTTTGACCTTGCTCTCTTAACCAGGAGCTTGAACCAAATAACTTAATTTGGCTTGTTTTGGACTGGTTCACATAGTTCTTTTGTTTGTTTGCTGTTTTCAATCGCTGAATTATTTTCTGATCCAATTTTTTAAAAAACAAAACTTTAATAGTTGGTTTGGAAACTGTCTAGAGTTCAGAAAACTTGTGCCCTTCAGCCCAGTTAGTTAATATCATTGCCTCTAATCTGATTCCTTGCCTGCATACCCCAAATCTGACCCGGAGAGCTAGCCCTCCTTTGGATTCTTCCTTCGGGGACCTGGCTCTGTCATCCAGGTCGAGTTCCAGATGTGAACAGGGGTTCTCATGCCCAGTGGGTTAATTTATAACCCTGACTAGGCAGAGCTGGATGGGGGCTCAGCAGCTCCTGGGACTGAGCCACTTGTCTGAACAAAGCTCACTAGTCCTGGGGAAGAAAGGAAGAAGATGTATCAGGACTTCCTCCCTACACTCCCCTTTAGGACCAGGAAAGGAACATAGCATATTGAAATAAGCCTGGTTTGGGAAGTTAAGAAACTTGGCTTTGAGCCCCAAGTATGCTATTTACTATCTCTGTGACTTTGGGCAAGTCATTTGGTTTCTCTGGGCCTCACTTTTCTCATCTATAAAGTGAGGGGATTAGACTTGAAGCCCTCCAAGAGCTCCTGCAGCTCTAAACCCTTTGAAGCAACGCAGTAACCAATCTCCCTATTTTAAGGAACAGGAAAACTGAGTCAGAGACTCACTATACATAGCAGAGCCAGCCAAGACCTCTGATCCGAAGTCTTTGCAATCTCCCTTTAGCTACTACAGAAGGGTCACCTTGGCTGATGCAGTGGTCAGTGATCAAGGACCTAAGCTTTCTTAGTATTTTTAAGGACGCCTCTTTTTAACAGGTGTGCCTGGATCTGTATCTTCCACAAAAGCTCAAAGTCTGTTATGCTTAATCAAAACCCTATTGGCTGTCAGAGAACACTTGTATTTGGAGGTAGAGGAAGGGATAGAATTAGTCATCAGGAGTGAAGCCTCGGTCTATGCTAAGCCTTATTCAAGGCAAAAAGATGCAATGTGATACTGTGGAAAGAGTACTGGCTTTGGGTTCAAGTCCTGTCCAATCTGGGCCTCAGTTTCTTCCTCTGTAAAATCAGGGGGATTTGACCAGATGACCACTGACATTTAAATCAATGATCCCATTATCCAAAAACTAAAGGTCCCCCTGACCCCAGCATGGGAAAGGAAAACAAATGACCTTCCTCCCCCTATCCACCCCCAAATATTGGAAGGAGAGATTTCAGCAGTAGTTGTCAAGGCAACCGCTTTAAACATCAGGTTGGAAAGAGGAGGAGAGAGTCAGGCTTGAGGAAGAGGGGAGGAACAGAGAGTAAGAGGAAAGTACAGAACTAGAGATAAACAAGAGAGCACCAGAACAGGGTGGGTTTGGTGCTACACTCCTGAGGTCTACCATTCCACCCAGCCCTCGGCTAAGAGAATGGAGGTAGACAGTGCCTGTGCACCTCCACCCCCTTGCCATCTCCCTTCCCTTGGAAGATTGAGCCACAAGTGGACACAGGAAAGGAAGGGAGCAGAGAGCTGAGGGCCCCTGGTATCTCAGTCCCTGCAACTTTCAGGGACTGAGACCTCACCTCCCCCACCCTGGCCCTGAGCCCACAGCCCACAGCTGTCCTCCAAACGGGCGCCAGCTGTGCCCTTATCGTGTTTCTCTGGCAAGTGTGCAGATTCTAGACAGAATAGAGGAATGTGGCCCACAGGACTGATCTCCCTCCCCCAGTCCTGCAATAATTCCAGCCAGAAACCCCACCCCTGGGGCCTCTGTTCATCTTCTCTCACACTGGGGTTGGAGGTAAAAGCAGGGGGGTGGCAGAAGAGGAAGCCCGGATGCGGGTCAGGAGAGACACCAAAGGGGACAGGTGGAAATAACAATAACAGAATTAATAATAATTAATGATAACTCAAAACTCCATAGCTCTTTAAGATTCAAAAGGCACTTTCCCCACGGCAACAGTCCCACATAGATGTAAAAGAGAACCTAATATTAAAATCATACAAGAGAAATACTTGGCAACCTCATGTTGACTATGGCACCGAGGCTAAGATGCCTGAATTGTTTGGTTTCTAATTCAGTTCTATTGCAAAAGTATTTGTTGAATTCTCTAGTAGGAATTGAGTGGCCCACACAGGAAATAGACACTACTGATGTCCCGATTCCCAGAATCTCTCCATTGGAAGAAACCTCAGAAGCCATATCTGATCCAGTCCATGCCCTAACAAGGATCCCTCTGTGGCCTCCTCATCAAGTGGTTATCCGGCCTTTGTCTGAAGGTCTCCAAGGAAAGTGCACCCACTGCCTCGAAAAAGAGCCAAAACAAAACAAAACCTTCCTCCTTTGTTAGAATGTTTCTTCAGCTTCTGTCCTATGGGGCCAAGCAGAATGAAGCTAAACTCTCTTCTACATGACAGTCAACCTATTAATAAGAACAGCAGCAGTAATGGTAATGTGATAATAGCTAACATTTACATAGCACTTAGTACAGCCAGGCATTGTGCTAATCACTTTGCAATCATTATCTCATTTGATCCTCACAACAACCCAGAGAGGTAGGTGCTGTTATTTTCCCCATTTTACAGATGAAGAAACTGAGGAAAACAGAGGGTAAAGAGACTTGCCCAAGAGCAAATAGTAGAGTTTGCCTAAGGTAGGATTTGAACTCTTCCTGATTCTAGACCCTGCGCTTTGTGCACTGTACCACCCAGCTGTCCCAAATAAACAAGCATTTCTTAAGTGCTTAGTACTGAACAGGAGTTGTGCTAAGAAACAGAGACTAAAGGAAGACAGAAGCAGCCCTGCCCCCAAGAAGTGCACATTCCAAAAGGGAAAACAGCATGTAAAACAATAGAGGTTCAGATACTTGAAGAGAGACATCATAGGCCTTACCGCACCCACCATCTTGGCTTTAGTCTGCCCTTTTCCCCACTAAACATCCCTAGTTCCTTCATATGGCAAGATCTCTAGGCCTGGTCTCTCTCCAGTTTACCAATATCCTTCCCAACTGTGAACATGATACAAGAGCCTTACATGGTCTTTGGGGGGGGGGGGTGATCAAACTTACCTCCATGTAGCAAGATTATATATCTATATAGTCTATATCTATAATAATATACTGTATATAATTAAGTACCCAGAATGTATGTTATAAACAGTAGTTTCAGGTAAAGGGAATACGTGATAAGTGTGGACTGAAGTACTCTGAGAGGGCTTCAGGGATGAGCTGTGTGTGACCTGAGCTGTGACTTCAAAGGATATACAGGACTCGTGCTGGTGGAGGGGAAAGAGAGGGTATTCTAGGTTTCTTTGCTATTGCCTTTCCTCTGTTGTTTTGCGGTTATTCTTCAGTCATGTCTGACTCTTCCTGACCCCATTTGGGGTTTTCCTGGCAAAGATACTGGAGTGGTTTTCCATTTCCTTCTCCAGCTCATTTGACAGATGAGGAAGCTGAGGCAAACAGGATGAAGTGACTTGCCCAGGGTCACACAGCTAATAAGTGTCTGAGGCTGGATTTGAACTCAGGAAGATGAGTCTTCCTGATTTCAGGCCCATTCCCTCTGTTGATTACCTACAATTTTCTTCTTTGTACACAGTTTTTTACATGTTGTCTCCTCCATTTAAGTATGAAGTCCTTGAGAACAGGGATGGTCTCTTTCTGTACATAGTAGGCACTTCATGAATGCTCACTTCCTTTCAGCTTCCTACTTCACAAACCTCCCACACCAGGAGTCTGGGCTTCTATCTAGTTACCTAGGTCTCTGCTGCAAAACCGCTCCATTCATTTATTCACCAAGCACTTATTATTAATTATTATTAAGCACCATTCCAAAGCCTTCCCTCTTCTAATTGCTTCCTACTTCTCCCATTTATAGCTTACATGTTGGCTCTCCCATTAGGTTATAAGCTCCTTGAAGGCAGAGATTTTCTTTTGCCTCTTTTTGTATCCCCAGTGCTTAGCCCAGTGCCAGGCCAGTAGTAAGTACTTAATAAAGTTTGTGTATTGCTTGATTGCTATGGGCCAGGCACTGGGCTAAGTGCTTGAGATTCAAAGGAAAAAAGAAACTTCTTGATCTCAGGGAGTTTGCTTTCAATGGGGGGTTGGGGGGGTGTGGAGAAACAGGCAGACATAAGAATATTCAGGTACCTCCATAAGGTAATTGGAGATGGGGGAAGGAGGATCAGGAAAGACCTCTTGTAGAATGCGCCCCATGAACAGAGCTTTGAAAGAAGCTAGGGTTTGTCTAAGGTGAAGGGGGGGACAATAGTAGCCTCAGCAGAGACAAGAAAATAGAAAATGAAATGTCATGCTTGGGGAAGGGCAAGTGAGCCAATTTACCTGGAAGGTAGAACGTATGAAGGGGAGTAACATGCAGACAGTCTAGAAAGGCAGGTGGGAGTTGAATTGGACTATGCCCTCCCCAGGCAGTCAGACCTCTGTGCTTTATGGGTGATATCTCTTCCTATCAAAAACCTCTCAGCTCTCAGCTCTCATCCAGCCTTCAGAACTGAAAGGATCTAATAAACTAACATGCAACTGACTGATAATGGATGAACATCTCTCCAGGCTATTTGTATTTTGACAAGGGTCAGTGCCTTTACCCAAAGGAATGAATATCTGATGATGGAATTGTAGGCGTCGGTGACAGGCCTGAGTTTGGGAGATACTTTGGGATAGAACTTGGACCTTCCCAGGCCCCCTTAAATCATGCTGCCTAAACAACCACCAACATGGAAACCTGCCTCGCTCTCTCTCCTGTTGGGTTCCAGGAACTGGTCTCATTTCCCTTCCAAATATAGCAATGCCCCCTGAATGTCACCATCTTGCAGCCAACATGCCCAGGCAGGCAGGCAGGCATAAATATATGCATTGTGCATGCTGATTAACACATGGGAATGTATAAACACACCTCCATGGCCAGAGGGATCAGATTCACATGTCCAGCAAACACAGACTTGTAGAAAACAGAGCTACAGTGGTGTACCGTGGGCCGGTCCCATCTCAGGAACAAAACCATAAGAGCTAGCATTTACAGGTTTGCCTTAAGGTTTATTAGAAGGCACTTTACATATGTAGTCTCATTTGATCCCCACAACAACCCTGGGGGGTAGATGCTATTATTAACCCCATTTTATAGATGAGGAAACTGGATCTAAAAGCATTCATCTCTCCCCACCTCCTAGTAACTGGAGAACATTGTAGCCTACCTGTGAAGTCACAGGAATTGTTAACTCACTCTTTTTTTTTTTTTTTTGCTTTTTGGAGGGCAATTGGGGTTAAGTGACTTGCCTAAGGTCACACGGCTAGTTTTTGTGTTAAATGTCTGAGGCTGGATTTGAACTCAGGTCCTCCTGACTCCAAGGCCGGCGCTCCATTCACTGCACCACGTAGCTGCCCCCAACTCACTTATTTTTAAAATTTAATAAGGAAACTGAGGCCCAGAGAGAAGTAATCTGTACAAACTCATGCAACTTAAAAGTAGCCAAGTCAGTATTTGAACTCCGGACCTTTGAGTCCAGACCCAGTGCTCATCCACTGTATCAATGAATACTTAGTAATTTCCTCATCTTCTTTAGGGCAGGGTGGTGTGCGGTTGGTCGAGTAGTACAAGACTCAGGGAAATCAATGAATAGTTTCCCCTCCAAAGGGGAAGTTAAGAGTAAATTCAATTCAACTCAGTTCAATTCAGCAAAGATTTGTTAAAGTCTAATACATGCAAAGACATTGTGCTAAGTGCTGGGAGATAGGAAGATGAAAGAGAATTGATCCCTGAGATCATAGAGTGTAGAGTCTAGATCTCATGAGAAGCAGAAACAAATTGCTAGGGGAGAAGGTTCGGGGGAGATGCTGAGGTCGCTTCTGATTCTCTTTCAGATTCGGGCAGATGGCCCTCCCCACGGAGGGGTTCAATATGAAATGGTCTCCATTCTCAAAGATGGAAGCCCCATCCTCCGGGACATGGCCTTCTCCATTGACCAGCGTTACCTGTACGTCATGTCAGAGAGACAGGTGAGTACTGACATCCTAAGGCTACCTAGAAATGGTGATGGGAACCCCTGGTTTGTTCACTGAGATCATTGGGCATTAGCACTTGGAAATCCAGAAAGAAGTCTGAACCCAGATCACCTGGTTTTAGTAATCATAATTCTAACTTATATTTCTGTAGTATTTTAAGGTTTCTAAAACACTTCCCTTATAGCAACCCTGCAAGGTGGGGAGTTTTCGGGGAAGAACCTATGATGTCATCAGCAAGAGGTACTTCCAGTGCAGAAATCCCCTGCACTCATGAATATTGGCGATTCATCTGTAACTTATACCATTGGGGAAGGGCAAGTGAGCCAATTTACCTGGAAGATAGAATGTATGAAGGGGAGTCTAGAAACAGGGGAATCTAGACAGTCTAGAAAGGTAGGTGGGAGTCGAACTAGACTGTGCCCTCCCCAGGCAAAGGAGGGGTTAGCTGTGGCTGTGGCCACACAGTTTATATCTATGAGAAACAAGGCTTGGACCTGGGTCTTTCTGATTCCCAAACTAGCTTTATATCCAATATACCAAGCTTTCTCTATGAGTATCCCCATTTCATGGATAATGAAGTAAAGGCACAGATGCACAGTTACATAGCTGTTCTGTAGTTATCAGAACTGAAAGACAAGTCCTCTGCCTACAAGACTGGGGGTCAGTACACTCTACCGCCTGGCTCTTCTTTCCTATTTGCTCTCGGCCTTTCAAGGGGAATTAAAGACATTTGGGGCCCAGCTACTTCCTGGATGCCTGCTGCCCCAGCCACAGCTCTGTGTCTCTGAATATGATAAACTACCCCACAAGAACAGGCCAGACTGCACAGAGCATCTTGGTGTGATTAGGAGGTAGATTTATGACCTGTGGGCCAGCAGAGTCTGCTGCTCTAGGGAGCCAACAAGGTGTAAATAATCCAGGCCTTGGTGCTTGGACCAATCTTGTAAGGGACCAACCCAAGCGAGGAATCAGGAGGGAGAGAAGAAATCTACATCTTAGCTCACACTTGCATGGACCAGATGAAACTCAGCCAGCTGTGAGAGGGTGAGGTCATGCCTGAGAGAGGGGGAGCCTGGGCATATGCAGTCTGCTGTGAGGCTTTAAGGAAATCTCATGACATTAAATTTGTATACAGAACCATAGATCTAATAAGATGTAGCATTTGAACGGAGCTTCAAGGTGTAAATTGCTTTACAATATTGTCTTGTTTTGTCTTCAACAACAACCCCAGGAGGTAGGTGCTGTTATTATCCTCATTTTATTGAGGCAGACTGAGGTTAGTGACTTGTCCAGGGTCACACAGATAGTAAGGGTCAGAAGCTGGATTGAATTCACATCTTCCTGATTCCAAATCCAGCACCACCTAGCTTCCAGAAATTAGATCCAGAGTTAAAGCTAGAAGGAATTTCAGAGTTTGCCCAATCCAATCTCTTCATTTTACAGATGAGGAAAATGGGACCCAGAGAGATTAAGTGATTTACCTGAAGTCCCACAGTTGGGATTTGAATCCAGGTCCTTTGGCTTCAAGGTCACTGTCCTTTCTACTGTATCATACTAGCCACCAATCTGTGCCTCACTTTCCCACATGTCCTGATGAAGCGTTCATATGCCAGTTAGATAGTAAGGATTGCAATATGCTAGTTCCAATCTTCCACAACCAGCGAGAATCCAAATAAGGGGAAAAAAACCTTTTGGCTATTCCTAGCCAAATATAGGAAAAACTTTGGGAAAGGGGAAGTGGGGAGAGGCTGGTCATAGTTTTCTACAGGATCTTGTGTAACTGATAGTAGAGTGGGAAATTTTTAAAATTAAGTAAAATTAACTTAAGAAAATGAAAGAAAAAGGAATGACATTCTGTCTCTCATTCAACCAACATTATTAGGCAACAGCCATTCATGCAGCATGGTGATGGATAGTTTTGTTGGTTGTTTGGTCATGTTTGACTCTTCATGACCCCATTTGGGGTTTTCTTATTAAAGATACTAAAGTGGTTTGCCATTTCCTTCTCCAGCTCATTTGACAGATGAGGAAACTGAGGCAAACAGGATTAAGTGGCTTATCCAGGGTCACACAGCTAATAAGTACCTGAGGCCAAATTTGAACTCAGGAAAATGAAATTTCCTGACTAGTGCTGATGCTCTATCTGGTACATCACTTGGCTGACCACAAGGTACTGTGTGAGTGTATAAGAGAAGGAAAAGATGCAAACATGACTGTTCCAAGCAGGGCCCCATGGTTTTATAATGGACTTAGGATTTTAATGCTAGTGGAAACCTTCACCATCATCTAACCCAGTCCCCCCCATTTTAGAGAGGAGGAAACTGAACCCCAGAGAAGTAAGGTACCTTGCTGCTGGTCACACAGCTGCTTAAATGGAGTACCATGCATTAGAACAAGGCTCTCCTGGCTCTCAGCTCAATATGTTTTCCCCCCACACCCTGTTGCTTCCCTTAATGGGGACTTGGTGGCGAATCCAAGACTCTAAATTTGGGGTCCTTGACAGGAGAGAAGATGCCAGAAAAGGGCCGTAGGTTGACTCTCAGTTGATGCTTCCAAACTGACTCTGCCAAGGTTTCTGGCGTCCCTGCATCTCTCCTGCCTTTCCCTGAGCTGTTAGAATGTCCCCAGCTCCCCCACACTCTGGATCAAGAGAAACTGAGTCAAGTGTAAATTGATGGGTGAGAAGGAGCATGGGAGAACAAGACAGGGCTATGGCACATCCAGAGAACGGGGATGGAATCTTAACTTAAACATTGCCCAGGAACAGACGGCACACACCATATGTGGGCCACATGCCGGCAGTGTGAAGATCCACTTGGCTCCGCCTGTTCCTTTTATCACTTTCATGTGGCCCTTTCTCTGGAGCAGAACCAGTCCCAGGTGGATGATGGCCCTGTACACCCAAGCTTGCCAAACTTTGCAGATTCTGAATTTAGAGTCAGAGTTGACTTTTCATGTAAATGGATCATATCTAAGGCATAATTTGAAGGTCACAGGAAAAGTCAGCCCATCCCCAAAATAACTTACCTATGGACCTGTTACAGCAGTGTCTATACCTACCACTGATGATGAATTCCTTTCATTTTATTTCACTCTGGTTAATTTTAAAACACAAACACCCTTGAGAATGGTTTACACACACACACGTACATGCATTCATTCATTTCATAGCATCATAAATTTAGAATTGGAAGGAACTTTAAAGGACATCAATTCCAACTACCTCATATTACAGATAAGGAAATTGAGGCCAAAAAAGGGTAAGTGACTTGCCCAAGGACACACACCTGTGTGTACTTATTACCTAATACTTATTACCTAATAAGTAGCAAAGCTGGGATTCAAAGCCAGGTCCTCTGATTCCAAATTCAGTGCCCTTTTCTCTCTACCATTTAACAAATATATTAAGCACCTACTATATACAAGATGGGGACAGCTACGTAATACCCTGGATAGAGTGCCTTAGTGTAAATTTTCTGTTACCACGATAGCTAGTTGAGATCAGGCCAAGAGAATAAAAAGTGTTGTTGGGGGCGGAAGGTAGAGAAGGATAGCTTTGAAGAACGAAAGCTTGCTTAAAGGTGAGATGCTACCAGTATCAGTAGAAGGGCATCAGATGACTGGGAGGTTTAGTGAAGTACAGCAGTGTGCAGGAGAAGGCAGAAGGTGGAGGCAGTATCAGAAGGGATGGATACAAGATCAAAAACTTTCTATTCATAATTGTGCCTAGGGTTGGCTATATTTGTTTTTGGAGGGGTTTTTTTTGGACGGCAGTGCAATTGGGGTTAAGTGACTTGCCCAAGGTCACACAACTTAAGTGTCTGAGTTCAGATTTGAACTCAGGTCCTCCTGACTCCAGGGCCAGTGCTCTATTCACTGTGCCACCTAGTTGCCCCTGCATTGGCTATATTTTAACTGGATTTATTTTCCCTCTGTATCCTAGCTCATTTTGCAGATGAGGAAACTGAGGCAAATAGGGTACATGACTTGCTCAGGGTCATACAGCTAGTATGTGTCTGAGTCCAGGACGATGAGTCTTCCAGACTCCAGGCTGCACTGCCTAGCTCCCCCATGTCAGTGATTAGCTGTATACTTGTCCTCTCTGGTCTTTGTATTTCTCATGTGTAAAATTCCTCATACTCTTCATTTAAGTCTATGACTCTAGCTCATTTAGGTGTTCTCTAAGGCAGTGTTGCACAGTGGATATGACTACATGAAGACCTGCATTCAGATCCCACCTCAGACACTTGCTAGCTATGTAACCCTCTGGCCTCAGTTTCCTCATCTGTAACAGGAGGCTAATAATAGTATTTATGTCACAAAATTGTTGTGAGCGTCAAATGAGATCATGTATGCAAAGTGTATTGTGAACATTAAAGTGTTTTTCTAAGTGTGAGTTAATATTATCAATAAAGTGCCTGTCTGCTCTAGATTCTTTTTGGCCTAGTAGAAAGAACTTGGGACCTGAAATGAAGTGAGATCCAGATTTCATATATCTCTACTGTGTGACTCTAGGAATTTATCCTGTCTGGGCCTTACTTTTCTATTCTATAAAATTTAAATAATAGTCATGCTGATTCTACCTACCTCAAAGGAATGTTGTTTTCTTAAAGTGTCATGTAAATAACCATAGACTATTATAATCCTTTGAAATTCTTGTGGGAAGATAGGAAAGCCATCCCATGGGGGATGGGGAGGGGGGCAGAGCAGAGGGCCTACCTGAAGATTACTAATTCATCTTATTGTAAGGGAAGATAATGGGATAAGAATGAGGTGTGTGGCGTGACTTCCCAACCACTGGCCTGTGGATGCCACCAATCATGGGGGGTGGGGAGGGTGGAGATGGCAACATGAGACCTGGTCAGAGGAGAACGAAGTCTGTGGCTCTTCTGTGAGATTGGTGGGGTCCTCCTGGTGATCTTGAAACAGTTCTGAACTAAGGGGAGATCCAAGAACAGCAGAATTGTTCATATAGAGCCATGCCCTGGGATTTAGCCCTCCTGGATAGAGGCTGATACCTGGATGGAGAAATTACAGATACTTCAAAGTACAGAAAATAACAGGAAATAGTATCCCATCCCCTCATCTCCTCAACTCCCCACAAGTCCACCCAAAACAGCAGAAAAAAAAAAAAGTTGAAACAGAAGGAGAAGAAAAATAAGAGTTTCCTGGAGTGACTCAAATAGCATAGAAATCATCATTGGCCCACAGATTCATAACTTAAAAATGGCAGCTAGCAAGCCCAAAGGTAATTTTGTCTCATCTGTCTCTTTTTTTTCCTATTTGATTTTCATGAGAATGAGTTGGATTGAGATCAGGGAAGGTAACTTGTGGTGTGGCCCAGCCTTTCTTAGTCCTAGGATGTGGGGAAACAAGAAAATTATAATAATAATTCACATGTATATAGCATTTTAAAGTTTTATAAAACACCTTATTCACAACAGGTCTGTGAGGGTAGGCATTCAAAGAAGTATTATCCACATTTTACAGACTAGAAGACTGAGGTTTAAAAGGACAAGTCACTTGTCTTGCTTAAGTTTCCACAACTAGTAAATGTTACAGCCATAATTTGAACCCAGGATTCTTTCTAACTTGAAGCTTAGCACTTTTTTCACTATACTGTACTGACAGGAGTCACCCAGTAAGTGATGGAGTCCTGGGAAATGGAGAACGTAAGCTTCTCGAGGGCGAGAACTGGTTGTTGTTTATACTTTTTGTACTAGGTACCTGGCACAGCCCCTTCCTTGTACCTAGTAGGCACTTAATAAATGATCACCAAATTGGATTGGAAGGTACCACGAATGCTTTTAACTCTAAATATATTTTTTTCTGATTTATTTGTGGATGAATGGTTTTTTAAAATGGTTTGCAAAGCCATAGACTTGTGAGGGGAGAAGAATTGGGCAGGGGGTGGTAATGGATGAGATTAGAAAGATTCAAGTGACCTTGGTTCCACAGGTATTAATTGTCCCCTATTGGTACCTCAACTTGCAAACAGCCTTTCCATCCTCAATTGCATCTCTTTCTTATCCTGGGCTGTGAACAGTGATAATGCAATAACAGTTTCAATAAGAGACTTTGACCAGTCATGGCAGGAATCTTGGTTTAATGCCACAGAGCTGTCTGTAGAGATATATGGGTGGAGAGGGGTGCCCTGTGCCAGGGTGAGCTGTAATCCAGGGGAAAGGAGTTCCAAGGGGGATTTGCAGTGAAGTACCTAACCCTGGCACCTGAAGAGTTGTAAATCTTGTAGAAACAGGTGCCCAACTGATTTAACAAGGGGTCAAGATCAGGGATGGGAGCCAAGAACAGCTCAAGGCCCATCTGTCTGAGGCTGAGACATTGTGAGCACAGAGAACATCCCCGGAAAGCTGAGGCCTCTCAGGGGAAACATTGAATCTACAAGGCAGCCTTGTCTGACAGTTCCCCTGGAAATGCCTGTTTTGGGGTATAGAGCAATTATTAAATAGAAGAAAATGGTCAACATGATGGGAAAAGAGTGCTGGTGACTCAAAGGAGACAGGAGACCTGGGCTCTATTAACTAACCATGACTTTGAACACCTATTTAAATTTCCTGGGTTTCAGTTTTCTTGCCTATAAAAGCATCCTTCACATCAAGGACAAATTTACATAACTTGTACTTCAATCTGATCACATCACTTCTCAAAAAACTCCAATGGCTCCCTACTAGCTCCTGAGTTAAGTTCAGATGCAGCAGACTGGTATTAAAAGCCTTTCACAATCTGGCACTCAAAGTTTCCACTTTTCAGTCTTCACACAAAATATTCTTCTCTATGGACGTTAGGCCCTAACTAAATATATATATATATACTCTTTGCCCCCCAAACACCTCCTTCATTTTCTTACCTGTCTTCCC
Source organism: Petaurus breviceps papuanus (assembly GCF_028583685.1). NCBI lineage: Eukaryota > Metazoa > Chordata > Mammalia > Diprotodontia > Petauridae > Petaurus > Petaurus breviceps. The sequence continues at coordinate 34,617,722 of NW_027187372.1, read as the reverse complement.
TCATGTTCTTCCCCATGCCTGGAGTGCTTTCCTTTCCTCTTCACCCTTACCTCTTAAATTTCTACCCATCCTTCAAAGTTCCCATCTACTTCCTCCAGAGGGCTTTTCTCGATCTTTATACTTAGTGATGGCCTTCTCCTGTACCTTGGACCACATAGAATACTTGAAGTAAAACTCCCTTATGCACTTATTATGTGTTATGGTTATTTAGGTAGGTGGTATATAGCAGTCGTGTGCGCGCACACACACACACACACACACATCTGTAAGATCTATGAGGGCAGGGTTCAGATTTTATTAAATATGTCTCCTGTAGTACCAAGTTCTGTCCTTACACCCAGTAGCTGCTTTACAAACATTTGGTGGATTGGATTGAATGGATTACATTGGATAATCTCCAAAGTCCCTTCCAATTTTAAATTACTATGATTATATATGTATGTGTGCATGTGTATACATACATGTACACATATACATATACATATATACGTGTGTGTATAAACATATATATATGTGTGTGTGTGTATAGTATTTGAAGGCAGCTAGGTAGTTCAGTAGGTAAGTACAGAGCCTGGAGTCAGAAAGATCTGAGTTCAAATCTAACCTCTGAAACTTATTAGCTGTGTGACCCTAGGCAAATCACTTAACCTTTGTTTGCCTTGATCTGCTGGAGAGGGAAATGGCAAACCACTTTAGTATCTTTGCCAACAAAACCTCATAGACAGTGTGGTCCGTGGGGTCACAAAGAGTCAGACGTGACTGAAAGACTACACAACAACAACGTACAGTATCTAGCCTTTCGCTTCACAAAAAGCTGAACCAAAAGAAATGGACATAGACTACATAGACAGCAAGGAGTGTGGTTAGACCAAAGGTAGAGCTTCCTGAATTATGAGCTTCTGGTGCCCAAAGAGGTCTGTAGAATCTCCTTCTTTGGAGGAATTTTAAAGCCCTCATCAAGCAGGGCTAAGATTATAGGCCAGGGGCTGGATGAAATGACATCTGGAAGACCCTAAGAATCTAGGAAGGCTCTGATACAACAAGACGTGTTGAGAATGGCATTTTATGTAGGTCAGTGTTTCAGCAAAGAAGATGCAGCTCTTATTTATCCTGCTCCTAGACCATGGAGCCAATGCAATAAACAGTTTCTATCCCACTAATCAACTGTTTTGTAAGATTCTTGGGTCCATGAGCACAGAGAGAAGGTCCAACGAGAACAGAAGAACATGGATGCTGCCTCAAAGACTCCTTTTCCCCATAGATCTGCAGTAATCCAGTATAAACTTCTCTTTTTCCCCTCTGTTTTTCTTTTGAGTCAATTAAAAGTAATTAAGAAATGGGGCTTAGTAAGTGGTGTCAAGTAGTTAGCGCCATTGCCCAACAAGTCAATGTTAATGTACCATTAATGGACCTAAGACAAATATGTTGGGAGGCAGGGGGAGAGAAGAAGGAATTGGGAACTAATTCTCCATCCATCTAATTGGTCAGGGGCTCCATTGACAGGATGCCAGTCACTGCCTAGATAGGTCATTCTCCCTAGAACCAGCAGCAATGAATCAACAGATGTTTGTAAAATTCAGTGCTGCCCAGATCTCCAGGGCCTAGTGGAAGGCAGACAACAATGAAAATCAGGCCATTGGCCAAGTGAAAGCCAAGCAGCAGGCCTAAAGGAAACCTAATATCCCATTTCCACCCAACTTGTCAGGGCCAACCACTCCCTAAGAAGGGATATAACTCACCACCAGGGCTGGTGGGGAAAGAGTGTGGGGATGGAAACAATTATCCTATTTTATACTTTAATTAGTTTGAATTAGCAATGGGAATAGAGGCATAAAATGATCCAGCGAAGGGTGAAATGGGGGAAAGGGAACCACAGCAGAGGGCCTCTTTCTTCTCACCAGTGGGATGGGACCATGGGACAGGTGGAGATGCTGTCAATATGGCTCCTGGCAGGCTGCACAGGAGTTTAAAAGTCTAAGGGGAAATGACTAGGAGGAATTCTCTCCACTGATCTCCTTTTTTCATTGTTATGCCTTCCCAGAGAAACCCTGAAGAGTCTGTCTCCTTTCCCCTCAAAGGCCAGATGTTTTCTCCCATTTACATTTCCACTAGCACCTCAGAGTGAGTTTCCAGGCTCCCCACCCCTAAATAATGACATGAATGAAGAGAGCTCCGCAGATAGCCTACACCCATGACCATCACCCTCTCCCCTGCAGGCCCATTGCTCCATCCCTAGGGACCACTCAAAGGCTTCCAGCTTGGCTAGATGACAGTGTGAGGCCGAGCCACTCATAATCTGCTATTTATTTTAGAAATCCAGGAATGTGCCCAGCAGACTAAACAGTCCCAATCCCCCTCGGTGTGTATGAAGGCAGCTTCAACCTGGTGCTGGGACCACAGAGTCCAGCTAAGCAACCAGACTCAGGGAGAGAGGAGAAGATTACTAAACCCTGATCAGACTTCAAATTTAATTGGATATTGAAGGGCCCATCTTAAGGGGATATTTCCACATTTGGTCTTTCTGGGTAAAATGAGTCAGGAAATAGGACAAATGAAAGTTCAATTAGCAGGCAATTGATGGCTATTCATCTCCTTCCCCTCCCAGACCCACACCCCACCATGCCATATTTGGGCCTGAGTTCTTTCCAACTATATCTTTATGTCACCACAACAGAAAGGTTTAGTACCAAACTAAGACCCAGATCTTTCAGATTGTTTGTTTTTTTTCCCTCCTGATCACCCTCACCTGCCCCATAATTCACTATGAAATTCTGGTGATGATTTTCTTTCCAGGGTTTTTCCTTTAAAAAAAAAATAGAGGGGAAAAAAGCTACATATAGAATCATAGTACTCAAGCTGACAGGGTTCTTAGAAGCCATGTAGATAATGAGTTTCTCATAGCTGGAAGTATGTAAGAAATGACTGGATGACCACTTGCCAAAACTTGTTGAGAAGATTCAGGTTTTACATGAAACTTAGATTAGGGGACTTCTGCAGGTCCCTTCCAGCTCTCCAGCTTATTGTATAGGAATTTAGATGTGAGGAAAATCAGGGAGTAGTTCGGGATAGTTTCATGGAGGGGGGAAGGTTCGAGGTGGTTGTTGAAAGATTTTTGGGTAAGAGGAGAAAATTAACCCAGAATATTTGACCTGACCAAGGACTCCTTACCAAAATTCTTTCCTAAGTCTTTCTTGACTCTGTTAGTGGGAGGTGATCAACCAAGAAGAATCTTGAATATGACGGAGAGTAGGAATAGAAATAAAAAACAAAAAAATAAAATAAAGAACAGAATCATAGACCAATACCTTAAGGAGCCTCAAACAACATTAGAACTGTATATTCTACCCTCTCCTCTGGGGACTAAATCTTTTCTCATACTTCCCTATCACGATAAGACTACTCCAAACTGAAGTGGCATCAGTGTCTTGACAGCTTCCCGGTCCATTAGATTTGGCCAAAGGGCAAAGACCTCAAAT
>NW_027187372.1:34564552-34614236 GCF_028583685.1 Petaurus breviceps papuanus | reverse complement strand
ATATAATGGGTCTTGGAGTCAAGAGACCTGAGTTCATATCCCAGCTTATCAATCATTCACATTCATATCCCTCTTACAAGCTGTGGGACTATGGGCAAATCACTTTACCTCCTAAGCCTCAGTTTCCTCCTCCGTGAAATGGAAATAATGATGTTTATCCTACCAGTCTCACAGGGAAATCTCACATTTTTCCCAAGGAAAACACTGTAAAGCTTTATGTCCTAGAGCCCCATGAGCTGTTCTCTGTGAGTCAGCGCCCAGTTCCATTACTCCAGAGACACCAGTGTTCCTTTTCTGTATGGGTCATCTCACATCAAAATCTGGTTTCATCTGGACCTGACCCCAGTACTCATAAGGCAGCTCAATTAGCTTTGGTGTTGGTTTCTAATCTGCTGAAGCTGGCATTAACCTCTAAAGTGGTTGCCAAAAGCAAGGGCTGGAAGGAGATTTCTGAAGAAATTGGGAGCATTTTTTAGAAGGCTTTAAGGAACTGAATCAGGGAATGACTTCTCACTGCTTGGAAATCACTCACACAATGAAGGACTGATTTGGAAGACCCCTTCCTAGGCAGGCCTAATCTGGTGTCATTGTTATTTTGGCCCATTAGGCAGACCCTGGCTTTCTTGCTGCCAGCCACCTCCTTCATACCTGCTATCACCCTGCCTTCCAGGAGGCTGGCATTTTAACGTTATGCTGTCCATATAGGGAAAAGGGGAAATTATGGCCTGAAACTATTAGAAACAAATGGCATATTGGAGAAAATGTGGGATCCTGAAGAAGGCTGAGATCTTGACAAGAGGGGAGACTCTTCCTCCTCCTCCTCCTGTTCCTCCCTCCCCCACTCCTCTGTTCTGGATTGTATAAAAAGCTATCCTAGGGTGGCTAGGTGATGCAATGAATAGAGCACTGGTCCTGGAGTCAGGAGTATCTGAGTTCAAATCCAGCCTCAGACACTTAACACTTACTAGCCATGTGACCTTGGGCAGGTCACTTAACCCCAATTGCTCTGCCTTCCCCCTCCAAAAAGCAAAAAAAAAAAAGAAGAAGCAGCAGCTGTCCTGATCAGCAAGGAGAGAGACAAAATGCTATGTGAAGGACTTTGCCTACTTAAGGATCATAGCTTGGGACGCCCGAGGGATCTAGGTTAGCCCCCTCACTTTCCAGATTAGGTTAGGTCACTTTCCAAGGTCAAACAGATAATAAATATTAGAGATGGGATGTGATCCCAGATCCTTTAACTCCAGAGCCAACATTCTTTCCCCCAGTCTCTGCTGCCTCCAAGAGTGTCAGCTTCTCAGAAATATCCAAAGTGGCTATGAGACGGGGCTCTTCCTATAAATTTACTGCCCCAGCAGCGGCAGCAGCAAAGGGCCCTGACCTGAGACCAGAAGACTGACTTTGCTTCTCTTGCTAACTATGGGGTTTCAGGTTTATTAGGCTTGAGTAAACTCTGCAGCCTGGGTCTTAAGTCTGAAAGGAGAATGGCTTTCAGAGGACAATAATGTGTTTGTTGCCCCAGTATTGGAGATCTATTACCTTTGGCCAGATCTAATGGATTGGGAACTTGGCAAGGCACCCAGAGAATCAGGGGAGGGGGAGGGGGAGGAAGGGGAACAAACTGGAGAAGACGAGATGAAGGCAGCAGCTCTTCCAGATGTCTTCTGTTCATTTATTTTGACATCTCAGGCCATTATTTTGGTTCTGCACATTTGTTTAGTCCAGGCGATAACGCTTCCCAGGGCACGGGCAGAGCGTGCCGGGGTGTATTTTTACAAGAGAATGAAGCTTCGGTAACATGAGACCTCCCTGCAGCTTGGGCCAGGGAGGCCTTGCCTGAGCCCCAGGGAGTTGAGGAGGGGAACCTGGTGGGGAGAGTTGGAGTGGGGGGGGGAGAAAGGAAGATGAGGGAAAGGGGCTGAGCCAGAGGATCTTTTGGAGGGAATTAGAGTTTTTGGATTAGGAAAGTGAGGATAAGGGACTTTCGGCTACACTTTGTTTTACAATGTGTCACTTTCAATAGGATTCTTGGCTTCACATGTGTTTCTGGTTAAGGATGTGGGAACCTGGTCTACTCTTGGAGCTGGGTTGGGATATCACAGCCTTTCCCTATTTGGGGAGATGCTGATTCCTGGGAGAGAAGGGGAAGGTCCCATCAGGTCCAGGCTCTTCACTCAGTGATCACCCCTTGACTCTGTTCGCAGGGATCTGGGGATTGTGGAAAGAGGAGGGGGAGAAGGAGAAGAAAAAAGGGAAAACAGACAGACTGGCACACAGCAAAGACACCCACTTACTATTAATATTCTCATCAGAGCTTTTTTTTTATTTAATAAATATTTTTGTAAGAGGGAAGAGAAACGCAAACTCACCCTATTCATCAGTTGCCTGGCTTGGTGCTTTCCAGGGAGAACAGTTTCCAGGCTCCTATTTTTAAATCTTTCACTTTCAAAAAAAATGATTGAACACAAAACCCAAACTTGTGGGGGGGGGGGAGCGAAGACTGGTGCCAAAAACCTCATCTCTATTAGTGGGCAGAGGGCTGGAGCATCCTTCCCTAATCCTCTGAAAGAAGTTTGATCTCTTTTTCTCTGCTGGTGCTGAAGGCCAGCAATCCAAATGCCTGAAAGAAACATTCTTAGGACTGAGAATTGAGAACTTCTAATATCTTGGATCTTGAAGGGGCCTTGGAAATCCTATCATTCAGACAGGCAGCAAGCATTTATTAAGCACTTACTTTATTCCAGGTACTGTACTAAGCCCTGGAGAAAGAAATACCAGAAAAAAGAAAGACAGTTTCTGTCTTAAAGGAATTTACATTCTAATGGGATGCAGCAACATATAACCAGAAGCTACAAAGGTGAGGGGAGTAAGGGAGAGAGGTCCTCATCCAGGGACATGATGTCATGATCCAGGAAGTCAGAAGCAGGACTCAAAGGGGAATGAAGCATGGCTGGCCTGGGCCCATCTTCAAAATGGAAGACTCAGAAAGAACTTGCCAATGGGAAAGGGGCTGTATGGCAGTGGGATGTTCCAGACTGAGAAGGCAGCTGAGTCATGGTGGCAAAGTCTAGAGAGAGTCAGAAACACTGCTGGAAGGGACCTGTACCTGGAAATAGAGGCCTCAAAAGGAACTCAACAATGGGAGAAGGGGTCCAGCATGATCAAAGGATGTTCCAAGGAGGGAAGTTATGGTGGCAAAGTCAAGAAAGAATCAAAAGCACAGCCAAAAGAGGAATTTTACAGATGGGGAAACTGAGGCCCAGAAAGTGAACCTGAGGTCATCCAGCTAGGGAGTTGCAGAGCAAGGACTAGAACCCACATCACTGACATTTCCACTCTAGTAGGACTAAGTCTTTACCCAGGCAGGAGCAAGTAAAAAAACTGAACTATGAGGGATATGGTGAGAAATCTTTACATAGGAAGTTCTCTAGCAGAAATGTTGTGAGGCTTGAATGAGATAATAGATGCACAGAACTTTGCAAACCTTAATGCACTATATAAATGTAGTTATTATTATTAATTATTATTATTAACCTTCAGTAATCAGACCTCTAGTCTGCTAATGACTTCATTTCCTGAGCCTTGTGCTCCATTCCCGCTTAGCTCAAGTAATGTTTATAGAACAATACAAAGGTGTACTCTATGTTTAATGTATTAAAATATTTAGTAACCAGGCTGTCTGAAAAAAAAGTATGCATACACTTTACAGTTTAATCTGCATTAACACTTTCTTAAGTCTAGGCAATAAAAAAAATAAATCAAGTTCTTCTTGTTGTTCAGTCATGTCTGAGTCTCTGTGATCCCATTTGGGGTTTTCTTGGCAATGATACTGTCATGGTTTGCCATTTCCTTCTTTGACTCATCTTGCAATGAGGAAACTGAGGCAAGCAGGATTAAGTGACTTGCCCAAGGTCACACAACTACTATGTGTCTAAGGCCAAATTTGAACTCATGATGATGAGTCTTCCTGATTCCAAGGCCAGTGCTGTTTCCACTTCACCACCTAACTGCCCTGAAACAAGCTCTTGTGTTTGTCTTTCCTTTTTGAAGAGGACCATGGCATCAGGGAAATGATGACGTGAGTTGGAGTTGACTTTGATTTGAGTGAGTGAGGGCTGTACAAGGTCACCAACCTCCCTTTCTCCTCCAGAACTGCCTGGGTCCAGCGGCCAGATATTCATCAGGATGACTGGAGATGGCCCAGGATGCAGTGGGAGACCCTGGCCCTTTTAGTCCAAGGCCTTTTCAGGTTCTCGCTTCTAAGTGAGTACCTGAACCAAGCTCTACTTTGCAGTGATTGCCTATTTCTGAGATGTAAATGATCACACTGAAAATTTGACAAGAGGCTTTTACAGCCTGGTTAGAGCTGACTCTCGCACACTGCTGCTCTCCAAGTATCTTTCCCAAGGTCGGATTAAGGTGCATTGTAGACTGGGTTTTGCATATCACCTGCATAGGCAGATATCCAAAGGATTAGCCTGGAACCCTAAAATGGTAGAAAGAACTTTAGTCATTCAACAAGCGTTTATTAAGTGCTTCCTATGTACTGGATGCTGTGCAAAGATCTGACCATATAAAGAAAGGTAAAGACAGTTCCTGCCTTCAAAGAGTTCACCTTCTATCAGGGGAAAGAACATGTAGACAATTACATGCAAGACACATGCATGCCAAATGGGAGGTAATCACAGAGATAATACACTGGGGAAGGGCTCCTGCAGAAGGGGAGATTTGAGCTGAGTTCCGAAGGAAGCCAGGAGTCTGAAGTGAGGAAGGAGAGTATTCCCCACATGGGGACAGCCAATGATGAAATGTCATCATCGCCAAGGCCAGTGTTGATAGATTATTGAGTACAGAGTAAAGTGTAGAGACTGGAAATTGCCAGATGGTGAAGGGCTCTGAAAACCAAAAAGGGGGATTTTATACCATCTAGTCCATCCCTCATTTTCAGACTAGAACCTGAGACCCAGGGGCATATAAAGTGACTTGTCCAAGCTCGCATGGCTAGTTAAGTGGCAGGATTGGAACCCATGTCCTCTGATTGCCAGTCCAGTGCTCTTTCTCCCAATTCACGTGGGTCAGGCCAAAAAGAACAGAGCCTTTCCTGAACCTCACCTGCTCCAGGTAATTTATTCAATATCAGAGTGAACAAAGAGCCAGTATGATATTGGGCAGTCTCAAACAGAAACAGGGGTCACTAAATTGTGCTTAAGGATACCCACTGATCACATATTGTACATTATCCATATTCTATTGCGGTTTTGTTCATTTTGTTAAATATTTCTCAATTACATTTTAATCAGGTTTGATGTACTTGGGAGTATTGCAAGAAGTAAGCATTTGACACCCCTGATACAGTGGGTAGGTTACTGGACTTGAAGTCAAGAAGACTTGTGTTCAAATCCTGCCTAATGACTCCAGGCAGGTCATTTAACCTCTGTGTGTCTCAGTTCCCAAGTGCAAAGTGAGGGTTTTGGACTAAATGGCCTCTCAGGTCTCTCCTAGCTCCAAAGCTCCTGAGTCATAGGTGCCTTGGCTGAGGGTAGCTCAGACATGCCTTGTACTTCTACATCCTCTCTCAGTTCAGGATTCCTGCGATTCATGGACCTTCCTGCGCCTTGATAACCAGGTAGGACAAGGTACTGCACATTTGTGTGCCCTACCCCCACTCTCCGTGCTTTATACTGATCTCTTAAGATCTGATCATCAAATCCACATTACCTTTGCTACCGTGAAGGGAATGACATCTTGCCATTTTATGATTTCATTCAGAATCCCCAAAGCCTTCTGAGGCCTAAACTCCTTTCCCTGACCCCCATTCCTTCCTTCCTCCTCCCTCATACCCATCCATGTCAGCTCCAGTCCATTGTACCCTTAGGACCTCCCATCATAGTCAGCCTGTATGCTCCCTCCCAAAATGACTCTCTTCATTTATTCTGTATTTTCATCTATGTGTTCATGGGGTTCCTCCCCCCACTTCCCCACACCTCCCCACAGAGCATAAGCTCCTTAAGGGCAAGGATTGCTTTGTTTTGCCTTTGTATCCCCAGAGTCAAACACATTGCTCTGTGTATGACTAGATGGCTAATAAGTGATTGCTGAATTAAACTGAATTTCCCCCATACCACTCTACCTTTCCGTAATGAGACTATTTTATTTCCATTTCTCAGGTGGCACACTAACATGTCTTACTGCTATGGTTATAGCAAACTATATTAAATTTAGAATTCTATACAACAGATGTGTCTATAAATGAAAGTCAATTCCATGAAGATTTATTCAGTGACTATTTATGAACAGAGCATTGTACTGGGGGTAGTTAGATAAGTAAGACTTGGGAGTGACCCTGGTGGCCCTTACAAAAAGGGACACAATATATGTATAAATAATGAGGCTATGAAACATATCATGGAAAGGACAAAGAAATCCAGAGGGTTGTAGGAGACTGGGACAGACAGAGATCACTCCCCATTAGGTGCATCATGGAATTTAAAGTGGGGAAAGACCATAGTGACCACCTGGCCCTACTCCACTTTATAGATGAGGAAACAGGCCCCCTTAGGATTTCTACCTCCCTTCCAGGCCCAGCTTTTCAAGGCCTTCCCTGATCCCACCCAGTCAGCCATTAAGTGACTCCTGCCCTACCCAAGGACTTTGTATTTATTTGCTATTTGCTTATCTGAATTTATGTTGTTACCACCAATAGGGTTTAAAACTCCTCACAGGCTAGGATTGTTTTCATTTTTGCCTTTGTATTCATGCTGCCCATTTACACTGTCTCACACACAGTAGATGCTTAATAAATTCTTGCTGAACTAAATTTAACTGAAGTAAGTTATTCAAGGTCATACTCAAGCAGAGCCAGGAACTAGGATTCCAAATCCAATGTTCTTGCCACCAGGCCAAGTAGTAGTCATCAGAGAAGTGTAATTAATTAGCAGTCAATCTATTATTAAAGTGTGCATTTATTCATTTATGTAACTCGCCCTGTGATCTTTAGGTTTACAAAGTGTTTTGCATACATTATCTTACTGGATCCTTACAACCTACAGTGAAGGAGATATTGCATGAATCATGGTGATACCCCAAATGACGTTGCCACAACAATTATCAAGTGATAATTTCTTCTCAGTGGCATTACTTGTAGTGGATAGAGTGCTGGGCTTGGAGTGAGGAAGAGCAGAGTTCAAATCCTTTATCAGATTCTTACTCTTTGTATAAACCTGAGCAAGTCACTTAATGTGTCTATGCCTAAATCTCTTCATCTGCAAAATGGGGAATTGAACCTGATGGTCTCTAAAGTTCCTTCTAGATCAAAATCTATAATCTTTTACCACCGACTTAGTTTTATCAAAGTTTGCTTCGGTTCTAAAGGCAGGTAATTTAAATGTAACTAGGTGATACAGTGGAAAGAGAACTGGATTTGGAGTCAGAGAAACATGAGTTCAAATGCAGCTTCAGACAATTGCCAGTAATGTGATCCCAGGCAAGTCACTTAACCTCTGCCTCAGTTTCCCCACCAGTAAAATGAGGATAATATAGCACTGTCCACACAAGGTCGTGGTGAGGATCATTATGCGCTTTGCAAAATCTTAAGGGCTTTAGAAATGTTAGGGGTTTTTTTTCTTTTTTTTTTCATTCGTATGGGCACACCCTTTGACAATGAAGCCAGGATCCAACTTCACACCTTAGTAGAAGGTTGCCAAGTTGCCAAGACCAAAAATATCCATCACCTGGCTGCTGGCCTCCAGTGCCGAGTCTCTAAACTTCCCTAGGGGCCTTCAAGGCAAACACAGAGCCCTTTCCAAATTGGTCGAACCTGCTGGAGCTTGCAATTTCTGGCTGAGCCTTTAAGAAGCTACTATAGGTTCCATGCCAAAATGAGATGTAAGAAGAAGACTTCAGTGGAGGTCATTTAATATGTGGAGGGCTTTCACTAGGGGTTGATTGGTTGGTTGTTGTCTTTCATTCTCGAGGAAGACCAAAATGACATCAACTGTGTTAGAGTCAAGTTTCAATGCATGTGACCGTGGCTGATCAGATCAATACAAGCTCAGAATGCTATATCCAGGTCAGGCACAAATAATCCATGTGAACATTTGGGGTGGATTCTCTTGAATTTCTTTTGAGCTACTTCAATTCTGCTTTGCTCATAGAGCACAGCACCCTCTCTAATGTGGACATGCCATGCTGATCGGTCCTGGGCTAGTGTCTCCCATGTCATGCAATCAATTCCAAAGTTCTTAAGAGAGACCTTGAGAGTGTCCTTGTATTACTTTTCCTGACCATCTTGTGAGTGTTTGCCTTATGTTAGTTCTCCATAAAAGAGTCTTTTAGGTAAGCATATGTTTGGCATTTGAACAACACGGCCAGCCCATCAGAGTTGCACTCTCTGCGGTAGAGTTTGAATATTTGGCAGTTTTTTTCAGGAAAGGACCTCAGTGTCTGTTATCTTATCCTGCCAGGTGATCTTCAGAATCTTCCTAAGACAATTCAGATGGAAACAATTCAGTTTCCTGGCATGGTACTGGTAGACTGTCCAGGTTTCACAGACATACAACAAGGAGGTCAACATAACAGCTCTGTAGACTTTCAGTTTGGAAATCAGTCTAATACCTCTTCTCTCCCACACTTTCCTTTGGAGCCTCCCAAACACTAAGCTAGCTCTGGCAATGTATGCGTCAACCTCATTATCAATGTGCACATTCCTGGAAAGTACACTGCCAAGGTAAGTGAACCTATCCGCAGTATTCAGACTTCCCCATTTGTTATAACTGATGGTTTGGATGGTGTGGTGTTGGCTGATGGAGTACCTGTGTTTTCTTGGTGTTGTTCAGCCAAAATTAGCATAAACAACAGAGAATTGGTCCATACTTTGTTATCTCAACTTCAGAGGATGCATTGAGTGCACAATCATTTGAAAACCAAAAAATTGTACCAACACTCCCTCCACTTTAGACTTGGCTTAAAGCCTTTTTAAGTTGAATTACCATCTGTATGGTAGCTGACCTCAATGTCATGTTAGTCCTCATTGAAAGCATTTGACAACATGGCTGAAAACATCATGCTTTTTACATGGGAGCAAGCACACAGCCTTGTTTCACTCCATTGGTGACTGCAAAAGTGTACAAGCATTGTCCATTATCCAAAACCTGGGCAAGCATACAATGAAATTGATGTGTAATACTGATGAACTCTCTGGGCTACAAAATTTTGACATAATTTTCCATAAGCCCTCACGACTGACAGTATCAAAGATCTTGGTGAGGCTGTCAAACATGTACAGATCTCTGTTCCACTCCTGGCATTTCTTCTGGAGCTGTCAGGCAGTAAACACCACATCGACCATTCCTCAGCCCTTTCTGAAGCCACACTGACTCTCAGGTAGATGGCCATCTTCCAGGTGAAGGATCAGCCTGTTAAGGAGGACCCTGGCAAGAATCTTGCCAGCAATGACTAAGAGAGAGAACCCTCCTTGTGATTGTCATAGGACAATCTATTTTCTTTACCTCTTTAGAGATGGACAATGTAAGTGTCATTGAATTCCTGGGGGATGACCTCCTCTTGCCATATAACCCAAAAAATTTCAGTCAGTTTTTGTATGAGCAATGGATCCCCCACCTTGTAAATCTCAACTGGAATAGAATCAGTACCAGGTGCTTTGCCATATTCAAAACCTCTTCTTCAGTTGGAAATTTATTTAAAGAGGGATGTATTTCAATCTGATATAAACAGTCAATGACTTCAGCATTGATTGTTACAGTCTGTTGAGAGCACTATGGAAGTGTTCAGTCCATCGCTCCAGGACCATGTCCTTATCACTAATCAATGTGACTTCATCAGCACTGAGTAGTGAAGTGTTCAGTCCATCGCTCCAGGACCATGTCCTTATCACTAATCAATGTGACTTCATCAGCACTGAGTAGTTGAGATGCATTATATATCTTTGGCCCATAAGTAGCCTTCAGGGCTTCATAAAAGCACCTTGGATTGTTACTATCAGCATAAAACTAATTTCATCTGCCTTCTTACTGAGCCAAGAATTCTGCATCTCTCTTCATTTGTACTTTTCTTTTGATGAAGTTAAGTGCTGCCTTCTTAGAGATAGAAGAACTATCCTGCTGATAAACCTTATGGAGTTCTTGTTTTTCATTTAACAGCTCCTGAATTTCCCCATCATTTTAATCAGATCAGTCTTAATGTTTGTGAATATTCTGACCCAGATGAGCAAATGCAGTGCTGTATACCAAATCTCTTAAAGCTGTCCACTCCTTTTCTCTCCATTGTAGCCAATCTTGCATTGGCTCAACTTTCCCTCCAAGTTAGCAACAAAAGCTCAGAGAAGTGCTCTAATCTGTTGACATTAAGTCTTTTGGTAGTTATTTTGCCTTGAGGCCACCACTTTTGTTGAATGGGAACATTTAGCTTGGAGAGGATAAGTCTGTGATCAGTCCAGCATTTTGCACCACACTTTGCCTTCATCATTCTCACATCCTATCTTTCTTGTCTCTTTACAATGACATAGTCTATTAAATGCCAATGTCTGCTGCACGGGTACATTCATGAAGTTTTATTGTGTTTAGGTAAATGGAAGACTGTATTGGTGATGAGAAAGTTGTGAGATGCACAGGTATTCAGTATTAAGTGACCATTGCTATTGCTATTTACAATTCCATTCCTCCCAAGGACTCCCTGCCATGTTTGGTAGTCTGAGCCTACTCTAGCATTAAAGTCACCCAGAATTATAAGCTTATCCTGTTTTGGCACATTGATGATAGGGTCTCCAGATCTTCATAAAATTTTTCTTTGACCTCATCTGGGTTCATCGTGGTGGAAGTATAGACACTAATGATGGTGGTAAGATGTTTTCCTGCAAGTGGGAAGCGCATTGTCATGAGCCTGTCATTCACTCCTTTTGGTAGGCATACAAGCTTGCTGACTAGATTAGTTTTGGTTTCAAAACCTACACCAGCTTCAGGGCACTCCCCTCCCCTCACTCTAGAAAAACGTGTATCCAGCTCCGACTTCTGTAAGCTGGCCTTCATTTGACAGCTTTGTTTCACTTAGGGCTGCTATTTGGATGCGATACCTGCTGCATTCTCTCACAACAAGAGCTGTTCATCTTTCAGGTCTACTGGGTTTTGAGTTGTTTTTAAGTGTTCACACATTCCATGTACTGATGGTAAGTGGAATCATCTTTGCAGAAGTTTTCATACATTTTTTTGTGTTTTGACTACATGGTGGGATCCCTGCATGCCACAGTAAACAGGCCAGGGTTGGGTAAGCAGGCAAGTTTTAGGGCATCTTTTCTAGCCCCTTCTTCACATCAGGAGGTTTGCAGTGCAGTCTTTAAAAGGGTGCTCAGGGACACAGGGGGCTGCCAAATCCCACTGCTGCTTCCAGTGAGAAACAACCCTCTGGCCTGGGCCACCTGTGTGCAGGGTTATTACTGCAGCTCCCAGTATATCTGCACCTGCTGCTTTGTCACTTGCCTGTCCCCACAGGACTTTAAGATAGGTAAAACGCTATGAGTGATATCTTTTGATTCATGTATAAATTGGATGAGGCAGAGTTGCACGAAGTCATTCACCTCACTCTCTCCTCCAGAGTCATCACAGTCCCGGGCAGGAGAGAGTCAAGATGACCGTTGATGGCTGAAGATGCAGTAGATGACCTTGGCATCTTTGATGTCTAACCAGGTTCTAAGCACTCCACAGTGCCTGCTTCAGCCGCCTTCATGGCCGCTGGAACGAATTGTTCTCATCTGCCCATTCCAGCAGGAGAAGTCTTCACATGCTTGGGGTAGACTCTCCCCTAACTCACCATTGGTTTTGAGACACTCAGCCTAGTTTAGCCCCTTAGCTGAGACAGTTTCCCAGAGTGTGGCCGCTGCACATGCGACAGCTTCTTGGAGCAACAGGTGAGAGTTAAGTGGGTCATTAGACACCAAGGGTGGAGAGCAGCCCTGAAAGGGCTTGGCAGCCCTCACACCAGAGGCCCTAGTCTTCCCTGAACACACCTTATATCCTCATAGCTGTGAAATATTGAACAAGAGGAGAACATGGGATTACACAAAACCAGAAGAAGTTTCAGGTGAATAACAGGAAGGGCTTCCTGGTGGCATGATCTTGGGCAAATCACAGCTGCTTACAGTTGCCTCATATTCATATTACAACTTGTACTGTAGATATTTGTGTTCATGACCTCGGGCAGGACTGTGTGAAAGCAGGGACTGAGCCCTTCCCTCTTCATATCCCCTGTACCTAGCGTGATGCTTTGGAGGTAGGAGACTCATAGTAAAGGTTGTTCAGTCTGTAAATGGAGAGGATTCAACCACCTGGTCTCTAAAATCCCTTCTATGTCCAAGAGTCTGTAAGTCTATCAGGAGCCTCCAATCCTTTGTCCGTTCAGCTTCGGTATATGTGGTAGTCTATCTGTCACTGTCTCTGTCTGTCTTGCTCTCTCTCTCTCTCTCTCTCTGAGATTCTGTTTCTTTCTCTCCACCAGCTTGTTGTAGTGAACTAGAGGTCGCTCCCCTCATCCCACAAGAATAGTCCTAATCTGATAATTTAACGCTTAAAATGATCGAGGGGAAATGAAATTGTAAAATCTTCTTAAGATAAAAAAACATAAGTAAGAAAGTCAGCTCTTCACTGGGTTGTTTCCTCAAAGCATCAGGAAATAGCTTTAGCACCCAGCAATCCATCAATCAACAAGTATTTATTATTAAGTATGTAAACTGCTATGTTCACCATGCTAAGGCACTGTGCTAAGCACGGGAGATTCTAAGATAAAAAATAAACAGTTACTGCCTCAAGGAGCTTATATTCTACTGGAGGAGACAATATAGATACCAACAGGTATGTATAGGATGTATACAAAATGTACATGGTAATTTGGAGAGGAAGAATGGAGAGGAATCCCAGCATGGCCAATATGTGAGCCAGTTAGTCAGCCAGCAGTCATTGAATTTATCTAATGGCCTCAATGACTGCCCAGGTAGCTTGAGGGATATACATGTATTACAGAAATATGCCCTTCCCTTAGGGAGTTTCAGTCTAATATTGAAGATAGAAGAATCAACAACCAGCATATATCTCCCAGTTTTGTGCCTAACTTGATATTACAGACTAGTTGCTGTGTTTAGTTGTTTTCAGATGTGTTCAACTCTTCATGACACCATTTTGGTGTCTTCTTGGCAAAGAGACTGGAGTGGTTTGCCATTTCCTTCTCCAGCTTATTTTACAGGTGAGGAAACTGAGGCAAACAGGGTGAGGTGACTTGCCCAGGGTCACACAGCTAGTAAGTGTCTGAGGTCAGATTTGAACTCAGAAAGATGAGTCCCAGCACTCTATCCACTGCACCATCTAGCTATCCTTTTAGACCAGAGGGGTCATCTATTTTTGTTGTTGTTGTATCTGTTAAGGAATCCTATGCAATTTTGATGAATGCATACAAGGAAGACACATTGTTAGGAGAGAGTCAAATATCTTTTTATAGTTCACAAAAATTAGCACAATGGAATCTTGTATTCTCTCCATCCGTCAGTTAACTACATGATGGTAAGGATGTGGTCTCCTTTGGAAAACTGCACATGTAAGACCACCTGTTCCATCCAAATACTTTCAACAAAAATGCCTTCGATGTGTATGTAAAAACATTCCCATGAATGTTTCTGGCTTTTAAATAATCAAATGAGATAGCATATGTAAAATGCTTTGCAGATCTTAAAGTGCTATATAAATGCTGCAATTATCATCATCATCATCAGACCCTAAACCAGAAACCTGCCTTTACAAAATGATAAATGTTTCCGGAAGGGAATTGGGGGTCAATTTTGTTGGCCAGTTGGAGAGTGGGTTGAGCAACGTTTGCTTAACTTCTATTATTGTTTGCCCATTTCCACCACACAGTCTAGCACGTAATTATATATGTGTTGTATTGTTCTCTGGTTGTTACTCTAATCGTTGGTCTTGTCTCCCCAACTAGGAGGTGAGCTCTCTGACTGAAGGGATCATGTTTTATACTTTCCCTTCTCTCTCACCCACAGAGTCCAGCTCAGTATCAGATAAATGATAGATATTCAAGTAGCTGTTAGTTGATTAAATGGGAGTCCTGGGAGGTTTTCTGGAGAATGGGGATCTTCACAGGTGATTTAAAAGAAGAGAACAATGCCATATGGCAGGCAGAAGAAAGGTTTATGGTTCAAAAGATTTTATCCAACTTCCTTCTTTGTTGACAACGCTGTACAGAGTTCTATGGAGAATATAAAAACAAATAATGCTTGTCCTCAAGGAGCTTACCATCTGAGAGACAAATGGCATCCCCAGATGATTGCAATGTAAGGTGGCTTGTGATGAGGACCATATAGAGGAGATATGAAGTGCAGCTTATAAAAGATCAGAAAAGGGAAAAATGACTTCTGACTGTGGTGATCAGGGAAGGCTCCATAAAAGAAGCAGCAATTATGCTGGGCCTCCAAGGATGAGTAAGATATTAAATTAAAGGTGGCTTTTGTCTTTGTAACTCTAGCACTTAGCCAATGCCTGCCATATAGTTAATTGATTAATGAATACTTGTTGATTGATTGATGTGGGGAAGTCATTCCAGGACCTGAAAATAAGTAAAGGCAAAAAGGCAGGAAGGAACAAGACGTCAGGAAAGGCAATTAGGTTGGTTTGGCCTGGAGTATGAAGGTAGGGTTCATTGAGGGAAGCAGTAAAAAATAAGACTGGAAAAGTAGGTGGGATCGGATTGTACACTAAGAGGTGTGGATGTCAAGAGGCACTTGGGAACCATTAAAGGTATTGAAGCAAGGGGCAACCATGATGTTCAATCCCCTCCCTTCAACCCCTACTATCTGCATTTGTGACTATCTTGTGGAAGGGAGCCTTTAAGATGAGGGTAGGTTCAGAGAGTGGGAGATGAGACATAGAAGTCTCAATTCTTACCTTCAAATTCCACTTTGAATATGAGTCATTCATCCCAGTGTGTACTGAACCAGCTTAGAGTGCCTAGGAAGATGGCGGGTAGAGGGGGAAGCCAGGGGAAATGCTTACCATTGTCTCCATCTAGCATCTTGTCCCACTGGCAAAGCTCAGAAGAGGGAAGCCAGATTGGTAAAGAGCTTCAAGTTATTTCCAAAAGAGAACTGGCTGAAAAAACTGGGGATATTTAGCCTGGAAAAGAGAAGACTGGGAGGACATAAGAGTAGGGACTGTTTTTGTGGATGTGCTTGGATTTCTAGAACTTAGCCTAGTGCACATAGTAGGTGTTTAATAAATGCTTGTTGGATTAGACCGGAGTAGGAATTTGAATGGTTTTGCTTGTTCTCAACAGCAAAACTAGTTTGTTGTTTTTTTGTTTGTTTGTTTTAAAGAGTGCAATTTACAAAGAATTAAATTTAGGCATTAGGTAAGGAAAAATTTCCTAACAATTAAACTATCCCTAAATGGGCTTCTGTCTGTAGATAGTGACTTCCCTTCACTGTAGGTCCTCAAACAAAGGCTAGATGAGCTCCTGCTGGGAATGTTCTACAAAGCATTACTATTCAGGTCTGGGTGGGCTAATGGGGGACCTCCCCGATGGGCAGCCCCTTCCCCCTCTGAATTCTGTGACCATTGGAAGCCCTGTGCCAAGCATCCTCCCTCCCCTGCTCCTTACCCAGGCTCTCTCACCCACTCTGCTTCCCTCCCACCCCCTATGTGTGAGCTTCAGTAATCGAAGGTGTTTTATTTAGACCATAACATTTAGTGCCACTCTGGATTTCCAATTAGGCTTCAATCAGACACTGAGAGCCTGATTCGTTTTGTTGTTTTGATCAACACAAAAGATGGTGACATCAGAGAAGCTGCCATGAAAAGTTATTTTCATCCTCTGATGACTAGGACAGTGGCTATGATGTAGTGATACAGACACCAGAAGTGTGAGGACAGACACCAGGCAGCATCAGGGAAGGGGAGGAGGTGAAAGGGATGCACCGGGTACTGGCATTGTTTTGGGGAGACAGAATGACAGTCCCCAGCTTCCTAAGAACTCCACTTTCTTGGAACTCTGAGTATATGGAAGGCAGCCTGGTCCCATGGAGAGCATAGTGGTATTTTTATCCCATTTACAGGTAAGGAAACAGGCTCAGAGAAATTAAATAACTTGCCTGGGTCACACAACTACTTAGTGTCAGAGGCAGAGGACCTGGATTCAAATCTCACCTCTGATACTTATTAGCTCTGTGACCCCAGGCAAGTCTCTTAATTTCTCTGAACCTGTTTCCTTACCTGTAAAAAGGACATAATGATACCTATAGGTCTTACCTCACTGGGTTGTTGTTAGATTCAAATGAGATAAGAGATGAGGTGATTATCACTGTTATTCTTAATAATGATGATGCTATATGGGTGCTGACTGGGTCTAAAGAACCAAGAAGCCAGGTTTCTGCTTGGTTACCTGACTTGCCTCCAAAATAAAATGCTTCATTAATGGTCAGTGCCTGGGGGTGAATAATAGACTGGTGGAGGTCAAAGAGAAGACTTCCACACCACTGGTTTATCCCACAGGACTGAGCTTATTATAGGAGCTGATTCACTCACTATCCTTTTACCTAAGAGCGTTTCCCTGGACACAGGGCTTTGTATGGGATGGGGAGCTGACCAAAGGTCTCCCCTTCAGGAAGGCTTCAGGGTCCTGGGTCCCTCAGTTAGAAATGAATAACTTAACCGATTCACTTAAATAATTACTGTAACCAATCACAGGCTCTCCCTCCCAGGAGGGAATTTCTGATCAGTATGCTTTACTTGGTTTTGGTGGATGATGAGACTTGAAAAATGAACCATGAGGCTGGGGATGGTAAGGGGAGATGCTGCCCCTCTTTTTCCCACTTAGCACCCTGTATATGAGAATGAAGGAGTCAGGACTTGGGTGGGAGCAAAAGCCCTTCCATGTACATGCTCCTTCATTCTATAAGCCCTTCCTGAGTGCCTTCTGGGTAAAAATCAGGACAGGAGGTGTACAAATGTGGATCTGGAAGAACACAAGTGTGTGATGAGAGGGTGAACACATACACTCTGGGGAATATGTGTATTTGAAGAAAGCAGTTTCTATGGGCTCTCCAGAGAAAGCCTGTTTTGGCCTTTGGAAAAGACCAGGATTCCAATGCACAGGGATGGCTCACCCCAACCGCACGATTCTAGCTGGCATCTTGAACCAGACCCAGTATGCCAACCAGAGGCTCTGGTTGATACTTCCCAGGCTTGTTTGATTTTATTTCAGGTTACCAATAAGCATTTATTAATCACCTACCGTGTGCCAGGCATTGTGCAGAGCACAGGAAGGCACAACACTGAACTGAAGAGAGAGTTCCTGGGCAGTGAGTGAGGAGTCCTAAGTTCCTCTGCTGGAATACTGTGTGATGTTAGTAATTAGCAGTCTCTCTGAGCCCCAGGTTCTCCAGATATAAGAAGGGAAACATCTTCCCTGACCCGTGGTGAATAGCATGAGTATAAACTCTAGCTCTGTGACTGTGGACAATTTTGTATCACCCCTCTGACCCTCAGTGTCTTTTTCTGTAATATTGATATAAATAATTAGTGTTAATAAGAACTATAGGGGAGGCTAGGTGGCGCAGTGAACAGAGCACCGGCCCTGGAGTCAGGAGAACCTGAGTTCAAATTCGGCCTCAGACACTTAACACACAAACTAGCCGTGTGACCTTGGGCAAGTCACTTAACCCCCAAATACCCTCAAAAAAAAAAGAACTATAATAATGTACTGGGTGACACAGTGGATAAAGCTCTGGGCCTGGAGTCAAGAAGATCTGAGTTCAAATCCAGCCTCAGACACTATGTGACCCTGGGCAAGTCATTTAATCCTGTTTGCCTCTGTTTCCTCATCTGTAAAATGAAGGAAATAGCAAACCACTCCAGTATCTTTGCCAAGAAAACCCCAAATGGGGTCACAAAGAGTAGGACAGCACGGAAATGACTGAATCACAAGAAACAACATGTAGCAGGGGTATCTGAAATCAACTTTTGCTTAATCAAGTACCTAGTATGTCCCAGGCACTGAAATAGGCTGCTGCTGAGGAATTATCTCCCACTTCTGAGATTCCAGCCGATTTAAAATGAATAAAGCCTGAAAGTGGTAATATTCCCCAAACTCAAGCAATCAAAGCCCCCAGCCACTCTGGCTTCATCATCCACCATGAGCTCCAGTGTACCTACCTCCCCTGGGTCCCGCCCCCTCCCCTAACAATATGTTGCTCATTTTTCATACCTAAGTCATGTCCCAGTCATATCTATGTACAGCCTAGAGTATGAGAAACAGAAACAGATAACTGCAGAGGCCCATTTGCAATTGTCAGCCACCTGCTGGCTACAGTGATCTGTCTGCATCCCCCTCCCTGGGTGCCTTAGAAAATCATTGTGACCTTTCATTTCCTGGGCCTCCTAACCACCTCACATGGCCCTCAGGTCTTCACTGTCCCTCCCACAGCCACCCCCAGGTGGCCCAACTGCGACTCTGTGATTCCCATCCAGACCGTTCCTGGTTAGAAAGAAAGGCTTCTGTCATACAGGGGGCAGACAACCTAGGTGAGTTTCCTGGCTCTCCTCTGTCCTTATAGCCTGGGGATTGGAAATTTATGAAATAGAGGGCAGAGGATGGGAGTGCATACAACTTTCCCCTCCCCTTTTCTACCCAGCAAATGTCCTAGGAAGATTTTCTTGTTGCCTGCAGCCCTTCCCCTAGAGAGACAGAAAGAAATAGGACATGGCCTGAGTAAAGATTATTTTCCCTCTTTCACAAAGGGTATAAACTGAGGCTTAGAAATGTCGTCACAAACCTGAAGATCCTTCAATATGTCAATAACATAGCACAAATGAGAACCTAGTTCTCCCAGCCCCCAATTCAGCATGCATCCCTATTCTATCCATAAGCCTCGCTGTCTATCCTTTATCCTCAGAAAGGGGGTCAGAGGGCCAGCTCTGGAGTCTGAAGACATGTTCACATCAGCTCTGCCAATTACTGGCTCTATGGTCGCAGACCAGTCATTTAATATCTTTGAGCCTAAATGTCTTCATCTGTAAAATGGGAGATTACAAATGTATACTACCTCGTTCACAGGAAAGTGTTTCATAAACCTGAAAGCATTCTATAAACGTCAGCTATGATTATTTTCCCCCTCAACTCTACGTGCTTTGAGCTTTTCTTCCCATCTCCAGTCTTTGGCCTGGATCACCCATTTTTTTCCGCAGCTGTTTCTGCTTTAGCACCTGCCTAATGGGCCCCAGCTGTGACTTCCCCAGCTTCCCATGGGCCCTTCCAAGCCTCATGAGCTGAGGTTTCCACAGTAGTGGTGGCAAGGGTAGCAGGGAGATAAAGTGGAGAAGCAAAGAATGAATAGTGGCAACCAGGATGCGCCTGGTAGACCTAAGCTATTTCATTGTGCTTGCTGCGTTAATGCAATTAGTGCAGACTCTGTGTGTGTGTGTGTGTGTGTGTGTGTGTGTGTGCTATAAATGCATAAGCTCTGGAGAACATAGGTACACATTACCCCCTTCTGGGGAAACTAACTCTTAGTGGAGTCTTCCTTTCTCGCCTCCTCTCTTTCTGGTCATATGTTGCTAACTTGCTGGGGCCCTTATCACAGTTTCAGGGTTGGCAAGCTTCACAACTCCCTCAAATTTCAGAAAAGGAATGTTAAAAACCTTTTGCACAAGGCTCTTTCCTGTTTCCCAGCCACCTTCCCAGCTCTCAACGTCTGCATCAATCTTCTTCGGGGAGTGATTTAACCTTCATTTATTCATTAATTTCTTTTCCCCCTTAACTTCATTAGGTAAGATTTATAAGGGTGCTGAATTGGAAAGGTCACCTGTCCCCGGGTCCAGAACACACTGTACCAGCATCTCCTGCTCACAGACCTCACTATTATTGGTTAAGGGGAGTAGGGTGATTGGAGGAATGGTCAGGGAAGAAGGGGGCAAGGGAAACCCAGAGACTGTTTCTGGGGAGGGGAGAGGAGAGGAGACATAGGTGCAGACTTTCAGAGTAGGTGTTTTTATGTTGGTTGTTTTGAAAGGGATTGTGATAGTACTACCCAGTGGTTAGACTGGGCAGCTTTACTTCTGACCCTATGGAAGTAAGGAAAGAGAGAAAGAAGGGGGAGGAAGAGAGAGAAAGGGAAGAGTGGGAGAGAGAAAGAGACAGAAAAGGAGGAAGGGAGATAGAGAGAAAGAGAGGGAAAGAGACATATAGAAAGGGGGAGAGACAGAGAGACAGAGAGAGGGACAAGTGGGGAGAGAGTGAGTGTTGCCTTAGATCAACCAAGACCCTCAAAAGACCCAGAAGACTGAAAGGCTCCTAGCAGTCAGTCATCTCCATACTTCCTCATGAGCATAATATTCACCCTTCATCCAACACTTACTTTGCTCCATGATATCATTGATTTGGGCAGTCTTTCTGACATTGCCACTCAAAATCCATCCATGACTTCTTAGCCTACTTTGCTCTTCTCCATGTCTTCCCACCAGTTCTCTATTCAGTGGTCCACCATGTGGACCATGCTGAGACCTCCCTCTAGATCTCCTGACATGTCATGGATTCCAATGAATTATGTATTCTATCCACTAGTCACCCCTCATTCTCAATTCATGATGGCTCACCTTCTTTTCCAGAAATTCATCTCTCTGATGAAATCCTTTATCTAGTTCTTCTGCACAACTCATAAAACAATGAAAAAAATACAAAATCTCATCCAAATCCTGGGGCTATTTATAGCATTAGCCCCTCCTCTGCAGCTCTAATTCCCATCTTATCCTACCTTCAACCTCCATGCTGTAGCCTAGACTGGAAGTCATCCCTTCAGTTTTAGGAAATTGTCCCAAGGAAACAACTTTTTTCCCTAGTCATGCTAGGAAGATGGTAATTTAGTGAGTGGTTTCAGGGGCATCAAGAGATTTGGAATTCATGGGAAAAATATGTCTTGGTCCATCTTCCCTATAGTATCTAGCAATACACTCATATCTTAGGCCCCACTGTTGCCCACAGTCTTCCCTTATTGCCCCAGCCATGAGTTCTCTCTGCCTCCTTTGAATTCTAGTAATGTGAATGTGTGTACCACTCCAACTCAGATAATGTCAGAACTGGAATGGGCTTCAGAGATCACCCAGTGCCACCCACACCTGAGGACAAAACCCCTCTATGATATATCCACTGGGTAGCAGTTTGCTCAGAGACCTCCAACAGGGAAGAACCTGATGCTCTTAGGTCTGCCTTTTGGGGCCAAGCAAAGCAAGCCTAAGCTTTCTTCTCTGTGAGAGCCTTTCAGATACTTCTAGATAATGATCATGTGCTTGCTGAAGCTTCTCTTTTTTGGATCAAACATCCCCAGCTACTTCAGCTAAACCTCAGATAGCAGTTAGTTGTATACATTTAATGATGCCTCAGCTAAACTAAGCTCTTGAAAGGCAATGGGTGTGTGGGGGTGTATTTGTACATATGTACACATGCATATTTTGTACACATACACACGTGTAAGTATGTAATATGCATGTGTGTACATTGTATTGTACAATATACCTTTCTGTGTATCTCTTTACCTATATACATACACACAGTGGGAAATGAAATATGAGCCTGTTACTAGGTAATAGAGAAGCTCTACCATGTACATGTGGATACATTTACATCTACATACATACATGTGTATATTTATGTTGTATTTCCGTATGCTCAGAGATAATCATCAAAACAGAAAAACACAAAAGTGGCTTTGCCTCACCCATCTTTGAAGTTTGGAGCCAAAGGGAAAGAAATGGACAGTTTTGTAGAATACATACATACATACATACATACACATATGTGTTAGACATGCATATGCTGTACGTGTGTGTGTATTATGGACACCCCCAAAAATCTAATATAGTATCTTGTTGAATAAGTGTTTGAATAAACGAATGAAATATTCAGTGTGTCAAGCTATGAATATTAGTTTTGAATATGATCAGGGAAGATTATGGGAATTGATTTACAGATTGCAAGAATTAATTTTATAGATTTAGAGAAGCCTCTTGAATTCAACATGCAAATTTATGCCTGCAATGCAAATTAATAGTATCCCTAGATTAACTGAGAAAAATCCTAGTACCTTGACTTTTCCCAGAATCTCATATGCTTTTGCTCCCAGGGACAGCCTGATTTGTTTCACTGGGAGCATAATTGGGAGTAGATTGCAAAAGGGCTCCAGGGCCAAGTAAATGGGCTGGACTTTGCTAGATGGAATGCAGACAGGCTCGGAGATCTGGATGGCAGGAATCCCAGCAGGGACCAAAGCTCCCAGGCAGTAACCACAGGTCTCAGGGCCAGCTTTGCTATTATGCAGATCATCCCCATATATTATACATTAGTCTGTACTCTCATCATGCATTTATATTTGATTAAAGTCTTTGCTCTCTTTAAGAGTGATTCCCACCCTTTTTGGAGTTGTTACACTATATCATTGCTTGTTTGCTTTTTCAGCACACACCCAGCCTAAAAGAGCTGCCATATTAGCAGTGGTTTAAAATGTAAAATAAAATTGATTTCGTTGGGGGTCTTGGATGGCATCCCTTCAGATAACTGAAGACATTGTGAGTATTACCACCCAGGGTGGGAGATTCCTGCTGAAGAAAGAGAGAAATACAATAAGACTCTCATCTATGTCTTCTGATTAATTCTAATTCCTAAAAATATAGGCTTGAGAAGGCCTTATTGGAAGGAGAGCACCTACTCCTGTTTTTTCCACTTGGTGGAAAGAGTGTGGACTGATGAAGGAGGCACTCACATCAATGCAAGTGACCAAGGAGTACATCAGTCAAGGTTCTTGAGGCCAATGGCATTGTTATCTGTCTTTTCCCATAGGTGTCCCAGACTTTTCTCCTCCTTCTACCTTTTCATTTCTGGAATCACGATGCTCAGGCTAACTCCTCAGTGATCCTTTCTTGTTCTGACCACCTCCTCTCTACAATTGAGGGTAGTCATTTTAGGACTCATATACTAGCCCATGACGGTCACTCAAAGCTTTGCTGCTAACTCTGGACCATTACTTACTGTGCTGACTCCAAGGTTTTCTGTCTCACTCATTCAAAAACTATATACTGAGACCAACTATGTGCAAGATACTATTCTAAGCACTTAGTAGGAGGCTTAGCTCCTGCCTTCAAGAAGCTGATAGTCTAGACAGGCAATCTATAAGCTTTCATTAAGCATTTCCTATGTATCAAGCACTACATTAATCTCTGAGGATATAGGAAAAAAATATCAGTTCCTGAACTCAAGGATCTTACACTTTAATAGAGGAGACAATATGTAAGTAATTATATACATATAAAAGTAGATAGAAGGTTACTTTAGAGAAGGAGGCTCTAGACTGAGGGAACCAGGAGAGGCCTACTGTAGCAGGTGGCATTTGCGCGTTAAAGGCCTAGAATAAGAAAGAGGATACATATACAAATGATTTAACATGGAAGAATAGGAAAAGTATCATAAGAGAAGATCAAATTGCTCTCAAATCAGAGGAGGGAGAATTACATTTGGTTGGGAGAAATCAAGGAAGGCTTCAAGGAGTAGATGGAATTTGAGTCAGGCCTTAAAATTTTTTTTGAGACAAAATGGTATGTCTTTGCTGAGGTGATGACAGGGAGATATCCCAGAATCAGTTTGGAGAAGTTGGGGAAGCACAGAGAAGGTCTGGAAAGCAAAAGCATATAACACATAGCATTGCTCTGACAAATAACCTTTCACAATAGTGTCATTAATATAGTATAACCAAATCCCACCCTAATTTCCAGAAACATTGATATCACTTTTTTGAACCAGGTCACTCAGGTTCCAAATGTTGTCTTCCCTATAATTGGTGGAGATAGTAAATAGCCTACAATTAGCTTTCCCATGAACCACCTGAAAATGATTGCAGAGAAGGTCAGGGTCATACCAATAGATGGCACAATGCATACTGTCTCTCCTGTCCACCAGGTAAAGACAGGTAGATGGTGAATTGGATAGAGCTCTGGGCCCAGAACCAGGAACATCTGAGTTCAAACCCAGCCTCAGGTACTTCCTAGCTGTGTGACCCTGGGCAAGTCACTTAACCTCCATTTGCTTCAGTTTATTCACCTGTAAAATAAGGGTAATAATAGTATTTTAATAGTAAACCTGCCAGGGTTGTTGTGAGGACCAAGGGAGATAATTATTCGTAAAGTGCTTAGCACCATGAATGGCTGTGTAATTGCTTGTTTCCTTTCTTGCTTCTTTTTTCCTTTCTTTTTTTCTATGCATGGGCCCCATCCTTGTCATTTTCTATCCAAGATGGGGAGAAAGTAAGCAATCCTCATGACTTACTACTATCTCCTGGAAGATAAATAGCAAGGGCTTGAGTGCTGGAGCTCTGGATGTGGATGAAATGAAACCACAGGGAAGTGAGGAGATTAGAGTAGAAAGGGGAAGAATTAAGGAAGGTGGGAGCATTGCAGTTATAAAGATGACACAGTCTCAGCTCTCCGTGAAGGCCTGTTTTAAATCTCCGGTTTCAGTACAGACCTCAAGACCAATTCTGGTTGCTCAGGAACATATCTCCCATTTATAGCTTTGCTCCTGTTGAGCTGAGACAAATGCTGTTTCACCTAATGTGTTTCTGCAGAAACAATTAATGGTGTTAGGGGGTCGTGCCTGTACTCGAGCTTGGCTGGAACATAGAGTATATGTGTAGAAACGGAATTTGGGGCTTTATTCAGTCAGCAATGAGGATTCATTGAAGACTTTTGAATGGTAGAGTGACATGAGCAGAGAGGCATCTTGAGGTTATTCTGGCAGTATTATGTGGCATAAATCTGAGTGAGAAGGAACTAAAAATAGAATGCCAGTTAAAGGCAATTGGGAGAGTCTAGGGGAAAAAAGTAAGGAGGGCATGACCTAGGAAAAAGAAAGGAGGAGATGGATATGAGAGATACTTTTGGAAGGAGAATCAAGGAAGGAGTTTATTTTATTTATTATTTATTATATAATAAATTATTTGGAAGGAATTTATTGGCTACAGCATGCAAAGGAGCAAGAGTGTCAAAGGAGAAGGCAACCTGGTGCAATGAATTTGGAGTTGGAAGCCTTGGGTTCGAGTTCCCACTTTTCTACTTATTATTTATTCGTGACCTTGAAAAAAATCTCATTACTTCACTGGGCCTTAATTTCCATATATGTAAAATAAGTGAGTTGTACTGTATGTCTTCTGTAATCCCTAAACATATAATCATACACCCCCAAGGAGGGGCAAGGAGAGTGTGGCAATGTGGAAAATGTCAGGGATGAAGAAATATGGCACCAGGGAATACAGGGCTGAATGGCCTCGCTCTTCCCAGGCGTGGTTTTAAGGGATTATCCCATACAGAGGTGTAATAGCAGCACTGATAATGTACACAGAAATGTAAATACAATATAATTTCAGGAGACTCAGAACACCACCTGGGATTATCAAGAAAGATTCCAGGAGAAACTGGCATCTGAGCTGAATCCTGAAGGAAAATAAGAATTTGAAGAAGAGGAAATAAGAAAGGAGTCCATTTCAAGTAGGGATGATAGCTTGTGTATAAATTCACAGAAGCAAGTTCCATTGGTATGGATTGAGGCTGGAGTAGTAGAATGAGGTGAGAAGAGATAAGGCCTGGGATGCAACCTTGGGGACACCCATGCCTAGAGGGTGGGAGACAGATGCTGAGTTAGCAATGAACACTGAGAAGGATTGGTTAGAAAGGTAGATTTAGTCAGTCAGTCAGTAAACATTGAGTGCCTACTCTGTGCCACAAGGCCTTGGATGGAGAGAGTATTTAGGAAGAGGGAGGGTTTCAACAAGGGTGCATAGAGGTCAAAAGGTACATGGAGGTCAAACAGAATCATGAATAAGAGAAGATCATTGGATTTAGTAAAAGATCACTGGTATCCTTTGGAAGAGTTTCTTCTGTAGTATGGAAGGATCAGAAGTCAGATAATAGAGGGTTGAAAAATGAATGGATAGAAGTAGAGGCTGGGCATGTAAGTGACTGAGTTTGGCAATTAAGGAAGAAAAAATATAGGGCAATAGCTTGGAGGAATAGTAAAGTCAAGTGAAAGTTTCTTAAGAGAGGAAGGATAGGGAAGCATGCAGGTAAGCAGTAGAAAAGGAGCCAGTAGATAGGGAGAGGCTGAAGATGACAAGGTGGGAATGATCAATGGAGGAAGTTCTCAGAGGAGGCAGGGATGGATAGAATCCAGAGTGCCAATTGAGGGGTTGGCTTTGACAAGAGAAAGGCCAGTTCTCCTTCAGAGACTTAAGTACATATACAGGGAGGGATATTTAGGGAGGGGAATTTTGATATGTGGAATGGAAAAAAAATGAGGGAGTTCACAACTAGTGGTCTAGATTTCCTTATAAAGAAGGAAGTGAGAGAAATTAGGGCAGAGATGGCAAAGGAGAATGGAGTTTTGAGAAATCACCAAGGGAAGCCTGATAAAACCAATCAATGAATAATAAAAGGATTGTCCCAACAGTGATGAGGGCCGATGAGATTGGATTTATTGAATTTATAGCTGACCTAGTCACCATAGTTGGGTAACCACCATCAGCAGCTTTTAGCAGCCAAGAAGTAAGGGCAGGGACGGCAAAAGGGAAGGAAGGAAGGTATGAGCCAGGGTTAAGCAACAGAAGGGCCTTTATGGCATAGGGCAAGGACACAAGGAATTTAAAGGTGGACAGTGAATTGGTTAACTTACAATCAATATTGTAAGGAAGGAAGTGAGACCAGAACAGGAGCGTTAAGCCAGAAAATAGAGAGGAGTAGAGGGCCTGGAGAACAAGCGAATGATGAAGAATATGTTTGAGAGAAATGAAACTAATGGAGAACTAGAAAGGGATTTAGATCACAGAAGGCAATCTGGGAATCTAGGGTCACAGAGGTGACATAGTTTTGCATGGTGGTTAGATCTGAGGTGTGACCATTGTTGGGAGTGGTTGAAATGGAAAGAAAATACAAATCCTAAGAATTGAGGAAGGTATGTATTAAATTGAGGAGGTGTTTAAAGAGCCTCAGCACATTGAGGTCCTCAAATATAAGGACAAGGTTTGGGATGGAGAGAAATTCTGTGACCCCTGGTATTTACCTCCTTGAAAAAAAAAAGAGAGAGAATAAACTGAAGGTTTGTCTGTTAGAGGAACAAGGATCTAAAGAGTGTGCTGTTAAAAAGTCACCTTTTCTCTCTTCCCTATTCCCTTTGCTTTATCTTTTTCCCTTTTCCCTTTCTCTACTTACTGAATGTATCTGACCTGACGGTGATCTGCATGGGCTTTGGGTGCTAGTGCCATAAGTGGCTCATTGGGTAATGAGTTTAGTGACTGCTCCATAAAATCATGGGAATGAGAAGTCCAACAATGGGAAGGGGAAAAAAGGGAGAAAGAGAACTTTAAATATGATATTGGATCTCATTATTTATTGATGAATTATAATAGCAGTAATTTGATGGGGTCCATAATGGCAGTATCCAGGATTTCATCTGTTGGTCTCATATTTATGGCCATTTATGGGTGATATTTGTGTGCTCTCCCATTCATTATGATTTTCATTAAGACTCTAATCCCATTTAGAAGTCTGTTTGTCATTTTTAACTCCTCTCTTTAATCTTAGGCAGCCCTAATCCTTCTTCCCAAAGCCAGACTATGACAACTTCAGATGGGCCCTGACATTTCTATACTATATAATTTTCTTGAGATCAGGTTCACATGAAGTCATAGGAGAGGATCTGAGGAATTATCTAGGCCAACCTCCTCATTTTACAAATGAGAAAACTGAGGACTAGATAGATTAGGTGACTTTGTTCAAGGTCATATAAATAGTAGAAAACAGAAATAAGATTTGAATTCAGGTCATCTGCTTTCAGATCCAGTGCTCTTTAAAAAAAAATGTATATAGTTTGTCTTTACATTCATTTCCTACCCCATTCTCCCCAAACTGAACCTTCCCTTACGACAAAAAAAAATTAAGTTAATAAAACTGATAAAGAGACCATGTCTGCCAATATATACAATATTCTGTCCCACCTTGAGGGACAAACATCATCCCTTCTCTGTGATCTTCCTTGAGTTTTCAATTACTTGGAATTCAGCTTTTCTTTCTGGTATCATTTATATCAATGTGGTCATTGTGTATGGTTTTTTCCCTAGGTTTTATTCATTTCAATCTGTACCAATTCATACAAATATTCCCATTTTCTCAGAATTCTTATATTCATCATTTATTATTGTACAATGTTATAGCATTACATTCATATGCCATATTTTTTTTTCTTTTTTGTAAAACACGAGCATAATCAAGGAAAGCAAATCTTCCACATTTACTATGTTCAAAAAGGTATGTCTCATTCTACACCTCTGAGTCTATCACCCCTCTTTCAGGAGGTGAACAGCACACTTCCTCATCAGTTTTTTTCTACCCAAATTGTTCTCCACATCTATTCATAAAAGTCTTCCCATGGTTCTCCAAAATAGTTCCTTTCATCATTTCTTATTGCACACTAATATTCCATTATATTGATATACCACAGTTTGTCCAGTCTTTTTCTTCTGAGTCTTTGCTCTAACAATAAGAGCTGCTGTCAATATTTTTGTACATGTGGGTCTTTTTCTTCTTTCTTTGATCTCTTCAGGGTATAGACCTACTAATGGTATCACTGGATCAAAGAGGAGTCACAATTTAGTCACTTTAGGGAAATAGTTCCAAATTGCTCTCCTAGGCCAATTCACAACTCCACCAATGGTGTACCAGCCTGCCTATCTTCCCATCACTCCTCCGACTATTGTCATTTTCTGTTTTTGTCTTCTTTGCCAAAACAGTGAGTGCTGTGTAGAACTCAGAGATGTTTTAATTTGTATTTTTTCTCATTATTAGTAGTTTGGGGAATTTTTTTCATGTGACTATTAATACCTCAGATTTCTTCCTTTAAAAACTGCCTATTCACATTTTTAATTGATTGAGGAACTGGTGTCATTATTACATATTTGAAAAATGAGTTCTATATAGATAGATAAAGATTATATATGTATATATGGGATGTAAAGATTAATTTCAAGTCAAATGTTTCCTTCCTGGTTTTCACTCTATTGTTTTTGGTCGTGAGAAAGCTTCTTAATTGAATGTAATCTTAATGGTCTTCTTCTGTGATCCCCTCTGTCCATTGTTTGGTTGTGAACTCTTCCTTTAACCTTGGTTATGAAAGATGTTTTCTTTCTTATTCCTCTAATTTGTTTGTAATGTAATGTTCCATATCTAGGTAATAAATCCATTTGAAACTTACTGTAATATATATATATATATATATATACACATACAAACACACACACATATATTATGAAATCTCAGCCTACCAGAGATTTCTACCAGACTTTTCCCAAGGTTTTCCAATAATTTTTGTCAAATATTGAGTCCTTACCCCAAATATTGTTATCTTTGGATTTATCAAATGCTATATGTTACTAAGCTCATTTCCTTCTGTGTGTTATGTACATAATCCATTCCACCTGTCAAAATTTCTATTTTTTAGCTAGTACAAAATAGTTTTGATGATTACTGTGCTGGAATATAGTTCAAGATAAACTACTTCTTAGCCCCTTCCTTCCCAGGTTTTTAATTTTTTCCTTGAGAATGTTGATCTTTTATTCCTCTAGACGAATTTTGTTATTATTTTTTCCTTGCTTTCTAATGAAATCCTTTGGTAGTTTTATTGGGAAGGTACTGAATAAGTAAATTAATTTAGACAAATTTTATTTTTATTATATTGGCATAACCCAACTATATTTCTATACTTATTTAGATTTAGATTTATTTCTGTAGAGTGTTTTATAATTTTATTCACATAGTTCCTGTTTGTGTCTTTCTATGTAAATGGAATTCCAAATCTTCTATATTTTCTATAGTTGTTTTGAATTGAATTTCTCTTCCTGTCTCTTCCTGATGGATTTTACTGGTAATATATAAAATGGTTCATGATTTATGTGGGCTTGTTTTATATCCTGATACTTGTTCAAGTTATTAAATGAACCAATAAATTTTAGTTAACTTTCTAAGGTCTTCCATATAGACCATCATTTCATCTCACTTTGACTGTGCCCTTCCTCACTGAACTCCAATTCACTTACAAGTTATAGCATCATCTTCCTGATGTCATGGTCCTCTTTGAGAATGAAGGGCAAACCACCACAACACACAACAACATTTCATCTTTAAAAAAGTCATTTTTTTTATACTTTGCCTACTATGCCTATTCCTTTCATTTCTTTTTCTTGTCTTTTTGCTAGCAATTTACCTAGCAATTCTAGACCCATGTTAAATAATAGTGATAGTAATAGACTTCCTTGCTTTACCCCTGATGTTATAGGAAAAGCTTCTAGTTTGTCTCCTTTACATATAATGTTGACTCAACTTTTGAAAGAGACTTTTTGCCATAGTAAGGAAAGGCCCATTTATTCCTCTACTTTTTAGCATTTAACAGAAATGGATATTGTATTTTGTCCAAAACTTTTTCTGTACTTGTTGATATGATCATATAATTTTTATTACTTTGATATTAATATGGTCTATTTGGTTTCATTTTCTTAATATTGATCCAATCCAGTGTTCTTTCCTATAGTTTACTCTGCCCCTAAAAAACAGGTGACACTTTTCCCTTTTAAAAGTTGTTTTGTAAAATACCCCTCTTTGTGACTCTAAGTGGGGGAAGGAGTGAGAAATGGAAGCAGGGTAAAATCCAATCAAAAAAGCTCTCTGAGGCTCTGTTTCTCTGGGCTCAACTGGGCCAGAATGAATCAAGCCAGGCACCGTAGCCAACCAGCAACTCCTAGGGAAGTTGTTCCGAATCCTGCAGAGGAGTAAGGCCAGATGCTATCAGCGATAATCAAATTTCTCCTGAGTTACTTCCATATTTTATTGGAATTGGAAGGGGAACCTCTGAGAGCCCCAAAATCCCTCCAAAGGGGTTACCTGAGGAATACATTGAGAACTTTCTCCCTCCCCTAGAGCATTTTTTGGGGAATGAAGAGTATAAGACTAGGAGTCAGGAGACTCGGATTCAGATTTTCTCTTTGCCACTCTTACCTGTGTTACCTGGGCAAATTATTTAGCATCTTGAAGTCTCAGTTTTCCCATCTGTAACATGAAGAGCGTAACATGCTGTGCCTCCTTCACAAGGCTGTCATGAATGTAAAATAAGAAAATCTCGTCTCTATTATGAACTGCTGCCAATATACATTGATAAGGAAAGTCTCCTCACCAAAGTGCAGAGATAGAATCACAAATCTGCAGTCACCTCCCCACCTCAAAAAAGAATCTCCATAGGAGAAGGGATAGGGTGCTGAAGGCACACAGACTGGGGGTTCAAATTCCACACTAGACACTTACTAGCTGTGTGACTCTGGGTAAATCACTGAAGTACTCTGGGCCTTAGTTTCCTCATCTATTAAAATAATACACTTGGACTCACTCTACAATCTCTTCCAGCTCTAAATCTGTTATCCTCTATAGAGTCCTGTGACCTGGCATCTAGTGCAGGATGCTTTACAGAGCTGGTTCTAAATCATTGCTACTGACTAGCTGACTTAGGTCTACCAGCCCTGGAGCTTTATGTTCAGGACTAGGGACTGGGGCAGTAATCTCACCCTAGAGCAGATATCTCACCCTGCACTGTATCAGCCTTTTCCTTTAATCCCTCTTCTCTCTGTACCATTTCAGCTAAGAATCCTCCAAAAAGAAACATATGAATCAGGGGAATCACCAAAGATTTTTGGCCCTAGCCTCCCTTCCCCAAGTCCTAGGACCCTGCCTAAGGAAAACTCGCCCAATTCCAACACTCTCCCTGCAGTGACTCCAGGTTCTGAACAGGAAAATTAGGTGCTTTACTCTTCCCTGGAGTTCCTTTCAGTCATTTATTTAGTGGATTCTGGATTGGCCTTCTCCAATACTCATTGCCATGAAATTAACTGAGACTTTCCGTGGCATGGGTAAAGGGAGGTCCTGCGTTATGCCAGGGACCTGGACAAAATGATCTGTGATGATGCTGTCTCTTACAAAGATGGGGTCACAGGTGAAAGGGAAGTGGCCTGTTTGTCCTACATTGGCCAAGCAACACATCTCCACTCACTTTTTCCCCAGGGTCTCAGAGTCCTCCCCACATCATGCATGCTTCAGCCTTGATCACCTCACTCACCTAGCACTCAGAATTGACCCTGCCCAAATATGCACACACATGTGTTTGCACATAATATACATACAGGTGTGTACATGCCTCTGTATTCATGCAGTCCTACATCTATACCAATAGTATATGGAGACACATCTTCCCATGCACAAATGCATACATGCATAGTCCCATGCATACATTGTATATGCATAAATATATTACACACATACATCTACATACTCACACATGCAGGTATATGTCTATGCATTTGCATGGATAGTAATATCTAGCCATTTAAGGTATTGACACATGTTTTGTACATGTGTATAAATGTGCCACACATGATATATGGACATGTGCACACATCTTGCAAGAAATACATTTCCAGTGATCCCCATACACACGTGTAATGTAATGCCAAAAGAAGGCAATTTCCCAGGTTCAAAATACTGGCATAGGTGCTCTCTATTTTATTCAATGACAAACCAAGAACAGAGAAGATCAAAACATGACAGCATTCAAAATACAGCATTTACTAAGTGTGATTAAATAATCTCCAAGTACTACCCCACCC
The DNA here is from genome assembly GCF_028583685.1 of Petaurus breviceps papuanus. Taxonomy (NCBI): domain Eukaryota; kingdom Metazoa; phylum Chordata; class Mammalia; order Diprotodontia; family Petauridae; genus Petaurus; species Petaurus breviceps. The sequence continues at coordinate 34,581,451 of NW_027187372.1, read as the reverse complement.
CAGGACCTTCCAATCATTCAATCAATTACAAAGTCTCTGTTCTAAATACTTCTCCACCCCTAGGCTATACCTTAATTAAGTCCACCACAAAGCCCCTCTTCTCAAATGGAGATTAGTTTCCAAACATAAGGTCAAAAGTTCCCCACCCCTGGATCACAATTGAATCTACCCCAGAGTTACATCAAGTTTAAACACAGCACTTAATACCCAAATGGAGCTCTTTTCTTCATCTTGACACAAGGCAAGTTCTCAGCAATCTTAGTTCCTGGGGAGACAAGGCTTAGCAAGGCCATAAGATACATTGCCAGTCCCTTCATGAATTTATCCTCTGTCTGTAGAACAGTCCTAGAACCCCTGAACACATTAAAAAAGCCCTCTCCCAGGATTTCTGTAAACATACAACAAGAAAATCCTTCTTCAGGGCTTCTGAACCAACAGAAAGGCTCCCAGACCCCTGCAACAACAGCACTGTCCTTCACCAGTGGACAGTATTCACTCTGTCTGCAGGACAGTCTCCAGACCCCTGCAACAACAGTACTGTCCCTCACCAGTGGACAGTATTCACTCTCTGTCTGCAGGACAGTCTCAGGGCTTCTTAACCAAATGCCAGGTTCCAGGACTTCTTCAACAGGACAGTCTTTCACCAGTGGACAAATCTGGCAAAATAACATCAAAACAGACAGACAAAGTACCAGCAAAACAGCCATGTCTCCTCAGTCCTTGGCAGCTCAGGGGGCAGGTCTCAAAAGTCCAGGGCAATTCAAAGCGGCCACCAGCAATTCTCTTAGTCTCTCTCTCTCTCCACGAGGTGCTGCTTCCAAAAAGATCTTCCGCCTCTCTCTTGTCTCTCCCAATCTACGTCACCAGCTCCTCTCCCAGTTCAGGACTTTCTTTTCACATCAAAAAGTCCATCCCACAGGTGGGATTAACAAGCTCTGGGTTTTAACACAATCAATGTGAAAACCAAGCCAATACAGGGGAATCTTTAATTCCATTACTATCACAACACGTCTGTGCATGTAGACAAGTATGTGCATTCACACACATGTGCATGCATTGCATTTCATCGATACACATATAGGCATATTCACAAACATTCCAAAGGAAAGAATTCAGGTGGTCACTAAATGGCACTGTTGATGCTCTGTCCCTGCATGGCCTGCCATGATAATGCATCACCCATGGTGCGTGGTGAGACGGAGCCAGAATACGCTCAGGTGGTTAAAAGTCCAGGTCTAATTAGAGTTCCAGGGAATCAAGCCATTGTATTATTAATGATTCTCCAGCAATGTTCTGATTAAAACAGCAATTTTAATAAGCACGGCTCGATGCTAAGTGTTCACTGAGCACCTAATTACATCAGTTATAACTCTAAAATTATTTAAAATCCCCCCCCCTTTTTTTTCACCAGACCCTGCATGCACCAAGTAAAATAGAGACTCAGAAAGAACTGGGTGATTATTTGCTCTAATTAATTTCTTAAGCACCTGTTTATTAAAAAAAAAAAAGAAATAAAAAAACCTTTTATTCTCCCCTCACACCACACACACACATACACACATATACACACATGCATACACATACCTTTTGTGGTACCATGATTGTGGTGACATCAAGGAAGCAAAAGAGTGAGCAGATAAAGGTTTGTTGTTTGGGACAAATTTTCCCAGGAAGGTCACAGAGTTTGTTCTTCCAATCCCTGGAGCTGAGTGGGAGATTGGATTCCTTCTACCTAGCACCCTAGCATCAGGGACTTGGAACTAGAAGGGTCCTCATAGCCCATAGAGTCCAACTTTCTATTTTACAGATGAGGAAATGAGGTTCAGAGAAATTAGTTAACTTGTCCTTAGTCACATGGAGATGGGAGTTGAAGCCTTGACCTTTGACTTCCCTTGCTATTGCTGGTTGTCTCCAAGAAACTATAATGAAAGAGGTTCTTCTGTGACAGCTTTCCCTGAAGGACAGAGGTAAATAGAGCTGGTGTTTGTCACACCTGCAGTCCTGAAATTCTTTTGGTCCATGGACCAGTTTGGCAAACCTCAGAAACCATCTACCCCCACCCATTCCTTCACCAACATAAAATAAAACCACTGGGAATTCTAGAAAGAACACCATTGCTTTTGAGGAGGCATTCATGAGCTCTTCTCTTTATTTAAAATTATCTTTAGCATTATTCATGTTATGAACAAATTATTAGTTTATATCAGAAATAGTCAGTTAAAAGCAATGATGTTATTAGAAAATCAGCCTACCAGCTATCTATCTGTCCTCTTCCCTGAGTCCCTGGGACTTGGTTGTAGAATTATTTCTTTTTTTTTTTAAAGCAATCAGGGTTAAGTAACTTGCTCAAGGTTACACAGCCAGGTGTTTCTGAGTGGGTACTAAGTGTCTGAGCCTGTGATTCGATCTCCAGGTCATCCCAACACTGGAGCTGGTGCTCTTACTCGCTATGCTACCTGGCCACCCCTATAGAATTATTTCTGTCCTGATCTACAAGAGAATAAGATCCAGGAAACATTTCTCTAGAGGGCAGGGCTCTTGATCCAAAAGTTCTTCCTTGGTGTTTAGCATGGGTTTTCTTTAGAGCTGTTACTAGCCCAAGTCTGGAGTTCAGTATAAAAGGAAAATGATAGCACCTCAATGTAATGTAATGCCAAGGGAAAGGCAACTTCCCAAGGTTCAAAATACCAGCATAGGTGCTCTCCATTTTATTCAGTGACAAATTAAGAACAGAGAAGGTCAAAACATGACATCATTCAAAATACAGCATTTACTAAGTGTGATTAAATAATCTCCAAGTACTACCCCACCCCAGGACCTTCCATTCATTCAATCAATTACAAAGTCCCTGTTCTAAATACTACTCCACCCCTAGGCTGTACCTTCATTTAGTCCACCACAAAGCCCCTCTTCTCAAATGGAGATTAGTTTCCAATCTAAGTACATTCATTTGTTCAACCATAGAACACAAAGAGGTCAAAAGTTCCCCACCTCTGGATCACAATTGAATCTACCCCAGAGTTACAACAAGTTTAAGCACAGCACTTAATACCCAAATGGAGCTCTTTTCTTCATCTTGACAGGAGGCAAGTTCTCAGCAATCTTAGTTCCTGGGGAGACAAGGCTTAGCAAGGCCACAAGATACATTGCCAATCTCTTCATTAATTCATCCTGTCTGCAGAACAGTCCTAGAACCCCTGAAAACATTAGCAAAACCCTCTCCCAGGATTTCTGTAAACATACAACAAGAAAATCCTTCTTCAGGGCTTCGGAACCAACAGAAAGGTTCCCAGACCCCTGCAACAACAGCACTGTCCTTCACCAGTGGACAGTATTCACTCTGTCTGCAGGACAGTCTCCAGACCCCTGCAACAACAACACTGTCCTTCACCAGTGGACAGTATTCACTCTCTGTCTGCAGGACAGTCTCAGTAGCTGTAGCAGCAAGCACCCCAAGCGCGTCCTCAGGGTTTGCAGCTACCATAGGTTCTTGGATCTGCTTTGTTAAAGGAAAGCAACTCAAAATGGGTTAACAAGCTTACTTTAATCAGTCAGACATATATCGTTTACCTTGTTCAGGGGAAAAAGGTCAGCACCCCGAACTTCAAAGCATACAGGCAGAATTATCAAGACATTAACAGATCAAGTAGACAGCTTTCCAAACTGTCCAACCATTACATCCATACCCAGTCAACATCTGGGTTTCCACATCTGGGTTTTTCAAAGCCGGGGGACTCTCAACAACGGCTTCCCAGAATTCAGATCAAATCACAGAACACTTCTCAAAGTGAGTCCCAAAACAAAGCTACACATCAGGGCTTATATAGCCTTCTCCTGGCTCAGAGAATGTAACAACCTTTTGGACCCACTGGCCAATCAAAAAGTATCAACTGAAAAACAAGCCTCCCACCCCAGTCTCCAGGTGCAATTTAGCCTAGGGGCAGGGAAGATCTTTAAATTTGCATTTCCATTACAGTAGCTCTGAACCAACAGCAAGGTTCCCAGACCCCTGCAACAACAGCACTGTCCTTCACCAGTGAACAGTATTCACTCTCTAGTCTGCAGGACAGTCTCAGGTGGTCTTAGCCAACAGCCAGGTTCTAGGACTTCTTCAATAACAGGACTGTCTTTCACCAGTGGACAAATCTGGCAAAACAACATCAAAAAAGACAGACAAAGTACCAGCAAAACAGCCATGTCTCCTCAGTCCTTGGCAGCTCCCGGGGTAGGTCTTTTTCAAAAGTCCAGGGCAATTCAAAGTGGCCCCCAGCAATCCTCTCAGTCTCTCTCTGCCTCCAGGAGGTGCTGCTTCCAAAAAGTTCTTCTGCCTCTCTCCAAATCTACGTCACCAACTCCTCCCAGTTCAGGACTCTCTTTTTACATCAACAAGTCCATCCCACAGGTGGGATTAACAAGCTCTGGGTTTTAACACAATCAGTTTGAAAACCAAGCCAATACAGGGGAATCTTTATATTCCATTACTATCACACTCAAATACCACTGCACAAAGTTGTTTTTTTCCAGAAGAAATTAAATGTGCACATACACTTGTATACCATCACATTCTGTCTTTCTATCTCCTTGTCTGTTTCTGTCTCTATATCTCTCTGTTTCTTGTCTCCCTGTCTCTCTCTTTCTCTTTCTATCTTTATCTGTCTATCTTTGTTGCTCTTTCTCTGTCCCATTCTTTCTCTCTCTGTCTGCTTCTCTGTCTTTGTGTCTTCCTCTGTCTATCTCTGTCTCTCAATCTCTCATAAACACACAGAACATCTTGTCTTAGGAAATGAAGGGCTATAGGAAACTTCCCCTAATGGAGCTAGGCCCTCACCCTACAAAGAAATATCATGGATGGATATTTTCAGAACAGCTGAGAGTTTAGCAGTCAAAAGGAACACAAATCTCTAATGCTTAGAAAGAAATGACTGAGGGGCAGCTGGAGGGAGAGAACTGCTCTGCAGAGACAGTCTTTTTGAAAATCCTATTTTACAACATGAGGTTCTGGTATCTCTTCTTTTTTTTTCTTAAAGCAATTGGGGTTAACTTGCCCAAGATTACATGGCCTGTATTTTTTGTGGGGGTGTTAAGTATCTGAGGCCAGAACCGATCCTGGGTCCTCCCGACTCTAGGGCTGGCACTCTTACTCATTGCGCCACCTAGTCGCCCCTGGTGTCTCTTCTTTAGGAAAAAATGCCCCCCAGAAACCCCTCACCTTGGACCAGAAGATACTAACTTCTCCAGGATCTGAGACTTCTTTCTGTTGGGACAGACATTGGCTAGTGCTGGTGGCATCGCTCAAAGTCATGTCTCTAAGTATAGTTTGAGAGAACTTCAGTGAGGGAGGGCCCAGAGACCCTTGGCCCTAGCCAATTCTGTTTCTGCTGAGGGTCCTCTATGGGTGTTGGAGCTCCCCATGGAGTTTCAGGATGAGTTTCAGGATGGAGGAGGCAGGACTTAGGTCTTCTACACCCCACATCTGTTAATGTCTGTCTAGGGCTCTTGGACACTTACCCAGAGGCTAGTGGATTCTTTCCTGGGAGAGGAAGAGTGCCAGAGAACAGAAACCAGGTGGTGATATTCCCAGAAGCCCTTGCTATACTCTCTGCATAGTAGCTTGGGAAACTTACCAACCCAAGGAAAGCTCTCCCCATCCCAGGAGTGATTCCTAAAGCTGTCACTTCATGAGACATCATACTCCTTCCAGACCCTTGATGTCCTAGTAATAACAATAATCATAGCTTGAATTTATATAGAGCTTCAAAGTTTGCAAAGCTTTTTACATACAAGCATCACCTCATTTGATACAACAACTCTGTGAAATAGGTGCTATTGATGTCCCCATTTTATAGATGAGGAAGTGGAGGCTCAGAAGGGTTAAATCATTGCCCAATGATGTTGTTCATCCAGGTCCTTGGTCAGCCTCTGCCCCTACCCACCCACCACTGAGCTATACTTGAGCACATTTGCTTCTGATACTCTGTTAGGAAGGTGGGATGGACTGAAGCCCTGGACAGTTCTCCAGTTAGCTAGTCCAAATAGTGGAGAGTAGTCCATGCATTTTCTACCCAACTATCCAATTTGGGGGTGGGGGATGGGAGGATTCAGTTTTCAGATTAGCAAGATAATTTTAAGCCCCAGAAGAGAGTGTGGAAGTGGGGTGCCTGTTTATGCCAGGATTGTTTTCTTGTGTTATGCATTCCCTTTCCATTCAGGAACTTTATCCCCTGCCCTGGCATAGGAGAAGCTAAATCACCCCCTATAGATAAGTTTTATGGGCTTCTTTGACAGTATATTCTCACAAGAGGAATAGAAGAGACTGAGCTGTCCCTGTTATTTCATGGGACCCAGCAGGTTCTCCTATTTCCAAATCCTTTCTAGCCCCCATCTCCAGCCCCATTTGCTCTCCCTGAGTAATTTCATTGTTGTCATGGAGACAACACAGTATCAGCATCTCTGCTCTTTTTGTCTGTTTACCCTTCCAAAAAGCACAGCTATGCAGAGTCCCACTGCCACATCAAAAGGGTTGTAGGGAGACAGACCACACCTTCTCTTCTCAGAGAGCAAATGGGGGTACGTTTCGAAGACCTATTTTGTGCAGTCAGTTTTATTATCTTGGGGGACCCAAGACTCTTTGCACCATTTCCTTCTTTCTGTTTTTCCTGTCTCCTTAAAGGAATGCTCGTAATTTGGTACCTTTCAGCTGAGCAGACTAAGTCTCAGCCTCTCTTCCAAGTGGGGTGGTAGATATTTCATTAGTTAATTCACATCCATATGCTTCTTCTAAGGAATACAAAATATTTTCCTCCTTATATAAAAATATCCTGATGTGGTTTATAGCATGCTGGATTTAGTCATCAAGATGTGGGTTGGAGTCCTGCCCCTAAGACTTACTAGCAGCATGACCGTGGACAAGTCACTTAATCTCTCTGCCCCTCAATTTCCTTATCTGTAAAATGATAATAATAGTACCTGGTTCACAGGGTCATTGTGAGGTCCCATTGATATGATTTAGGGAAAGCACTTAGCAAACCTTAAAGCTTCTAGAAATGTGATTTATTTTAATTACTGTTCAGTGATTTGCTCAAGGTCATACAACATATTAGTGGCAATCAAGATTAAACCTTGAGCATCCTGACTCTTTCCATTAAATTATATTATAGCATGTCTCTCCCAGTCCTTCATTGCCACCTTTAGGGAGGCATGCACATATTCAGAATGAGAGTCGGATTCTGGGAAGGTCATTGCTCTGACCCTCATCCAAAGGTGGAATCTCCCCTGGCTAGAAACAGCAGCTTCTTCTTCTTCAACCTCTCCCCTCTTTGTTTCCTCAGGGACCCCATTCTGAGTTTTTATGAATGAAGGGGGAAAACCTCATTGAAAAGTTCATCAACTTTGGGTTTCTCCTCTCCAAGTGATAGATAGCTTTAATTACATAGAATTACTCAGCAACTCAGCTCTGCTCCCCTAAGTCATTAAAAATAGATTTTCTCTTTGAACTCCACTCTACCCCTCTGGTCTCCAGGTAGTCCACAGTTCTTAGGGGACAGCCTCAGGGTCACCTCCTGGTCACAAAGGTTGGCTATTGTGTTAGTAGCAATCACAGACTCTAGAAACTTTAGCTTCCTTTTTTTGGGGGGGGGGTGATAGGGGGAAGTTGTTCCTCCTCTTAATAGGATTGCTCACTATGTTTTCATAGCTCAAGGGGCTATAGGGGGCTATGCTGGTGTTTACAATAAGGATTTAAGGGGATCTGGACAAGTTACTATTGATTTTTAAAGGAATAAATCCAACCCTAGGAAAAAACAATAATGAGTCTTTCACATTAATTACAGGGAAATGGGTTCCTGCTTAGGAGTGTAAAAATCCAAGAACAAGATATGGTTCGAAGGTACCCAGCACAGTGGGAGTAGGATGGCCCATACCCTAAGGAAAGGCTCCCTTTTTGCACTCGTCTAAAAGACCTTCTGAGTCTCTTTGCCAGTCCTGTGGCTACATGACATTTGAAAAGCATTGCCTTGACTCAGAGCAGGTCACAGGCAAGACTCTGGTCTCCTATCAGCTCAGAGGGAAGATTTTTCTCTACAGATCCCATTGAATTTCACTCAAGGGAGATAACCATAGGAACACAGATTTAGAACTTTGAAAGCAATCTAGACAGACTCCCTGATTTTATAGATGAAGAAACAAAGGCCCAGAGGGTTGAAATCACTAGCCTAAATTCATAGGAAAATAACCGATTTGGGATTTGAACCCAGGTTTTCCAACTACAAGTCCAGTTCTTTCCAATGCACAGTGATGGCCCATTCCCACGATGGGGATAGCAAAGGGACTGGTTTGGGTACTTTACTATTGCCCTTAGTAAGCCAATGGAGAGATATGGAACTGTGAGCAGTCCTTCAAAGCACATGTTTTCCCTGGAGATTTCCCATACCGGGGAAAGAAAGGGAGCACAAAACCAGTTGGAAAGTCTTCCCCTCCCCTCTGGGGGCCACAGGCTTATGGGATGTCCACCTTGGCTCCAGTGCCTGGGAGTATTGACGTGAGGGCTAAGGCCTAATGCCGTCTGCTCACATTCCTCTGGTTGGGAATTTTTCTTTCCCGCTAAGGACTATAAACCTCAGCTAACCTCAGCTTCCTGGTACAGAAGAAAAATAGAGAATCTTTTGACTCGAGACTTTGGTAGGCCAGTCTTGACTACTTACCCCACTGGGGTCAAAAGTTGGGCTACCTGGGATGAAGTATGGTGATTCCATCTATTCTCTGTTAATAAACTTTTACTGAGTTGGTGCTCTGGAGATTAATAAAAAGACACGTTGATCTAGAAGTCAGATAGAACCTGGGTTTGGGGCCCATCTCCACCTGTGACTAATAAGTCACGTGGTATTAAACAAGCCACTTAAATTTGTTGAGCCTCATCTGTAAAATGGGGATAATCACTCCTACATGATCTCCCAAATGTATTGTGAAGGTTGAGGAAGATAAAAATCTATGAGAGTGCCTCATTAGCTTTAATTATTAATTAGTTAATTAACCATTATTAGCATTAATAAAGCTAAATCATAAATAACATATAAAGTTATTAATATAAAATATAACATGTATAATATAAATGTATAAATAATAATTAAACATTAATATAGGGAAAATGTAAGTTATAAGAAGAAGCAAGATAGCATAGCGGATATAAAGCTAACCGAGAATCGGTAAGATTTGGGGTCATGATCCACCTCTGATGTATAGTGTCTGTGTTACCCTGGACAAGACACTTAACCTCTATTCACCTCAGTTTCCTCAACTGTAAAATGGGGATAATAATAGCACCTGCCCAGGAGGTTTGTTGTGAGGACCAAATATGATAGTATTTGTAAAGTGTTTAGCATAGGTTCTATATAAATGCTAGTTATTATTATTTACCATTGCTGTTTTTGTGTGTTACAACCATTTGCCATAGGTGCTCCCCAGGCTCTGTCCTGGGCCCCCTTCTCCCTGTGCTCTGTATTAGGTCGCTGGGCGATCTCACCACTCCTGTGGGCTTCATTTTGATCTCTATGCTGATGCTTCACAGAGCTACATGTCTAGCCCAGGCTCTCTCCCAAGTTACAGGCTGGCTTCACCTCCAGTTGACTCCAGACATCTTGAATGGGACGCCCCAGAGGTATCTCAAACGCAGCGTGTCCAAATATGAACTCCTTGCTTTTCTGATCAGAACCCTGCCCCCTTCCAGACTTCCTTAGGATTGTGGATCCACAGCCATCCCCCACGACAGCCAGAAGCACCACTTAGGGCTCGTCTTCACCCTCACTCCCCTCACATAGTCAGGCCTTGGCCAAATCCCGTTATTTCTGCCTCCGTGATATCTCTTGTCCCATGCCCCCTTCTATCCACTCATGCATCACAACCCTATTTCAGGCCTTCATCATCTCTTACCTAGGTTGCAGCAATAAATTTTAACTGGTCTCTCTGTCCGGAGAGAAGGGAAGGGAATAAGCATAGTCCCTACCAGCCACTGTGCTGAGCACTTGTAACAAATAGCTCCTTTAATGCTCTTAATAACCCTGCGTGGTAGGTGCAATCATACGAACCCTGGCCAGTCAGTAGTGCACTGGAGAGAGTGCTAGACCTAGAGCCAGGAAGACCTGAATTCAAATCTAGCCTCAGATATATTAACTGGGTGACTCTGGACAAGTCACTTAACTTCTGTTTGCCTCAGTTTCTTCAACTATAAATGGGGATGATAACAGCACCTACAGCCAGGGTTATACTCCCTACTCCCCTCAGCATACTCAGTGCTGGCCCACTTGGGGTTCTTCATGATGCTTCATCTCCTATCTCCCCATACCTTCCACTGACTGCTCCCTAAACTCCCCACGCCTGTTAAATTCTGCCTCCTTACCTATCCCTCTTCGTTTTCTTGGATTATTTCAGGACAGTTAAATCTCACTGTCTATGGCAGGATTTTCCAGGTCCCTTCAGATGCTAATGCCTTCCCTTTTGAGACTGACTTCTATCTACTTTGTATATATTCTGTGTGCCTAGTTCAGGGGTGGGGAACCTGAGGCCTCGAGGTTACATGTTGGCCCTCTAGGTCCTCAAGTGCGGCCCTTTGATTGAGTCCAGACTTCACAGAACAAATCCTTTTAATAAAAGGATCTGTTCTATAAAACTTGGACTCAGTCAAAAGACGGAATCCAAAGACCTAGAAGGCCACATGTGCCTTGAGGCCACAGGTTCCCCACCCCCACTAGTTGTTTATCTGTTGTCTCCCCCACTAGACTGTATGCTTCCTGAGGGCAGGGATTGTGACTACTTTTTGTTTGAGTGCCTGACACATAGAAAGTGCTTAATAAATGTTTGTTAACTGACTAGAAATAAACTCTGTAACTCAAGTGTGAGGTCCTTTCACCCCGGGACCTGGGCCAAGGAACTTGGCAGGCAACTCAGCACATGGATTGTGTATTTATATTCTTGCGTTGTGGTCACAGAAGCACCTCTTGTCCCATCTGTCCGAAGCATCAAAGGCAATGAGGTTATAGATTGATGTAGTATCAGCACCAAGAAGAACCAGCCAATGAGACAAAACCCTCACTCAAGCTTTCTGTTGCGGTCTAGAAATCTCCCCCTTGGCTCTGAAATTGTACCGTTTTGAAGGATCTGTGTCTGGACCTTGGGCCTCGGAATCGGCTTTCTGAGGCCCAAGCTGTAGCAGACAGAGCCACCGCAGTCCTGGGAAACTCGCCTTTTGCCACAGGACTTTTAGCCTTCATTACTTTCTAAGCCTGTGCTGATCTCTTCACCCCATCTGACGCTCCAAAGAGTTCAGAGATCTTCTGTATCCAAACGAATCTGAAGAGTGTCATTTTCCTCTGCTGCTGCTGCTGCTGCCTGTTGCCAAGATTCACCTCCCTGTTGAGCATTCCAACCTTTGTATCCATACTCTCCAGGCCAAGGAGCATATTTTCTAGGGTTTATTTTTACAAGAGTATGAAAAACATAGAAATTCATAAATAATAAACTAGAGGAAGAGAATTAGAACGACATACAAGAGAAATCTATCTTATCCTAGGCTGGGTGGCCCTAAGCTTTCCATGTTATGTATCTTCCCCAAGCATCCACTGATTCTGTGCCAAGAAGATCCCGCTACCTCATGACTCCCCCAGTAAGAATGGCTTTTTCTGCACCAAAGCAATCCCTTGTTGATTTACCTTCCTGGGCCTGATGGATTGATAGATAGATCTTTCTTTAAAATCACCTTTCTCCCTCTTACCTTCCCCCTTCCTCTCAGCAATTCAGAAAATTCCCCTAGGTTTTTGAGGGGTGGCTAGGTGGTGCAGTGAATAGAGCACCGGTGCTGGAATTAGGACGACCTGAGTTCAAATCCGGCCTCAGACACTTAACACAAAAACTAGCCATGAGACCCTGGGCAAGTCACTTAATGCCAACTGCCCTCCAAAAAAAAAAAAGGATAGGTTTTTAGTGTTCTTCCTATTTTACTAAAGAATCACTTAGTCAACTAGGTAGTTGCTTCCTGCTCCTCTCCTTCATCCCAAACCCAGACTAGGACATGCATCTGACACTGTGCTCCCATTCCCTCATTATCAGTATAATTCAACCCAACACTCAGCTCATCCCCACTACCACCATCCCCTCTATTCCCAGAAGAAAGCGCTTTCCAGGGTCTAGCACAGTGCCCTGTACATTGTAAAGACTTAATAAATGTTTGTCAAATTGAATTATAACTCCTTTCAGAAGCCTTGGCCTCTGACAGCTTCCAATCAGATTTCATTTGACTCTGAGACTGTCTCCTGGGGAAGGATGTCAGAAAGGGTATTTGGTGAGAGTGAAAATTTTGAAGATTTTTTATAGCTAGTGCAAGTCAAGCCCGGTCTCTGACCCTGCCATGAATTTGGCATTCCCTTTGAATGAGTCATTTCCTCTCTATAAGACATTTATTACACAAGCCATCATAATGCCCAAACTCTGTCCAGAATTCAAGCCTCTCTCCCCTAGCACTGTTTGCATCTCAAAGGTCTCATAATTATAGGATCATTTAACTTAGAACCAGAAGGATCCTTAGAAATTATCTAGTCCAATCCCCTGATCTTACCCGTGAGGATTGGGAGTTCACCCAAAATTATGAATAACTGAACTGAGCAGAGCTGAAATGTGAGGCTTGAAAGCAGCTGGCCAGAACCAGCCTTGCCCAGAGGCAGCCACCTATGTGGAAGGAGTTCAGGGGCAGTAGACCCAGCTCCCCCCACCCCCAGAATACCCAACTAGTACTTGAAGTCCACTTATTAGCATTTCAGCCCTTTAGATCAAAGCTTTGATTCCTATTGAAATATATTGTTGTTGTTGTCCATTCAAAGAGGACCAAAATGACATCACTGTGTCAGGGTCAAGGGACAGTGTCTGACTGTGGCTAATCAGACCAATATAAGCTGGGAAAGCTCTACCACTGGCTAGGCACAGGGTCCATATGAACACCTCCAATGTCTCACAGTCCATTCTAAAGTTCTTCAGAGAGACCCTGAGAGTGTCCTTGCATCAAATTCTTCTGACCTCTGTGTGAGCACTTGCCTTATGTGAGGTGTTCCTCCCCCTGTAGGCTGACTTGGCTATACGGAGCTGAGTGGATATGGATCTTTTGGGTTATGAGAATGTAAATACTCCCTGAAGTAACTTTTTAGGCTGTCAGCTTGAAGTTTTTTTCAGAATGATAGAAATAGAGAAAGGAGAAAGATAATTAGATAGATAAATGATAGATGGATGATATAGAGAATCTATTTATCCTTTATTATGTGACAGGCACTGTGCTAAATGCATGAGATACAAATAAAAGAAATCAAGACAGCCCCTGCCCTCAGGAAGTTTACATTCTAATGGGAGAAGAAAGATATATAGATGGGTGCTGGAAAGCATGGGGAAGGAGGAAGGGGAAGAGACCATAGACCTTCTAGGGCCATGGTGAGGATACATCCTGGAAGTAAGGTCGAGGCCTAGGCCACCCATTAGCAGTCAGAGACCAATGTAAACTTATCCCAATTTCCCCTCTCCCCAGTTCCCCAGGTCAAGAAATATGAGCCTGTTGATTAGGCCAACTGCAAGCTCAGATATGTACCGGCTGTGCCAGTCCGTGACATGCCGCACTGTTCACTCTCTGATGCCTCCAGGAGGCAGGGGATGAGCGTGGGGACAGGTGTACCATCTGGCAAAGCTGGGGAATGGATTCCTGTACAACAGAAGGATTAAGTGCTTAGTGGCTCAGGGCTCTGAAAGGCCTGGGGAAGTACTCTCTTTCCCTTTACAGAATCCAAGAATTTGAGAGTGGGAAGGGCCCTCAGTGATCCTCTAATCCAACCCATACACTCAAAAGAATTGCTCCTACCGCATTTCTAATCAGGAAGCACTGGCTTCAGTTACCACCTCAGATATTTACTCACTGTGTGACTCTGGACAAGTCACTTAACCTATCTTCAAATTTCCTCATCTGTAAAATGAGGGGGTTGGGGTCCTTGGCCTCTGAGGTTTTGTTTTTTTTTTTTTTCCCAGATCTTAGTCTATGATCCAGTGAGGCCCTGAAACCTCATTTTGAAAATTGCCTGAGGCAGTCCGATTCTACTGGATGGGTAGTTTGTATTGTTAGAAAGTTGTTTTTTTCCCCTGACTCAAGCCTGAATTTGCCTTTTTCTGACTTCCACCCACTGTTCTTAGCTCTGCCCTCTAGGGCTAAACAGAGCAAATTTAATCCCTCTTTCACTTGGCAGAGTCTTCCTCGCCTCTCTCTTCCTCCTGTGGGATTGCAAAGGAGCCCAGCAAGCAGTTTTTGCCTCACTAAGTGCCCAGGCTAGGCAATTTCTAGAGCCAGCCATGGACCACATCCGGACTTCTTCAGGATGCTTGCAATTCTGGCTCATGTTGAGATATTTGGTTGGGGTTTTTTTTGTTTGTTTTTTGCTTTTTGGAGGGGGGAAGGCAGGATAATTGGGGTTAAGCGACTTGCCCAAGGTCACACGGCTAGTAAGTGTTAAGTGTCTGAGGTCACATTTTAACTCAGGTCCTCCTGACTCCAGGTTGGTGCTCTATTCACTGTACCACCTAGCGGCCCCATGTTGAGATATTTGTGAACTTCTACAAGCTAGTATGTGGTACTATGTCTCTGTTGTGGACTAGCTTCCTTCATGGTCAGTCTATTGACTCCTCTGTCCAAGCCCAGGTACAAATTGTTGCTGTTCAGTTGCATCTGACTCTTAGTGCATCCCATGGACCATAGCATGCCAGTGATGTCCCCTTTCTTGACAAAGATACTAGTGTTTTGCCATTTTCTTCTCCAGTGATAAAGGCAAACAGAGATTAAGTGACTTACTCAGGGTCACACAGCTAGTGCAAGTCTGAGGCCCAGTGCTCTGTCCACTAAGCCACCTAAGCTTCCGTCCCAGATATAAATACAGATGCTGTAAGCCCTGTGTTCTGTTCTCTGAAGTCTGCCTACACAGATCAGCTGCCCCAACTTAGAAATATGGAATCGTACATTAGGTCTCAGCTCCAAGGGCCTAACTATGCTGTGTGCCTAGCTGATGTGCTTACCTAATAGAGTAGGGGCTCGATTTTTTTTTTTGAGTCATAGAGCCTTTTGGCAGTGAGGTGATGCCCTTAGATCCCTTATCAGAATACTCTTTTTAAATATATAATACAAAGGAAACAGTTGTGTTGAAGTATAGTTAGAAAAAGTGTTTTTAATTCATAGACTCCGGATGAAAAGCTTTGGTGTAGAAGCATCATAGTGTATGGTGGATGGGACCTGGAGCTACTGGGATCTGAGATCTAGAACTTGAAAGGACGTTATTGTTGTTGCCGTTGTTGGTCACTGTTCCGCACTGTCTCAGCATCGCTCTCGGGAGATGCTCTCAAAGGCCCCTTCTAGCTCCACATCTCTGGTCCTACAATTCTTGGTCAGTGTAGACCCACGGCAGTGAAAAGAGGGGAGATAGATGTCTGTTCTTCCTAAAGATGCCTAGGCTTCCATTGAGTCCTAGCAATCAACCATCCAAATTCTCTTGAACTATGCAGTGCCTAGCATGCAGTGGACACCCGAGGGGTTCTGGGTGAATAGTCAGGGAAGGAGGTAAGAAGCACATTCTTTTCCTTTCCTCACTTCTACCAAAGTCTTTCTACACCATCGTGAACCCAGTTGAACTCAAAACAAAAGAGACACTGGAGACCCTGATCCCTGAGGCCACCAGAGCAAAGAAAGCAGCCAGAGTCACCTTTAATTAAGAGCATTTCTTAAGTAAATGACTTAATAGGACAGTTATAGTCATCAGAGGCATAATTAGAAAACAGAAGATCATGCAGAAAAGAATGGGCAGAGGTCAGAGTGGAATCCAGTCAAAAGAGCATGTGTAACACAAGGGGGGTGGCCAAGGAGGGAGATGGAAGTGGAGGTCAGAATGTGGGCATTCCTTCCTAGGCCTAAGGACCCTTTACATAATTCCCCAACCTGTACCCGTTCCAGTCACCCTCACACCCCAATACTGAAGGAGCTTGGAGAGCCTGGGGCTTAATTAAAATGAAATAATAATAAACAAACACTAATTAGAGAGTCACGCATTGTTCCATTAAACCCTGAATCAGCCCTGACAGAACACTTCTTCACAATGGAAAACTTTCCAAGAGAAAACTAATGAGGAGGTTGAACTAGATGATCTCTAAAATAAAAATAACAGGTAGCACTTACACAGCAGCTTTGAGATTCGTGAAGCACTTTGCAAATACTGCCTCCTCACAGCAACCCCGGACAGTAGGTTATTGTTATCGCCATTTTTTTAATAGATGAAGAAACTGAGTAAAATAGCAGTTAAATGACTTGTCCAGGACCCCATTTCTTGTCAGTGTGAAGACAGGATTGGAACTCCCATTTTCTTGTCTCCAAGTCTAGCCTTCTATTCCCTATGCCAACTATCTGCCCCAGATCCCTTCTACCTCTAAATGCTAAGGTCTTATGATCCCTTCTTCCTCCAGAGCTGAGAGTGAACTTTCTTCTCCCCTCCCCACCAATGTTAATGAGAAATAAGATCTTCTCCACCCATTAATAGGCCTCTGGTGGAGCCCATTAAAGGAAATTTGCTTAGGGGAGGCTTTTCTTGTAGGATGACTTTCACACCTTTTGTTAATTTCTAATTAGGTACTGATTGGAGAGGGTTGTGATGCCATCTGGCTCTAAAAAGGGTATATATACTCTGAGGTTAGCATTTTGCTTTGGGACTCACTCACTGGAAAAGTGTAAGAATGTTCTTGTGATTTGACCAGGTGAGACTTTGGGTAGCTGATAAGAAGCCCCCCTCCCCCCTTTGAAAAGCCTAGATGTTGGTGCTTCTCTCTCTCTCTCTCTCTCTCTCTCTCTCT
>NW_027187372.1:34534512-34564452 GCF_028583685.1 Petaurus breviceps papuanus | reverse complement strand
TCTCTGTCTCTCTCTCTCTGTCTCTGTCTCTGTCTCTGTCTCTCTCTCTGTCTCTCTGTCTCTCTCTCTCTCTGTCTCTCTCTGTCTCTCTCTCTCTGTCTCTCTCTCTCTGTCTCTCTCTCTCTCTCTTGTAACTATGTGTTGTATGTATTGCCTTGGTTAGACAGTTGGATCTGTTTCTTGATCTGTGCTAATTTCTCAGACAGTTAGAAGCCTTGTGTGTCGGTCTTTCTCTGCTTGTATTTTCTTTATTTTCTGTTTGAATTTTCTCTGAAGTTCAGGGTGCTGATTTTTCCCCTGAACTAATGAATGTAATTTTAAAAGATTGTTGACCCCTTGAACAGCCATCTTTCCTAGTAAAAGAGATCTGAGAACCTGTGCTAGGTTGACCATCCTGGGTTGGCCAATGTAGTTGCTGCTATATTCTCTTCCCCCAGTCCAGGACAAAGGACAAATGTCCTGAGGAGGCTTTGAGTAGCTGTTGACATGGCTACAAGCCCTGGGAATTCAAAGTTACTCTGGCCCTAAATCCAGAGATATGAATCTGCCCTGCAGACTCTTAAATAATTGGTCAAGTTCCCATGGGTTATAAAGTACTAACTTGAAGTACTTTTTTGGCCCCTCTGGAAGTCAATTTAACTGTTGTAATGTTATGAGGTGGACATTTATTAGAGTCCCTTCCCTTGGCCTGACTAAGTTAATAAGGTTTCTAGAACTAGGTGAGATCTACCAGGAATGACTGACATTTATGGAGACTCAGTTTCCCTTTATGGCCAAATCCTTTTTCAAAATCATTTCTCCTTCTCATAAGACTGTTTCCTGAGGCCAACATGTTCCCAGAGGCCAGCTCCTGCATCAAGATTCAATCCCTGCATCAAGATTCAATCCTTCTTCATCTCTAACTTTGAAAATCTTTGTCTTCCTTCAAGTCTTAAGCTCCTTCCTTGCCATCACCTCTCTGAAGCCTTTCCCCTATCCTTCAGAGGAAAGTGTCCCCCCCTCCCCCCGCCAAGATTTTCACAGAATACTTTGTACAGATTCTCTCCTTCACCTCCCATTCTGTACTAACCTAGAGTATATTTGTTGGCATGCACTCCTTACTCCCTGGTAAACTCCTTGAGGGCAGGAACTGGGGCATTTTTCATCTTTGTATCCCAAGAACTTTGCCTAATGCCTTTCCCATAGTGTTGTTGTATGGTTATTTCAGTCATGTCCAACTCTTCATGACCCCATTTGGGACTTTCTTGGCAAAGATGCTCAAGTGGTTTACCATTCCCTTCTCCAGCTCATTCTACAGATGAGGAAACTGAGGCAAACAGGGTTAGGTGACTAGGAAGTGTCTGAGGTCAGATTTGAACTCTGGAAGATATCTTCCTGACTCCAAGCCCAGCACTCTGTCTGCTGCAGCACCTACCTACCCTTGCCCATAGTAGGTACATAATAAATCTTTGAATTGAATTGAATTACTAATTGCCCAAATCAGAAGCCTTGAGAGCCTAGGTGTTTTTAATGTTAATGGAATTTAAGATCTTCCTTGTCCGTTAATAGGCCTCACGTGGAACCCATTAAGGGAAGCATGCTTAGGGGAGGCTTGCTTGTAGGAAGGCTTTCATACCTTCTGTTAATTTCTAATTAGGCACTGAGTCATGAGGGTTGTAATGTCTTTTGGCTCTGAGAAGTGTATATATACCCTGAGTTGGTATTTTCCTTTGTGGGCTCACTTATGAGAAGGATCTTGTGATTCCCTGGTCAAGATTCTGAGTGGCCTGTATGTTCAGAGCTCCCCAACTGCTCAGATGTAAAGGCTTTCTCCATCCAGGGATGTATGTAAAGTGTATAGTTGATTGAAACAGTCAGAGCCTGTCTGTTGGTGTTTATTTTTCTACTTGTATTTTCTCTTAAGTTCAGGGTGCAGACTTTCCCCCTGAATTAGTGAATGTAATTAAAAAAGATTGCTGA
The DNA here is from genome assembly GCF_028583685.1 of Petaurus breviceps papuanus. NCBI lineage: Eukaryota > Metazoa > Chordata > Mammalia > Diprotodontia > Petauridae > Petaurus > Petaurus breviceps. The sequence goes on along the minus strand of NW_027187372.1, from coordinate 34,562,493 downwards.
CTCCTTGAACAGCTATCTTTCTTAGTAAAGCAGAACCTGTGCTAACAGCCATCCTGGGTATGCCAGTGTGGTTGCTACTACAGTGCTTTGTAGACCTTAGTAAGATCAACTCATATTTATAAAATGCTTTCAAAATGTTTTCTCACAACTCTATAAGGTAGAGAATGCAACTATTGTTATCCCCATTTATAGATATGGAAACTGAGGCACAAAGCAATGTGCCCAGGTCTTCTAGCTCTAAGATCAGTGTGCTTTCCTTTATACCATACCTAGAAAAGCAATGTGCTTTGCATTAGTACCCATAGTAAAGGGAGAAACATCTTTGGGGAGAGATCAATTCAACTTTAAGTTTCCTCACTGTACCCAATAGGTGGGGTTTTTTGCACTTGGCTCTTCAAACTATTTTTTAAAAAATAAAAGCCGGAGGGCCCAGGAAACAAGAAAAATAATTGTGCTATTGGTTTCATGTTTAGAGAGGAAGAGGGTTCTCACTATCTCCATGGCACTTGGCTTGAAAGTGGGCTTTGTTGCTGGAGACACTGCTCCCTTTCAGGGGCTTATTTCCCAGCTGCTGAGAGCCGGGCTGTGTTTTGACGGACGGGGTGAATGCAATGCAGACAGTTGTTTTAATTTCCAGCCAGATGCAGACATCACTCAACAAGGAGCCTGAAACCCAAGAAAGGGAGGCTGGGCACTGGGCTGCTGCCATCACTGCCTAGAGTGGAGGGCTGGCTGGAGGGGGCTGGGCGGAAGGAGACCAGGCGGTCAGGGTAACGGATATCCTACTGTAGAGTCCAGAACGAAGACACGACCTGGAAGAGACAACGTGCACTTGTCATAAGGCTGTTCCTTGGGGGTAAGGGAAAGAATAGGAGGAAGAGGGAAGAAGTGATCTTGAGACATCATATTTCATCACAGAAGGCCACATGAAACAAAAAGATGGGTGAGTTCAAGAAAGGGCTTTGGTAGATCCGTGCTGATAAAAGAATCACAGAATTCTTGGAAGGGACAGGGTCGTCCAGCCCAGTTTCCCAACTAGAGGCAAGAATCCTCCCTCCCAGCAGGGGGAAGAGTGCTAGACTTTTAATCAGAACTGGGCTTGGTTCCAACTCCATTACTAACTCTGTAACATAAACAAATTATTCTCCTCCTTTGGATCATCTGTAAAATGGGTTTAATACTATTTGGACTAGTTATGTCATGACGTTATTGTGATGACAAGAGTTTTGTATACCACAAGACACAACTCTATTTAAAGCAAGGTTTCTTAACTGGAAGGTTTTGCAAACTTTTTCTTTTTCTAAGATTATGACTATAATACAACATAATTGGTTTCCTTTGTAATCCTATGTAATTTTTATGCATCTAAAAACGGTATTCTGAGGAGTCCATAGCAGACTGCCAAAGTGGTCTATGACACCTAAAAGATTTTTATGTTGTTTAGCATCCAACTCTTTATGACCCCATTTGGGATTTTCTTGGCAGAGATACTGGAGTGATTTGCCATTTCCTTCTCCAGTTCATTTTACAAATGAGGAAACTGAAGCAAATAAGGTTAAGTGACTTATCCAGGGTCATACAGCTAGAACGTGTGTGAGGCTGGATTTGAACTCATGAAAAAAAGACTCCCTGACTCCAGACCCAGTGTTCTATCCATTGTCCCAACCTAGGTAATTTGACTTAAGAGGTTAAAAACCTCTGATTTAAAGCAATCTATTTTGTAGAACAATGGTCTCCAAATGAGGACTTTAAGTAGTAATATGTCAGAAGATGGGCCTTATCACACCCCTCCCTTCCATGGGTCTCCAGTATAACCACAATTACCCTTATCCTCCAATAGTCATTCCCATGGCTGTGCCAGAGGCCAGCCTACCTCCTCCTCTAAGATCCCAGCTAGGCCCCTCAGGGAAGTTATTAGCTAACCCACAGCCACAGCAGTCATTTGGAAAATTCCCCCATACATTCCTAGCATACCTATCCCCTGTTCCCCAACTCATCTCTGGGCTGCAGCAGGAGCACCTCAGAGGGCTGGCTCTGAGGCACTGGCCACAGAAGTCCAGCTTTCCCTATTTTCATTTTGCATGGGATAGAGCAAGTCAAACCAAAGCATGGACAGGTTGTGGTTAGGAACAAAGATTTCATTCCATTATTTCTCCCCAAAATCCAACGGCCTCTTGCCATTAAGGGAACTTAAAAGTCATTTAAGTTCATGACCCTGAATCATCTCCAACTCGTTCTCTCACCCTGCATATCCAATCGATTCCTTAAATATCTAGCATCTGTTTCTTTCTTGGTTCCCACACAGCTACTGCCCTAGTCTAGGTCTTTATCATTGTCCTGCAATGCCGTCCCAATTGGTTTTCCTGCCTCAAATTTCTCCTCACTTCAGTCTATGCTCCATATAGTGTATTTTCCTAAAATGCAGGTCTGATTATGTCACTCTCCCTGCTTAATTAACTCCTATGGCTCCCTATTGACTCTAAGATCAGGTGGCACAGTGGATAGAATGCTAGACTTGGAGTGAGGAAGACCTGAGTTCATCCTGCCTCAGATACTTACTAGAGAAAGTTGGCTACGTTGAGGCAGCCAGAGAGATATTAAAATATGAAAGTGTCATGAAAACATTTTTAATTAAATATTTCTAAGACAATTGCCAACCTGTGTTGATAGAGGCAGTTTCCGCACAGAGAGCTCCCTACACCAATGAAATCACAGGTCCCAAACTGCCACCCCCCACTCCCACAAAAAAGGTTTTTATTAGCCTTTTTTTTTTTTTAACAAGACATAGTATACTGTTACCTCACCTTGAGTTTATGGTCCACTGAAATCCCCAGATCTTTTTCTCATGAACTGCCATCAAGCCAGGACTCTCCTCTGTTTATATAATTGATTTTCCAAAATCATAAATACAGGTCTACATATTTCTCCTTGTTAAATGTCATCTTATTAGTTATTAATAACTCCCATATACTTTAAGGTTTGAAAATGCTTTCCTCACAATAAAATCTATGCCTATTCTTTGAAGAGACCTTCATAGAGGAGAGGACTCATAGTTACCCATTGTACTCTCCTAGTGTCTCTTTGTGCCCAATCAGGTATATAACATTGCACTGGAGAGACCACACATCTAACCTGATAGATTGCTTGTTATGTCTACTAGACCTATAGCTCAAACACATCAAAGAAAAAGGAAAAGGACTCATATGTACAGAAATATGTATAGCAACTCTTTCTGTTATAGCAAAGAACTAGAAACAAAGTGGGGAAGGGTGACCAACAAATTGGAGAATGGCTCAACAAATTATTTTTATGAATGTTTTAGAATATTGACATGCTATAAAATGACAAAAGGGATAGTTTTAGAAAAACATGAGCATTCTTGTGTGGACTGGTGCAAAGTGAAGTGAGCAGAATCAGGAGGACAATTCATATAACACAGCAATATTATAAAGAAAACTTGGGAAGACTTTAGAACTCTGATCAATGCAGTGACCAGCTGGGATTCCAGAGGTTTGGTGAAGAAGCAGGTTACCCATTTCCTGGCAGAGAGATGATAGACTCAGGGTACAGAGTGAGACACACTTTTTTTTTAGACAGAGTCAATGTATTTTGCTTGATTATGCATATGTGCTGCAAGGGTTGTTGTGGGGTTTTTCCCCCTTTTTTTTATTGGGAACAGAGGGAACAGGAGGTAAAGGTCATTCAGCAGCACAGTTATCCTTCTGTCCCACAAAAAAAAGTAAAGAAAGAAGGGTTACCAAAGCATTCTTTTTTTTAATGTGCAGAAGAGAATAGAGGGAAGGAAATACAGACAAAAAGGATAGTTTTGAAAGTTTCAGGTTCAATTTATTAAAGAAAAGGACAAGCTACACATAATAGAGATTTTCCTGGGCTGCCCAATTTTCTACTCTACTTTATATATAAAAATAAATTCTCTTTTTATTTGTGGTTTATTAAGTTCACAATAAAATAACAATAAAACAGAAAAAATTCTACTACCTCTTTTCCCACAGCCCAAACAAAAGGATATTTCTTCTATGTTACCTGAGCTCACATATTTCTTTGTTATGTGGACTGCAGATAGATTAGAGACTAAGTCCTAACATGAGAAGCAAAAATGGACCAGTCCACAAAATATTTGCCTCAACCTACCACCCCACTTACCTTTGTTCTTCTAAATGGATAACCTGGGGGAGGGGGGAACCAGGCATCACTCTTATGATGACCCATAACACTTGTCCAACCCTTCTTTGTTGCCACTTTCTTTGGTTAATAGATGAAGTGAATCTGTGCTTTTCTACAGGAGAAATAAGGAAACTGATCTCTCCGATGGGGATAGAGATGGGTTCTCACTCCATAGATTCCCATTCTCCCCAATGAGACAAGACCCAGACAGCTTCCTCATCAGTGGGGATGGTTCCCCCTTACCCAGACTTTTCAAAGACTAGGAGATTTACTAGAGAGTCTGAATGCATACATCAGAGAATGGGATAATTGGATCCAGGTGGTATATTTTGTAGAATGTAAAGAGATTGTGCCACACTCTGAATATTATTTGATGGGACAAGTTTTCCCTCCCTCTCTTTTTTCTGTTTTCTGTGCAAGCAGGATGTCTCACCCTGAGCCCAGCTGACAGCTCTTCACAGATGAGTTTTCACTCACTAGCCTTTCAGCAGATTTAACCATTTTTCAGCTCTAGCCCACTGGCATGAATAGGGGATTTTAAAGGCTGGCAGAAGGAGATTAAGGAGTTCTATTTGTATCTCTAGAGGGGGCAGGAGTACCTAACCCAACACCATAGTAGCCAACAAATTTATCTTTGCCTTGAAAATAGCCACTGGCCTGGTTGAATTGGCTGAGTCAGAACACCTGTTGGGCAAGTAGACTGGAATGATGTCATTCATTCCACTCCTGCTGCACTCTCCTCCTCATAGGAGATTGGGAGGAAATCGTGGGTGGTTAGGGGTGAGTTGTTTAGACTGATTCACAAGACTGATTATCCCCGTGCTCTTTTCCATTTCTCTACTAGGTTTCCAGGGTCCCAGTAGAGTCCTGTGAACAGTATACAACATGTGGGGAGTGCCTGAGCTCAGGGGACCCTCACTGTGGCTGGTGCGCCTTGCATAACATGTAAGTCTGTAAAGTCCTGGGTAACAACAACTTACATTTACACAGAGTTTTACAATGCACAAAGTGCTTTCCTCACAATAACACTGTGAGGTTGATAGTACAAGTATTAGCATTCCCATTTTATAGGTGAGGAAAGTGAGGTTCAGAAAAGGTAAGTCACTTGCCCCAGATCACACAGCTCATTTAATGGCAGAACCTGGCCTTCTGACTTGAAGTACAGTGATTTTTTATTTTACATAGCCTCTGCATGAACACAGGGAACCAAGCACAAACCTCATCAAGCTGTGCTTGACAGGGAGAAAGAGGTGAGAGTCTCTTTCCCCAGCTGATGATAGTAATAATGGATAGAATGTGAACAGGAGGTAGCCCCAGAAGCTATGACATGAGGCTCCTTCCCCTTCATCCATCTCATCCCTCCATTTTGTTCTAGAATTCATCAGTATCAGAAGCCCAGGCCTTGATATCATAAGGAGTCATGTCAATACCAAATCCCCCTGAAGTAGGAAAAATTGAGTCCCTCTTCCTCTACTTTGGTCTCTTTCCCAGGTGCTCCAAAGTCATGCCTATATGTCCCTAAGCAAGAGTTAGATCACAGGAAAGGACTCCAGGATGAAACTATAGTATAATAGCTGACATTTATGTAGCTCTTTGAGATTTGCAGAGTCCTTTGAACGTTATCTCATTTGATAGTGACATCAATCTTGTGAGGTAGGTGCTATTATCTCAATTTTTTTTAAAAAACAGAAGTATGATTTCACTGGCAAAGGGAAATCCTGTCTTAGATGGCTCCCATTTAATGTTCAAAGCCCTCCATAGTCTGGCCCCCTCCTACCTTTCCAGTCTGCTTAGCCTTACTCCCTGATACATACTCCGTGGTCCAGTGGCAGTAGCTTCCTGGCTCGTCCATGGACAAAACACTCCATCCCTCAGCCTCGGGCATCTTCTCTGGCTGTCCCCCATGCCTGGAATGTTCTCCTTCCTCAGCTTCCTCCCTGGCTTCCTTTAAGTCCCAACGAAAATACCAGCCTCTACAGAAAGCTTTCCCCTACCCCTCTTAATTCCAGTGCCTTCTCTGTTAATTAATTCCTATTGATCCCATATATAGTTTGCTTTGTCTAGATTTGTTTGCTCACGATAGATTTTAAGCTCCTTGAGGGTAGCAACTGTCTTTTGCCTCTTTTTGTTTCCCTAGCACTTGGCACAGTGCCTGACACATAGCAGGAGCTTAATAAATGTTTATTGATGGGATAATAGACTCTACACCTTATTGTCTTAGAGAGTTGTCCAGGGCTCTAAGGGGTTAAATGATTGGCTCAGGATCACATGTCAGAATTAAAATTTAAATCCAGGTCTTTCTGACTCCCAAGACAGGCTTTGCCTCTATGTAAAATGGCTTCACCTCACTCCCATTTTACAGATGAGGATACTAAGGGAGAAGGAGGTTAAGTGATTTACCTAGAATCATACAACTATTAAGTGTCTGAGAAGGGATTTGAACCCTGGGCCTCCTGACTCTATGGCCAGCATTCTAAGACTTCCCCTCTCTGTCTAGAATAACCAGAAGATAGCACAGTGGATAGAGATAATAATTGCAGTGTGCTTAGTATATAGTAAGCGCTATATAAATGTTAGCTATTATATTATTATATTAGAGCGGGTAAAGCAAAGTGCAGCCATGTCACGGCAACCCAGTGGGGTAGAAAGGAGATGGGTGAGGTCACTAAGAAGCTCAGTGAGACATTCGCTCTATGCCTCAGTCTCCCTATCTCAGAAACAGGAATTACCACCCTGACTACCTCACAGGCTGCCATAATGGTGAAAATGCTTTGAAAAGTATAAAGTGCTATACAAATGCATGAGATGACCTTTGGAAGACCCCTCCAGCCCTAGTACTTTATGATTCAAAGGCGCTGGCATCTCCTCCTGACTGTGCCTGGATACAGACAATGAAGTAGCCCATGTCTGAAAGAGCCAGTCCTATAAAAATGCAGGATCCTTGCCTTCCTGGCCATGGGACCCTAACTCCAAGAGAAGCTCGGGGAGGGAAAAGAAAGAGAAAAAGCCTGAGAGGCTGCTTGATGAGAAACTAAGAATCCTTCCCCCACCCCAATAGAGCTGGAAACCCTATGGCCATGTGCCAGCCAGAAAACATCTCCAAGAAATGTGCTGAGTTGGGGCGGAGGCAGAGGGCCAGAGCTCAGGGTCCCACACAATAGCTCTTGGCTCCCAGCCTTAGCAGCAGGTGTTGGGAGGGCTAAGAAGGGAGGGAGACTGGCATGTCACAGATGCAAAATCTGGACTGGATTTGAGCGCCCCCCCCCACCTGCTGGGTTCCCTGCTTGTGTTTGGGGGTAAAAGGTTGGGGTTTTTTCCCCCCTGAGAGTATTCTAACCACCAATTCTCCTCCAACCAGCAGGTCCCAGTTTAGATTAGGCTCATAGAAATACAGCAGGGAGGGAAGACACAGACCTTAGTGGTCATGGAGTTTAGCTCCATCATCTTACAATTGAGGAAAATGAGGCCAGAGAGGTTAATGAGGTTAACACCACAGTTACAAAGTTTGAAATGACAGAGACAGTATTGGTACCTAACAGCTCAGTGGATAGAATTCTGGGCCTAGAATCAGGAAGACGTGAGTTTAAATTTGGCCTCAGATACCTATTAGCTGTGTGATCTTAGACAAGTCATCTAACTTCTGCCTGCCTCAATTTCCTCTTCTATAAAGTGGGGATAATAACACCTACTTCCCATGGTTGTTATGAGGATCAAATGAGATAATTTTTATAAAAATTATCAAAAATAACAGCCATGGGAAGGCTGTGGAAATGCTCTTATCAATTATTGTAACCATCCTTATTATTATGAACCCAGTTACTCTGAAGACAGCATCAATCTTTCTGCTGACCTCCCACCCCTCATCTTCATTTTCATCTTGCCTCGCCTCTTGAGGCCCAGAATGCCTTCTCATGTACAGATTTCTATCGGAGGTCATTTCGTTCTCAATACAAAGGCATTTGCCGTCTCCACCACATACAATCTTGCTTGTTCATCTGGCCCAGCTGTGGTAAGCCACCATAGCAGAGAGCGCATTTCTGCTTCACTGTGGTATGGATTCTGGAACCACAAAATTGCCAGTGGGCATGTCAACTCAGTCATGCCAGTGTTGGCTGCTATTGCCCAAGCTCCAGACGTGTCACACGATTCCTCAACAGAGCACTGTCCCCTGAACCAACAAGAGAGTGATAAATCTACCTGGACCCCTTCCTAATCTTACTGCCCTCCACCAGAATATGAGGCCTTCTCTGATCCCCTCCCCCTCAGTGGGTGCCCTCTGTTTCCCAGAAATTGCTTTCTACATATTTTTGTATTTACTTTTGGGGGAAGGTATTATTTAGAATATAAGCTCTTTGAGGGCAGGGTTTGGGGTTTGGTTTTTTTTTTTGTTGTTGTTGTTGAATGCAGGAATGACTGAAAGAGAAATTAGATCATCTCCCCTTTATTAGCAGAGCTGTCTCCACCCCATCCTCCTTCAGCTGGGCCTTCCCAGAATCATCCAACCACAGCAGCAACAGCAGCAGCAGCAGCAGCAGCAGCCGCAGAGTTTGTCTGGCTTCTTTACTCCCAGGCCCACATCTTCTCGGAGAGGGAGGCAGAGGGCTCGGGAAGATTGCTAAAGAGTCTCTTGGGTCTGGTGGGGGGGATTTGAAACCTTCCTGTCTCTTCTGTATGCCACGCTATTCCAAGTGTGTTATTGTCTCCGGGGCTATTTATCTCTGTTAGGGCTGTTGCCATAAATAGTATGATAAAAAAAAAAAAAAGAGCCATTTTCAGTGAGTCAATGAGATAAAGGCTCCAGTCAAGAGCTCACTTTGGAGCTATCTTACAGATTCACTTAGACCTCAATAATTCTTTTCTTTGACAGCATTCATATTTAGATCCATTATGTGCCAGAAAAGGGAAAGAGGAGGGGACCTTAGGGGGTGGGGTAGAAGTTACTGCATAAAATGTGGGGAAATGCTAACCTCAGTGAGTTTTCTCCTCAGCAGCAGGCCCTGGCCTCCCTGGCTGTGAGGGCACTTAGCTCTACAGAGCCCAAGTTACCAGCGGCTCAGAGCAGGGAGAGGAAGATCATGAGTTTAAGGTGGAAGAAGGGACCTCAGAGATCATCTGTGTAAAGCCCCACAATTTATAGGAAAAGGAAACTGAGGCCCAGAGAGGTTTAAAAAAATCCAGGAGAGGGGCAGCTAAGTGACACAGTGAGTAAGAACGCCAGCCCTGGAGTAGGGAGGACCTGGGATCGATTCCGGCCTCAGATACTTAACACCCACACAAAAAACACTGGCCGTGTAACCTTGGGCAAGTTACTTAACCCCAATTGCTTTAAAAAAAAATCCAGGAGAAACATACAGAGGCCCTAAAAAAGAGACATTGCCCTTAGATGGTCCCTCCTGGTCATCTGAGATGGCCCCGGTTGGCATTTCTCCTCTCTCCCTTTGTCTGCAGGAAGCATTGCATCCCAATTATCCTAAATATACGTCTTACAAATGGGAAGAGATAAAAGCAATTTCTAACCATAAGAATCAACTGGTATCAAATGTAAATTGAGGGCGTTTTGGATTCAGTGGTCACTGAGCCCCATTTCAACTTTGGATTCTCTGGTCTCTCTATCCAATACAATATAGTCAAGATACATCCAATAGCAGTATCTCCTTTAAGCCTCATAACAACCCTAAGGTAGGTGCTATTATTAACTTAGCCCCATTTTATGGATAAGGAAACTGAGTTGAGAGAGGTTAATGACTTGTCCAGAGTCACACAGCTAATCAATCTGTGAATTACTCAGATTTTTCTATCTAGAAAGCCAGCACTTTATCCACTTTGCATTGACAACAGCAAACATCTATGAAGCACCTATAAAGAGAATCGCTTTACCAGGTGCTGTGGAAACAAAAGTAGGAACGAACAGTCCCTTCCCTCTTGAACTCCCTCCATCAACTTGTCCCAGCTTTGTAGGATGTTAAGCATCAATGAGTTCTTACCAGAATCCTTGCCAGGATTTTTTAAAATCACAAGTAAGGAAAGATTTTATTTGGGGCCAGATCAGTTTGTTTGCTAGATATGTTCTAGAATTCCTCGCTTTCATCTTCGCCCTTTATAGAATCTGTGCCTACTTCCTCATAATTCTTCTCCAGGACAGCCAAATCTTCCTGAGCCTCAGAGAATTCTTCCTCCATGCCTTCACACATGCCAGTGCACAAGTGCCCACTTGGCATACATAAGGTCAAACTTGTGATCTAGACATACCCATCCTTCAACAACGGCTATTGTGTTCCTGGGCATGCATGCTGCCTGTTGTACTCCAGCCAGTTCTCAACCAGGTGGCATAGTTGGAGACTGGTAATCCATTCCAAATTTGAAGCCAATGGGAAGCTAATCTATGAAATAAATGGTTCTCTTGGTCTTGATTGTGGCAATGGAAGCATTGACGTCCTTGGGTACCCCATCACCATGGTATAGCACACAAGAGGCCATGATGTGGGTCACGCATTACCATCTGGTTAGAAGGACCAAAGCAGGCATTGGAAGTCTCTGCTACAGAGAACTGCTCATTATCAGGCTTTTCAGTAGAGACAATGGGCAAGTAGGTGATGAGGGGAAAATGGATTCTGGGATTAGGCATCAGGGTGGTCTGGAACTCTGTGCAGTCTACATTGAGAGCACAAGGGGACAGTAATGGAGGAAATGATCTGGTCAATGAGCCATTTGAGGTTGGTACCAACCCGTACTCAAACAAGACTTCTCTCAATAACATCCCCAAAGACTAGCCATTCACCCTCTATCTGAGACTTCCAGTGAAAAGAAACTCACTACATGCTGACTGCCCATTGCACCTTTGGATGGTTGTCATTGTTAAGTTTTCTTTATATCAAGTCAATGCCTTTTTTAAAAAATCTAAGTTGGTTGATGCTTTTTAAGCAAAGCACCACTTTTATCGGATAATATATTTAGAGTTAGAAGGATAATCAGAAATCAAATTTACAGACAAGGAACCAGAGGCACTGAGAGGTTAAGTGACCAGCCATGGGTCACACAGCTAGTACGCATCTAAGGTAGGATTTGAACTGACATCTTCATAACTGCTAGTCCTGTGCCCCATCCACTATGCTATCCAATAGCCCTGTCAGAGTCATCTGTGTCTGTGCCACCAGCATTTCATTCTTCTATAGAAGTTTCAGCCTTGGATCTTGCCTTCTTGTGTCTAAGCTCAATCTCCTTTGCTGTATGTTGAATCCATTCCCATTCAGCCTGAGTTCAATAGAAGTCAGCATAGTAGTTGTTCTTAGATAGCAGCCAGAAGGAGTCCTTTGCCTAGGAGGAGAAGAGAGAGAAAAACAGGGAAAGGCCCAAATGGATCAGTCCTCAATTCCATCATGGCAGGCCCCCATGTCACTTATCCTGTCCAAGGGGAAATAAGAGCTCTGTCCCTTCCATGACTTGATGTCTATTGTAGGTGCTCCCGGAGGGACAAATGCCAGAGGGCGCGGGAAGCAAACAGGTTTGCTGCAAACATCAGCCAATGCATGAGCCTCAAGGTAAAACCCAGCAGTATCTCCGTCTCTGAACACAGCCGATTGGTAAGTACCCCAAACACAGTGTGTGGAGGGGGCTGACTCTATGTCAAAAGCCACACGCAGTTTAAGCTGAATCTTGTTTTAAATCCACTGGCAGAGCTTTCCATTTAGAGGAATTCTATAGTGAATTCACTTTTTAAAAGAAGTGAAAGGGAAAGGGGGTGGGGAGGAAGAGAGAATTTGGAACTCAAATCTTTAAATAAAAATGTGAAAAAATGAGGGGGGGAGAGAGAGGGAGAGGGAGAGGGAGAGAGGGGGAGAGAGAGAGAGAGAGAGAGAGAGAGAGAGGTAGAGAGAGAGAGAGGGAGAGAGAGAGAGAGAGAGAGAGAGAGAGAGAGAGAGAGAGCACTGCTATAGGACTAGAGAAGGACTTATATTATTCTGACTTTGAAAAAAGTAAAGTGTCTTGTAAGTTTGACTTTAATTCTTGGGGAAAAGCTAGATTGAAAATCTTAAAAAAAAAAAAAGTGAATAATAAATTACTACCCTCCCCAAAGCCTATCTCATCTGCTTTTATTTTTGTTTTATTTGAGACTTTTTCATCCAGAGGATTTCATGAAATGAAGTAGGCCTGAAACATATTCCAAACCCATTTTTTTTGCCATTATTCACTGTTTGAGGTTACCCTTAACACTGCTACTTCCCCTTCACTGGCATAAATCAAGAGTTATTTCTATGTGTATTTGGGGGTGGAGGGCAATTAATCCCATACCTGTGTGAGTTCAAGATAGAAAATCCTTTAGCCACCTGTCAAGGTTCAGCCCAAAATGTTGCATGTCCTCGGGCCCTGCACTGTCATTCAGTTTCAGAGGATTTTTATGAACATCCATGAGCATTAATTAACTGCTAAACCACCCATTATTTCAGTTCCCACATTCCTAGAAAGAGGTCTGTCCTCTATAGAACAGGGTGGGTGGATGATGTGGGGAGTCCATTGTCTGAAGGGAACCAGACTAGACCAGAAATTTGGGAACAAAGTAACTAACAGTGGGACTGGGAAATACTATCAATCAAACAATATGCATTGACTAAGCACCTATTGTGTGTCTGGTACTGTGCCAGGAAGCTGGGAATACAGTATGCCTTGAAAGCTCCCTATAGAACTTCTCCAGGTCTCAGTTTACACATCTCTCAAATGAAGGGCTTAAACTAGATGTTTTCCAAGGCTCTCTCTAGCTCTGATTTTACAGGAAAGGAAGTTGAGGCCCAGATTCACCAAATGTGACACAGGGGATTAGTAACGGTACTAAAACTTGAACCCACCTCTTCTGAATCCCATCCTTGTGTGTATTCCTCTATAACATTCCACCATTGCAGTTTCTGATATTTTCCAGTAGAATATATGCTCCATGACGGCAAGAAGTGTTTCATTTTTGTCTTTGTGTACCCAGTACCTATTATAGTGCCTACCTTGTAGAAGACCCTAAGTGGACATGTTGGATTGAATTAAATTGCATCTCCTTCTCTTTCAGCTCAGCCTGACCGTCAGTGATGCCCCAGACCTGTCTGCAGGTGTTACCTGTGCTTTTGGGAACCTGACAGAAGTGGAAGGGCAGGTGGCGGGGAATCAGGTTATCTGTACCTCCCCTGGGGTCAAGGATGTCCCTGCCATCCCTGTGGATCAAGGTAAGAAGGGATCTTTAACAGGAGGAGGCTCCCACCAAGGAGAAAAGGGAGCCATGAAAAAGGCAGGGTGCTAAGCAGAGCATTCTCATGCCATCCCCTCCCTGAGTTGAGCCTACCCTTATCCTGAAGGCCAGAAACAGGACAGGAGCTGGGGTATACCATTATATTATTTGTGCACTCAGGGTTATTTTGGATCATGGAATATGGAGTCAAATCTACTGAGTCCCCTCTGTGGATCAAGCGCTGAATGCTTTCCAGGGCTCTGATAAAACTGAAAGTCCCTCAGTAGCTGCTTTTACCTCAACCCAAACCAAGAGATGGTAGAACATATGGTCAATTAAGCAAGTCCTCTTTCAACTGAGTCAGAATTTGGATGGTTAGTATTTCCCACTCCCAATTTTTTTCTTTTAAATAGATTTTGAAGTTACTTATCTGCTTATATGGTATTTCCCCTAAGGAGAATTGTAAGCTCCCTGAAGGCAGGTACAAGTGTTACTTTGGGTTTTTTTTTTGTCTTTGTATCCCCAGTACCCACTGCAATGCCTGGTACATAGTAGGTGCTTAATAAATGCATATTAAATTGAATGGAATAAAATTGACTTGCTTAGAATCAGCAGTAAGAAAAATAAAAGGTGGCTCCCCTTTTGAGAGGTGATACAAGCTTCAGCTGATTAACAGACTCCTAGAAAGATTGAGAAGTCATTCCAAAAACTCCCATTAGCTCATGCTCACAATGCCCAGGGTTTCACCCCTTGTGAGGACACAGGTGAGGGAAAAAACGTCATAGCTCCTAGAAGGGTTTGAATGTCATCTAAACGGCAAGTTGTGTTATCTCCCTACTAGACTCATAGCCTCAAGAAATCATTTGAACCCTGGTCAGTCTGAAGGCAGGGTTCCAGTTCTGGTTGGTCCTAAGACTAGTGTCAGGCCTGGCCATTCACTCCCAAGCTATTGCCCCCTTGCAGAAGCTTATCATTTGAACATCCACTCCCCTTTTCCTTTGTCTTTTTCCTAGCTCCATATGCTGGTGCCAACGTAAAGTTAGGCAGTATTTATTTACAAAGGAAAGTGGGAGTACACACTTGTGTGTGTGTGTGTTAGAAAAAGCACAAGAAAACAGAAAGCATAAAAGTTATCTGACTACTGTAGAGGTGACCAGATTTAAACTCACAGATCTAATCTGTAGGGTTTCCTCCTGGCCCACATCTGGAGAGTGCTCTTCTCCCCCAACCTCTCATCAGAATGCCTGTTTGTTCATTCTCCTCTCCTTTCTCTTCCAGACTGGTTTGGCCTTGAACTACAACTAAGGTCCAAGGAGACAGGGAAGATATTTGTCAGCACTGAGTTCAAGTTTTACAATTGCAGTGCCCACCAACTGTAAGCATTATTTATCCCTTGACCACAGTCTCCACCCTCTCCCCAGTCCCAGCAGCTCCTACCCCCAGTCCTCACCCAGAATCACAGATCTCTGAACCAAAAGGTACCTCAATTCAGACATGGAGGCTCTGGTAAAAGGTTGAGTTCTTGACCCATTTACAAACTCATTTACAATGACCCTGATGGAATCCTAGGTCTTCATAGCAAAGCAGCAAAAAATTACCCATTCATAGACACTGAAGGTGAGGGGAAAGGGGCTTTTGAAGATGGAGATGGCAGTATACAAATTGAGGGGGCAGTAGGAAGGCGCCATATGCATTTGAAGGTAGAAGAGACTTGGTCTTGGGAAAGACTCCATTGAAGATCAGCACCTATGAAGTAGACATGAGGAAAAGGAGAACTGGTCTGAGGCAGCACAGGTTAAATAAAAGAAGCTGGGGAGAAGGGGAGGGATGCCCTCTGTGCCCTCCTTCCTTCAACCTTCCTGAGAAGAAGCAGAGAAAGGATTTCTAGGATGGTCTAAACGTAGCCTACTTGATAGAACCAAGCTCCTCCTGGGGCTTTAGCATAACCTGATGGTGCCCCCAAGCTGTATGATTCTGTAACTGTACACAGAGCTGAGAATGTCTTCAGTGAGAGTCCTAGCCAGAAGGGACAGGGATGAAGGATCGGCCTTTGCATGGAGTTTTTTTTTTTTTTTGAATGAGCCCTCTCTTGGAAAGGCTCTGAGTCTCCTCTTACAGGCTCACATGCATTTGGCTTGAAGAAGGGCATCTCTTTGGCTACAGGAAGGGGCATGGAGCCAGTGGCCCTGGGCATTCAGCAGAGAGGTGGAGGGTAGACGCTGAGCCCAATCAGGTAATTCCCAGAGACCCAAATCCTAGGAATAATATATATTCTGAGACCCAGCACAGGACACACAGGGCCTGAGCAGGGGTCAGGACTGTACTAATGTCATGTTTGTAGGACACGGGCTGGGGAGTGTACTGGAGAGGGACAACACTGAGCCAGAACAAAGAATTTTCTCAGAAGAGGGGAGAGGGTTCAAATAAATAGCTAAACAAACCCCCAGTCCTTGATCTTTTCTGCTTAGATCTGCATTTACATTTTTAGAATAAGGTCACTAGAGAGGCAGAGAACAGAGACTACTGAGCTGTTCAGACATTTCAGTCGTGTCCAACTCTCCCTGACCCTATTTGGGGTTTTCTTGGCAAAGACACTGAAGTGGTTTGCCATTTCCTTCTCTGGCTCATTTACAGATGAGGAAACTGAGGCAAACAGGGTTAAGTGACTTGGCCAGTGTCACACAGCTAGTAAGTGTCTGAGGCCTTATTTGAACTTATGAAGATGAGTCTTCCTGACTGCAAAATCCAGTGCTCTATTCACTGCACCACCTAGCTGCGCAAGACTACTGAGCACCAATGGGGAAAAAACCCAAAACATTTGTAGTTAGCTTTGTCCTGGAAAAGGAGAGAGTCAGAGTCTTAGGGCTAACTAAGGTAGGCCTGGGTGCAAAGGAAGAAGGAGAGCCAAGAGCAAGATCTAAAATGAGGCCAGGCTTCCCAAGAACCACCCTCACCAATCTTGCATTTTGGAAACTTGAGAATCTTGAGGCTCTAACCTCTTCCTTCTCTTTCCCAAAGCCCAGCACAGCCCTTGCTACCCTGATGGTCCTCTCTGTTCCACCCCCATCTTATTAATCTTGCCAATAGGGCAGAGAACTAAAGCCTGAACCAAGCCCTCCTCCCTTGAGAATGCATCCTTTGTGACAGCATCCTCATCTCCATGACAACCTTCTGTGATGTCACTGCTTTCTCTCTCAGGTTACTGTAGCAATATGGATGCTGTCACAGTGTACAGGATTGCAGTAGAAACCAGGAGGCTTTGGCAGTAGAAATTTCACTTTGCTGCCAAAAACATCCTTCTTCTTGTAGGAAAAAACAGCTCTTGCTCTAGAGCTGCAGAAACTGGGTTCAAATCCAACCCCAACCACTTACTACAGACGTGACCTTTTCTGGACAGTTTCCTCACCTGGAAGATGAAGGAATTGTCCTAATGACCCCTGAAGTCCTTGTTTGCTCTAAATCTGGGATCCTGTGATGTTTCCAGCCCAGCATTCATGATTGAACATCTTGGAACCAAAGAACCTTAGAAATCCTCTTGTCCAGGACTTGACTTTTACACATTAAAAAAAAAAAAGCCAAGGTCCAGAGATTAAGGGATTTGCTCAAGGTCACACAGGACCAGAAGGGACCTCTAAGGTCAGCTAGTGGGATTCTAGGCCCAATGTCCATGTATCCTCTCTCCAACATTCCCGAGAAGTGCTCATCCAGACTCTGTTTGGCCACCTCCAGTGACAGGGCACCCAATTCCTGGGTCTTCCAGACCCCACGTCAAGAAAGTGCACCCTATTTTTGTACTGTTCTATTAGGAAGTTCTTCCTTATTTTGGACTGAAATCAATCTCCCTGAAACTCGGGTTTTGGTTTTGGTTTTTAACATAAAAAATCTAGTGTTTTTATACCTTCCTTCTTAGGAGAACTCATTGGTCCTCTAGGGCTGGGGCCAAGAGCCCCCAGTCTCCTTTCCAATATTTTTCTACATTCCATGATAGAATTTCCTAAAAACCAGATCCTACTGAATCTGAGAATATGCTATGAGTGCATGCCCATGAGACTAAAGGACATTGGTCCACAGAGTCCAATCATATCCAAAAGTGGACCTGAAAGAAGCTGAATGAATGGCTTCTGTGTGTTCATCAAATAACCCCTATGTTATTTTGTTTTTGGAGGATGCCTATCTGTGAGTCCTTGCTATAGACAGAAACTCTCAAACCAATCACTTAAGCAGTGGTACCAAACTCAAATAGAAACAAGCATGCATATTGACTTAGAAAACCACAAATTAACGTCATCTGTGTTTTATTGCATTTTTACTTGTTTTGTTAAACATTTCCTAATTACATTTTAATCTGGTTTAGGCAACACTTGGGTTTTGGGCTCTCATGCAGCCGGTGGGTCATGAGTCTGACATAAGAGGCGGAGGGTCAGGGGCAAAAAGTAGGTAGGTTTGGGCATTATGGGGAAACTAAGCTGAAGAAGCGTCTCTGGAATATTCATAGCTGATACGGGGAGCATGGCCAGTGTCACCCTGCTGCTGACTCCTGACAGTAACACGAGCCCCACAAGGTGGCAGTAGATAGTACACCCAACTCTGACAAGAAGCCAGCCCTAAACCTTAAGCCTAACTGACTTGAGTCACCTTCTAGCAGCCTTGGGGACCTCACCTTTTGCTTCTCAGCACTTTCAGCATCTCCACTTTCTGAACTCCCTCAATCATCAAATCCCCCTTTGAAGCCCGAAGTCTCCTCTACTTTCTTGAGAGCTGACCTCATAGCCAGGAAGACCTGTGTTCAGGTCCTGCGTCTGTATATATTGCTTATAGGCAACTAGATGGTACAGTGGATAGAGTGCTAGACTTGGAGTCAAGAGGATCAGAGTTCAAATTCAGCCTCGGACACTTTCTAGCTATGTGACCCTGGGCAAGTCAAGTTACCTCTCTGTGTCTTAGTTTCCTAATCTGTAAAATGCACATAATAATAATGCCTACCTCCCAGGATTGTTGGGAAGAAAAAAGGAGAAAATATTTGTAAAGCACTTAACAAACCTTAAAATGCTATATAAAGGCTAACTATAAAGAGAAATTTAATGCTAGTTTCCAGCAACTCCTTTCTTTTTCATTCTGTCTCTACACTCACTCAAAATTTTGTTTTCTCAGGTTCATTTACAAATAAAAAGCAAAAATATAAATTGGCATCTCTAGATTTGGAGTCCGATGGTCATATTCTTATAGGGGAAAGAATCTTGGTCAAATTCCTTTTTGTTTTTTGATGAGGAAGCTCAGACCCAGCCACAGATGTTAAGCAATTTGACCAAGACCACTGAGGTGGTTCTAGGATAGGATCATAGATTCAGAGCTAAAACCATTTATTACAATCCCCTTATTTTGCAAATGAGGAAACTGAGGCCCAGAGAGATTCAGTAATTTGGTGTAGTATAGGTGTCTGGGGTATAAGGTATAGTAAGTGTCTGGGACAGTATTCAAACCCAGATCTTCCTAACTCTAAGGCCAGGGGTCTATACCACCCACCTAGACGACCTCACTACACCATACTGTCTCTCAATGCCTTATCAATGGCACAGGTGAGATAAAAGCTTCTGTTTCTTACTCTCTCCTAGCCAGTTTAGTGGGGAAAGCAATTAAAGGAGGTTCATGATCTACTTCATCCCCTAAAACCAGGTCCATTTTATCAATGGGACAGTCTCTCCTCCTTACACACACCGATGCAGGCCATCTCTGAGAAATACCAAAAAAGCAGCAAAGGTTTCTCTGTTGTATGGCAAGGAAGCCCATGTGTCACAATGAATTCAGATTATATTGTCCCAAGGGCTACGTGATACACTTTAATTGTACTTGCTTAGGTCTTAGATTCTGGAGGAAGAACAAGAGGGTCGGCTAATCCACTACCCTCTCTTTCCCACATTCAAATACCCCCAAATTTCTGAGATAATCACCAGCCCCAAATAATAAGAAGTCTTTAACTCTTGAGAATAACATCTTCTATTTTATAATACATTTTATTGCTTTTTAAAGTGTTTTCACAGATACAATCTTATTTGATCCTCTCCTTATAAGGTCAATTTATTGTCTCCGTTTTATAGGTAAGGAAATTGGGGCTCAGAAATGTTATAGTAATAGCTAGCACTTATATGGTACTTTAAGGTTTGAAAAACATTTTACATATGTTATCTTACTTGATCCTTAGAGCAGCCCCTTGAAGAAGGTGCCAGTATTATCTACATTTTAGAGATAAGGAAACTGAGGCAAACAGAAATTAAGTGATTTGCCCAGGGCCACACAGCTAGTAACTTCCTGAGATAGAATTTGAACTCTGGGATTCCTGATTCCAAGTCCAGCATCCTATCCATCGTGACACCTGGCTGCCTGGGTAAATCGATAATAGCAGAAGAGGCAGGTCTTCTGACCAGTCAAGGCTTCTTTCCACTATTCCAAGCTCCTTCCAAGTCCTTTTCCTCTCTTCTCTGCCCCCACATCTGCTAGTCTATTCAATATTAAAACTACTTTCCTGTCTAAGGCTGGTGAATGAATGAATCACCTTGCTTTTCTCTGGCTTCATTCACTCACTAGTGACAGGATCTTATTATAAGAGCTTTGGATGGAAAACAAATGGTTCTCATTGCTATGAGCTGTCCCTATTATCTTTTTAAAGGGTGGGAAATAAAGTATGTGACTCTAGCCTCTCAGTGTCACTGGAATAACTGATCAGTGTGAACCAATTCTCAATTTCATCTCTCTCTCTGTCTTTCCTTTCCTCCCTCCATGCAGGTGCCTGTCCTGTGTCAACAGTGCCTTCCGCTGCCATTGGTGCAAATATCGAAACCTCTGCACCCATGACCCCACAACATGTTCCTTCCAAGAAGGCCGTATCAATATTTCTGAGGTAAGGTGGGCCAAAATTAAACATGGGCTTTAGGTAGGGGTGTGTTGGTAAATGTTTAATAACCAGCTCACTGGAGTGGGTGGGGGAGGACACTGAGCATGACACACTCTTAAATTTAATTTGCCTTATTAGCATTTTCTCTATCACTTATATAAATAAATCAAGCCCTGATTTATAGTTTGCCACTTTCCAAAGTGTAAGTTGGCTCCTTGAAATTTAACAATCGGTTTTCACAAGCCTGTTTGAGCTAACTACGGCACATGTCTGGCTTTATAGAATGCTTGTTGAGTCTCAGTGGCCTTTCCCATTCTCATATGGTAAGTTGTAGGCTTCTTCATGCCATTTCCCTGCCTTAGCGGATCTCTGATGTCTTTCTTTAAAGCATACAAGTGAATCAGATTCAAATATCCACCTAAGAAGCTCCAAAAGAAGGAGAAAATAATCCTTGCAATGTAAATATATTTTGCAGTTCTCAGTTGGGACCATTAACTCTATTCCTTAGAGTATTAGCTGTCCAAATATCCAAGGGGTCAAAAGCAAAGGTTTAGAGAAGATATACACAAAAAGCCAATCAGATACCCTGTATTGCAACATCAGACAATGGCCTTCATTCATGGTGTTCTTTGAGGAGAAAAGTCACTTTAAAACTGGCTAAACATAAGCTCTAGTTCAATAAAAAAAAAAAAAAACTTGTCTCATTTTTCTTCCTCAGTCTTTCATATTGAGGTCCCTTCCATTGATAAATGACTGATTTTTTTATTCTAATACATTAGAATATTAAATATTCTAACACATTAGAATATTACATACCCTAATACAGGTAGGTATTGATCCTGTGGATAGAGTACTGGCCTAGAGTTGGGAAGATCTGAGTTCAAATTCAGCCTCAGACACTTTCTAGCTGTATGACACTGGGCAAGTCACTTAACCCTGTTTGCCTCAGTTTCCTCATCTGTAAAAATGAACTGAATAAGGAAATGGCAAACCACTCCAGTATCTTTGCCAACGATACCCCAAATGGGGTCACAAAAAGTCAGACACAATGGAACAACCACAAATATTCTAATATATACACAGGTAGTAGCCTGTTGGAGGGAAGGAGAGAACGAATTATAGCCAGGGGAGAGTGCCATGTATGGCTTAAAGTGTCATTTTGTTATCTAGTAAACATCCCATCCATGGTGCCTGACCTGCCTTTGTTATCAACACAGTGAAATGCCAAGTTGCTTATCTTCCCAATAAATATTTCAGGTCAATGAATATTGATTGAAGCTGGCTTGCTGGGCCTATTTCAAGAGCCTGAGGATAGTATGACTTGCTGGGTCTGTTTCCTTTTTTGTTTCTAATGTGTTTTACACTCCGGAACAGCAGGATTTGAGTTTCAAAGTAACACAGATGTCTTATCCAGACCGATGTGTGTGAATGTCTAAATGCTTTTGTCCCTTTAATTCTGTCTTTGAGGAAAAATAACATGAATGGAGAGAGGTCCATTCGTTTGGATAAGATCACTGTACCTGAACAAGACCCCTGCTGGTGGCTGCTTGGCTGAGGTTTCAAGGGATTGGGAGTTGTAGGAGATAGTTAGGGGAGACTGATAGCATGCATATATTTTGGCCTTAGCTGGAAAATAATGCAGGACGTGTGATGCATTGATTATGAGTGTTTGTGGCTTTCAGGGGTGGGGGGACACAGGAGCCTGGGGAACAAAGTCTGAATTCCCTCATTTTCTTTGCTTCTGACCCTCCATCAGTTCTCAGCACATTACATTTTTACATTCTTCACTTACAGGCTGGTAAATGGGGTTGTCATCATTGAGAGAGAGAGAAAGGAAAATGGTCTGTCATCACAAAGAGTCAGGCAGTAAGAATTTATTAATCAAGTAGGACTGTACCAAACATGACTCTAAGCATCAGGCTTACAAAGAAAATACAAAGTATCCCTGCCTTCAAGGAGCTCACATTTTAATGGGATAACAAATGTGAAGATAACTAAGGGGGGGGAGGGGGAAGAGAGAAGGGGAGAGGGAGAGGAGGGAGTAAAGGAAAAAGAGGGAGAGAAGGGGGAGAAGGGAGGAAGAAGGAGGGAGAAGGAGAGAGAGAGAGAGAGGAGGGAGAAAAGGAAAAAGAGGGAGAGAAGGGGGAAGAAGGGGGGAGAAGGGGAGAGAGAGAGAAGGGGGAGAAGGAGAGAAAGGGAGGGAGGGAGAGAGAGAAGGGGGAAGAGAGAAGAAAAAAGAGAATGGGGGAGGGGGAAAGAGAAAAAGAATGAGAGGGGAGAGAGATGAGGGAAGAGGAGAGTTTGAGTCATGACTCTGCTCCTTACTAAGTCTCCAAATCTATTAACTGACAGAATTCATCCCTGCCAGCTCTAGGTCTTATAAAAAGGCTTCCCTTTTCAGTTTGGAATCAGTAAATCAGTCAGTGAACATTTATTAAACACCTACTGAGTGTCGAGGACACAAAGAAAGACAGGGGGTATCTCACATGTGATTCCAGCTGGAGACGCTAAAAGAAATCTCGGAGGCCGTCTTCTCTAACTCCTACACTGAGGCCAGGAGCAATTAAGGAATTTGTTCGTGGTCACACAGGTTGAATCACAAAATGTTAACATTAAAACAAAGTTTAAGGGGCGGCTAGGTGGCGCAGTGAGTAGAGCACCGGCCCTGGAGTCAGGAGGACCTGAGTTCAAATTCGGCCTCAGACACTTAACACAAAAAACTAGCCATGTGACCTTGGGCAAGTCACTTAACCCCAATTGCCCTGCCCTCCCCCTTCCAAAAAGCAAAAAAAAAAAAAAAAACAATAAAACAAAGCTTAGCAATCTCAAATCCTACCTTCTTATGTTTACAGAAGGGGAAACCAAGGCACAGAGGAACAAATGGCCTTTTCCGAGGAAAAACAGTTAGTAAAAAGTAGAGCTGAGACTTGAACCCACCTCTTGTGACACAGCTGCACCATTCCTTCCCCAATGCCCCGCTTCTGCCCTAGACAGTCACTGAGTATTTCTTCCAGCCCTGCGGTTCTATGAATCAGCTTCCAGGCAGGAGCTGGCCTTCTGCCCCTTGTAGGGAGGGAGGTTTCCCAATAAAACAGTAGACCAGGAAGACCCATTAGCTCAAACTGCCAGAAAGGGAGGAAAATGGAGATTGAAGGCCCAGATTCCTGGAATCCACAAAAAGATGTCTAAGGGTAAAAGTAGATGAGGTAGGGAGCCAAGGAAAGGAGGAGACAGCTGTAGCCAGGTGAATGGGAAGACAGGTGAGTTCGGTTCATAGTCAGGCCTGGAGGCTGGGCACTGACTCCCAGGGACCAGCATATAAGTCTTAGTTTCTTTTGAAAGATGGGCCCAGGAGAGAGTGGGGGAGGCCAACGAAATGCTGATCTAGACAAGAAAGGGCAGCTGTTTCTCTTTCTCCGGGGGAGCTACCCCCCCCCCCCCCACTCAGTAAAAGTTGAAACCTGAGGCCAAACTTGAAAATGACCTGCAGCTGGGGAGATTCTGGGATGAGTGTAACACAAAGCCAGACAAATAAACTCACAGCCTGGGTGTGGAGACCGGCAGAGCTCAGGCACAAAGAAGCTAATTGGAAACAGGCCCGACCTCCCTTGTGCAGTTTACATGAAATCTCTCCCTCTCACCCTCAGACAGAGCCCAGAACCCCAAGATGCTATGTGACTCCCCTCCCCAGGATCAAGGGAATCCTGAGAAAGCCCTAGGGACAGATTGGGATGCTTCCTGCCTCCCTGGAGTCACTCCCCTCCCATACTCTGCATCTCTGCTCCCCTGGATTTGGGTGGCTGTCTGCTGGCTACTTGGTCTCTGCCTTTCCCCTAAGCCTGTGAA
Source organism: Petaurus breviceps papuanus (assembly GCF_028583685.1). Classification (NCBI taxonomy): domain Eukaryota; kingdom Metazoa; phylum Chordata; class Mammalia; order Diprotodontia; family Petauridae; genus Petaurus; species Petaurus breviceps. Next base: position 34,538,368 of record NW_027187372.1, on the reverse strand, counting down.
AGGGGAGTGGGAGGGGGAGACGCTCAGCTGGTTTTATTCCAGCTAATACTTACTAACTAGGTCCTTCCTTCTCCAGGGATTTCTTCTCTTAAGGGGAATGAGGGAAACAAAAAGCCCAGCTCCTGACTTTGCTACAGGATGTCAGGGAGGTTGTTAGGAGTCACTTCCTAAAAAACACTGCTTTAACCCTAGGCAACAGGTCATCACACTTCCTATCACTGCAAACTACAACTGCTGGGGCCTGGTGCTCTCAGCCAGAGCCCTTCTGTTTGGGAACAGCAGCCCAGAGAGGCTGGGGCACAGCAAGGGAGGATATGCCTGAGGGAGCATCCCCTACTTCAAGGGGACCTCCACCCGTCTTGTGGTTGGGTTTGGGAAAATTCCTTTTCTGACACTAACTTCAGTTTCCTCTGTGTGTGTGTGTGTGTGTGTGTGTGTCTCTAATCAGAGGGCTTAGAAGTCAGAATCATGAAACCAAATTTCATTATTACATATTTATCCACTTCGACACAATACAATCTAGTCTAATTCAACATGCATTTATTAAATGCTTACTACATGTAGGATGAGAGGTAGGCAGTGGAAGAGAATATGGGTCTGGCCTTGGAGCTGAGAACACGAGGGTTTAGAGCCCTGCTTCTGGCACACAGTGGCTATGTGACCCTGGCTAAGTCATGCTTTCAATGCCTGCAGGTCAGTGTCCATGACAAAAGTTACAAAGAAGGTTCCCCCTAGAAGCAGATGCTGGGCATGGGAGGGCAGGGGAGGGGAGAGTAGGAGAGGAATTCCAACAAGGCAGGAAGCATCCTAGTCCATCCTCAGGGCTTTCTCTTGATCCTAGAGAGTGGGAGTCAACTTGGGCTTCCAGCTCTGGGGTCTGTCTGAGGCTGAATGGGAGAGGTCTCATGTAAATGCATGAGAGAGGTCAGGTCTGTTTTCATTAAACTCTGTGCCTCTGATTCCTCAATCTATAACATGAGGAGCCTGAACTCAAAACTTCCAAAATCCTTTCCAGCTCTGTTTCCTCATCTGTAAAATGGTGCTAAAAATAGTACCAGGTTGTGAAGATCAATTGAGATAACATATATAAAGACCTTCTCTATCCTTGACTGAAATATTACTCAGTCGTAACAGATTCTTCATGCCCCCATTTGGGGCTTTCTTGGCAGAGATACTAGAGTGGTTTGCCATGTCCTTCTTCAGCTCATTTACAGATGAGGAAACTGAGGCAGAGTTAAGTGACTTACCCAGAGTCACACAGCTAGGAAATGTCTAAGGCCAGATTTGAACTCAGGAAGAGGATCCACTTACCACCTAGTTACCCTGTGTGAACCTTAAAGCACTATTATTCACCTTCCCTTGCCCTACAAAAAAAAAAAAGTGAGGAAATCTACCAGTCTGTTTAAAAGACTTGGGCCTTCCTTTGAGGCTGTACGTAGGACTATCCCTCTCCCAGATGCATGCTCAGCAGCCCTGGAGGTGAGACCCTGGAAGGAAGCCTCTCCTTGCTTACGCTGGGTCCAGCCTATGACACAGCATTAAGGCTTCAGGGTTGTGGGTGTGCAAACAGCTTTTAACTTTAAAAGCTCATCTCCCTCCATGGCTAAACCAGGCCTAGCGTGATGTAGATACATAAATATCTTCTTTACGCCCTGTCCCAGGAGAGAGATAGAACTAAATAAATCCGATTAGCTTCCCAGGATGCCGGCTCCGCTCCCCCTTTGAAGTCCAGTGGGTGAAGATAATGCCATTTCCACATAGAAGTCGATTCAGCACGCTGGAGTGTCCCCAGTTCTGGGAGCTGATGAAGCGTTGCTGAAGGGAGCTGAGCCACAGGGCCCATCTTTCCCTGGGCTCCTGGGCATCTGTCTCTGGGGCCGTCACCTTCCCTAGAGTCCTCTGGGACATCCTTAACATGCCTCCTCATTATGATTGCCAGTGGAGAAGGGGAGTGAGGGAGGAGGCAGGGCCTGGGCCTCCTTAGATGAGTCTGCCTAAAAGAAGAGGGGCAGGAAGGGTGGGGCGGAGATATAAGATGACCTTGGATGGTGTCTCCCAACCCTAGCAGACTGTGAAGATGCCTCATGAGATCAGGCATTCCCAGTAACACTTTGCATTCTGCATCACCCAGTGTCATTATTTTCTTTCCTGTCCCTAACAAGGTGGCAGTGTTTGTATGCATGGGTGGGTATGTACTCATGCATGAGCAGGAATGTTGTAGGAGACTTGCAGCCTGACAGGAGTTGGGCTCCTTGCTTCTACATATAGAACTGGAAAAGGGATCTTAGGGGATCTTTCAGTTTACAGATGAAGAAACTGAGTCCCAGAGAGGTCACACAAGTGGTAAGTGGCAGGATTCAGACTCAGGTGATTCTACTCTAAATCCAGTGCTCTTTCCATTACACAGTGCAGGCCTGTGCTGCCCAAAGGCTATAGGGGCTAGGTGGTGCTGTGGTTAGAGCACTGGGTTGAGAGTCAGGAAGACCTGAGTTCAAATCCAGCCTCAGATGCTTACTAGCTGTGTGACCCTGGGCAAGTCACTTAACCCTGTCTGCCTCAGTTTCTCTTTCTGAGACTCCCTGCCAGTTCCCTTGCTGATACAATCACTAGACCATCCCTCTTGGTTCTCACAGTGAAGAGCAGGGAAGGAAATAAGCATTTATTAGGTGCCAACTATGTGCTAAGAACTTCACCTACATTATCTCATTTGATCCTCACAGCAACCCTGGGAGGGTGGTTATTATCCCCATTTTACAGATGAGGAAACTGAGGTAAAGAGAGGTTAAGTGACTTGCCCAGGGTCACACAGCTAGCAAGGAAGGCTTCAAACTCAAGTCTTCCTGACTCCAGGCCTGGTACTCTATCCACTGTACTACTTAGCTGCCTTCTCTAGAGATGTGCTTGGGGCCCCAGTCAAGCCAACAAGCATTTATTAAGCACCTACTTGTAGCAGCAAGCACCCCAAGCGTCCTCAGGATTTGCTGCCACCACAGGTTCTTGGATCTGCTTTGATAAAGGAAAGCGACTCAAAATGGGTTAACAAGCTTACTTTAATCAGTCAAACATATATCGTTTACCTCATTCAGGGGAAAAAGGTCAGCACCCTGAACTTCAAAGTATACAGGCAGAATTATCAAGACAGAAACAGATCAAGTAGACAGCTTTCCAAACTGTCCAACCATTACATCCATACCAAATTAACATCTGGGTTTCAACATCTGGGTTTTTCAAACCCCGGGGGCTCTGGACAACGGCTTCCCAGAATCCATATCAAATCACAGAACACTTCTCAAAGTGAGCCCCAAAACAAAGCTACACATCAGGGCTTATATAGCCTTCCCCTGGCTCAGAGAATGTAACAATCTTACAGACTCACTGGCCAATCAAGAAGTATCTACTGAAAAACAAGCCTCCCACCCCAGGCTCCAGGTGCACTTTAGCCTAGGGGCAGGGAAGATCTTTAAATTTACATTCCCATTACACTACTATACACCAGGCACTGTACTAAGCACTGGACATATAAAAAAAAAAGTAGAAATCAATCCCTTCCCTCAAGACAGCACATAAAAAGATATGAACAAACAAGCTAAGTGGGAGCTCATCACAGGGAGGCACTAGCATTTAGAGTGATCCAGAAAAGCATCTCAGAGCAGGTGGGATGTTGGCTGGGACTTGAAGGAAGCCAGAGAAGCCAGGAGATGGCAAAGAGGAGGGAGGGAATTCCAGGCATGGAGGAATGGAGGAAAGCCAGTGAAAGTTAGAAGGAATCTGCAAAGGCCATCTGATTTAGCCTGCCTCCCCATCACACACACACACACACACACACACACACACACACACACACACACACACACAC
>NW_027187372.1:34533298-34534502 GCF_028583685.1 Petaurus breviceps papuanus | reverse complement strand
CACACACACACACACACACACACACACACACACACACACACACACACCCCTCCCATTTTACAGATGAGTAGAGTGAGGCCCAGAAAGGAGACATAACTTAGGAGTTCATGACAGAACTGTGAACAAAACCCATGACTGCTGACCCCAGATCCATGTCCTTCCCCCTCCACAATGCTACCTGTCTTTCTCAGGTCAAAGAATCATTCTGTTGTTCAAAAACCAAGGAGCCTACTCCTTGCCCCTCAACTGAGGACTTTTATAAGCAGATGGTGGGGGACCCTCCCAGGAGGAAGGGTTATCTGTTTGTAGCCTCAAAGCTCTGGGGCCTGAGATACAGTTGTGGGACTTTGGGTGTGTTTGGTTTTTGTTGTTTTTAAGAAAAGTAAAAAGAAAATTCCCTCTAGGAATGCAAACTATCGATTGTTCTGTAATTGAGTCCCAAGAAGTCAAGTGACTGTTGTTATTTTGTGTTGTTCAGTCATGGCCGACTCTTCATGACCCCATTGGGGGTTTTCTTGGCACTGATACTGGATTGGTTTGCCATTTCTCTCCCTAACTCATTTTATAGCTGAGTAAACTGAGGCAAACAGGGTCAATGAAGCTAGTTGACTTGCCCATAGCCACTAAGCTGTTTAAAAAAGTGACAGCTCTAGGGTCCTAATCTGTCTCCTGGCTTGGCCCAGTACTCTTTCTCCTATACCTGCCGATGACTTAGAGCAAACCCAACGAGCATGAATAAATGTCTCTCCCTGTCTTTCCCCTCGGCCCCTCCTCCCCAAAATAACATTTTATTCTATTTCTTTTTTTGTTTTCCAAAGCAACATGGCATTCACGCAGGGCCTGGTAATTAAACGAGATAAAAAGCCTGAGCAAGTGTTTAGAGCATTGCTGGGAGGGCTCGATCCACCTCCTGGAAAGCCGGGCTCAGCCGGAGCTGGAAAGCTGAAGCTACTGATAACATGATGCCTTTGGCGGAGGGGAGCGTGAGGGGGTCAGCTGGCAGAAATGGGGCAAAGGGAGAAGGAAGAGAGAGCCTCTGGACAACGGGAGGGGGCAGAGGGACTTAAGGGTCCTGTGTCTCAGGAGATAAAATCCGGGCCTTCAGTTTATTTCCTAAATTGTGAATTGTCATCACTCCTCCTACACACACACACATGCACACACACACACACACACACACACACACACACACACACACACACAC
>NW_027187372.1:34469626-34533288 GCF_028583685.1 Petaurus breviceps papuanus | reverse complement strand
ACACACACACACACACACACACACACACACACACACACACACACACAGAGCCCCTGGGAGTGGAGACAGAGAATTCATTTTTCCTTCTACCTCCCCACATGTAAATTTCTTATTTTTTTTTGGCCTGTTGTGCATATCAATGACCAAGAAACTCCCAGTAAGGAAACTCCCTCTACCATTGCAAATCAGCCTTTGTTGTGCAGCATAGAGAGCTGTCTAGAGCCTTGAGAGGCTTGCCTAGGGTCACAGAGTCAAGTATACATCCATGATAGGCCTTGAACTCAACTGTTACTGACTCACACGTCACATTAAAGCCACAGATTTCTCCTAGGACATCCTGAGATAAAGTGCGCCTCGGCAAGAAGGGGCCTAGTTCTCACTCTCCCAAAAGTTGTTCCTCTTCTACCCTACTGAGTAATTCTCTACTGACCCACATCTCAATATTCTGAGGACAGGAAGGGCACATCTGTCTCTTAATGACTGCTGTTAATCCTTGTTCAACAGGGATGGAGAAAGAAACATGCATTTATGAAGCTCTTATGGTGTGCCAAGAATTGTGCTAAGCCTTTTGTAATTATCTCATTTGATGTGTAGGCTCAGCAAACTAGAAAGATCCCTAAAGATCTTGTTACCTTTTATTTTATAACTGGGGGGACTAAACCCCAGATTCAGGATGATTTTTCCAAAGTCACACAGATGGAATTAAGTAGACAGAGTCAGAATTTGAACCCAGAACCTCTGCTTCCCCATCCATCACTCCTTCCATTCATTCACGACAGATGGAGCAGTGAAAAGAGAGAACTGGATCTGTAGGCTAAAGTCCTGAGTTCTAACCCTGCCTCTGGAGCTTGTTATTGCCATGACTCTGGGAAGGTCACTGGGAGTGCTTGGTATAAAATAAAAGAGTTAGTATAATAGATCAGCACCTCTTAAACTGTGAGTAGTGACCCCATAGGGGTCATGAAAAATAAGGTAACAACAAAGTTTTCTGAACATGCAACAACCAAAAATTAATTAAAAATCAGATGCGTAATGAATCCGAGGTGCTTCTGGCAGCGCTTGGCCGTGTTCCATGGAGCAGTTTCACTGCACCCTCAGTTCTGAACACAAAGCATGGCACTTTGCATTGCATGTACCATCAGGCCACACGACACCAGTGAACACTGCTAAAATACGAAAAGGGATCGCTAGTGGAGAAAGTTTAAGAAGCCCTAGACCAGATGATATCATCTCTAAATCTGTGGTCCTCAGATCCAGATGGTGACTTTTAACAGAGTTTCATCAGCAGAGACACAGCCTGGTGTAATAGCCAGAGAGCCGGCCTTGATGCCCAGAAGAAATGCTTGGCATCTAATCATGCCTCTGACATACGCTGGCTCTATGGCTCTGGCCAAGTCACTTATTTCTCAGTATACTGGGCCAGAGGTGTCAAATGACCCACAACCTGCTTAAGACCCACAACACTGTGGAGTTTGACCAGAACCAGATTAAAATGTAATTAGAAAATGTTTTAACAAAATAAATAAAAATACAATGCATAGATAGTATTATCGTGTGATTTTCTAAGTCGACATGGGAGTCCACAGGGATCCTTATGTATTGCTCAAAGGCTCCCATTTCTATTTGAGGTCCACACACACACACACACCCCCACACACACTAGCAAGGCTCGACCTCGCTAAATGACCTGCCCAAGGTTTCACATGTAGCCAGTGACAGTCAGGATTAGAACCCAGCTCCAGCGTTCTTCCCACTGTACCAGTCTGTCTTGAGAGACCTACTGGAAGGAAGCAAAGACAGCAAAGTATAGTAATCATCTAAAAAGGGGTCATCTAAACACATGAAGCCTCAATGCACCATTGGCTCCTTGGGCCTTATGCTCTTTTAAGAACGGAGCTGAGTCTGGGGTCCCCCAGCCATGTAGCATGATGCAAATGGAAGAGATGAACTTTATCTGTTTTCTCCCTCCAGGATTGCCCCCAGCTGGTGCCCACAGAGGAAATCCTAATCCCAGTGGGGGAGGTGAAGCCAATTGCTCTGAAGGCCCGAAATCTGCCTCAACCACAGTCTGGCCAGCGGGGCTACGAGTGTGTCCTCAATATCCAGGGAATCATCTACCGAGTCCCTGCCCTTCGATTCAACAGCTCCAGTGTCCAGTGCCAGAACAGCTCAGTAAGAAGGCCCCTAGTGACCTTCTGTCTTTTCCATTTGCTCATCCAATAATCCAAGGAACAGAGGAGAAGTCACATTGAGTAGTCATGGACCTAAGACACGGCATTGTTTAAACTATGTCAATAGGACAAATGTAACTTCAGTATTAAGACTGGGGCTTGAGGAGATAAGTTGGGTTGGCTTTCCTGAAGCATCATTCACTTCCTCCCATGTAACCTTGACATTAATACCATCTTCACCTCAAAGTCAAAAGAGCCAAAACCAGCATAGATCTCAGTTTCCATCCAACCTTGGGAAAGGAAAGAGGGAAGAAAGGGAGGGAAAAACCAGAGGAAGTGGGGGAGGGGGAGGAGGAAATAATGCATTTCCTGAGCAGCAAGGGTTAAACTAATCCTGAATGCCAGACAGAGAGCTGGGAGGTGTTTAATTATAATACTAGCCCAGAGAAGATCTTTTTATCTGCCAACTCCCTGTCTCTGACGGTGGGGGGTCAGCTCGGAGATGTGTGTGTTGTGGGGGTGAAGTGACAGAGGTGTTGAGGGAAGCTAATTCGCCTGGGAGAGATAAAGAGAATCTCAGGCCTCTTATCTGGGAGCTGTCAGATTCCCAGGTCACCGGTGCTTGATAGAATTTGTAATCGGTGGAAAGCCGCCAGGCACAAGGGAAGGAGGGATGGGAAAGGCGCTCAGAACAACAAAGGGAGAAGAGGGGGTAGGGGGTTGGGTGGGCAGGATCCCAAGAAGTGACACATTCAATAGATAGGTGCCAGGAGCCCAGGGCAGCCTCTAGGAGCAGAGATTCCTGGAGTTCGTCATCAGGAGCCCTGCAGAAGGATCGTGGAATCAAAGATTTAAGAGTCAGAAGGACCTTTAAAGGCTGTCATTTTGCAGGTGAAGAAACTGAGGGCTAAAGAGCTTAGGTGACTTGTCCATGGCCACACAGGTAGTAAGAGACAAAGGCAAGATTCAAATCCAGATCTTTTGACTCCAAAGCCAGCTCCCTTTCCATTGTACCTCTCTGGCATCCCAACCAGATATGGGCTTATATTTTTATATATTACATATATATTATTTTTATATCTAATCCAAATCATAAAGCTATTTTTTTCAAGTATAGGGAGAATGATAAGGTCCTTATTACACTGGCAATAGGAGATTTGTCTGTAGACCACATCTCAATACTTGGGGATTGGACAGATCTTGTGCTGTTTGTCCTGAATGGACTATTGGCCCGGGCCAGGGAGGAAAGAGTAGGCAACAAGGACCCAAGGGAGAGGAGGAGAGGCCAGCTGTAGGGTGTAGTCAATCCATTGATCAATTTATTAAGCACCTACTTATGTGGAAAGTTTTGTGCCAGGCACTGAGGATAAAAAAAAAAAATCCTTCTCTCAAGGATTACATCTTACTTGAGGGGTACAATATGCATGCAGATAATATGGGGAGGATCATTTGAGGAGAAAGAGAACTCTGGATAACTGGGCAACCAGGGAAGGCGACCAGATTACGAGATATACATATGTATATGCTTCCCCCCAGCTGCCTATGGCCTCCCTCTCAAACTACCTTGTATTGAACTACTTTTTAGATATGGGTATTTATTCATTTTATGTTAATGTATGTATTTATATATGTCCTTGTTATCTTCCCCACTAGAATGTAGCCCCTTCCCCCCCACCTCTCCTGAAAGTAGAGAGGCAGCTGGGTGGCCTGATGGGTAAAGCCAAACCTGAAAATTGGGTAATCCTGAATTTAAATCCTGCCTCAGACTAGCTGTGTGGTCCTAGGCAAGTCACTTGACCTCTAACAACTTCAGTTTCCTTATCTGTAAAATGGGGAGAATAATAGCACCTACCTTGCTAGATTCTTTCAAGGATCAAATGAGATAATGTGGGTAAAATGCTTTTAAAGGCTTAAAGTATTATAAACACTCTAGCTATTTTTATAATTATTATTAGGAATTGTTTCATTTTTTTTGTACTTGTATCCCCAGTGCCTAGAATAGTACTGGGCACATAGCAGATGCTTAATAATTACTTATAGGGGTGGCCTCAAATCCGGCCTCAGACACTTACCCGTGTTTCCCCGATAATAAGACACTGTCTTATTATTTTTTTTTTTGGAAAGAAAAACACCAGAGGGCTTATTTTCAAGGGAGGGTTTATGTTGTCCTGCCTCAGCTCTCCTCCGCGGCACTGCTCTCAATGGCGCCAGCAAGCAAATCACCGGGGAATAACAGGATGACGCGCTCACTGCTGCAGCTCTGATTGGATGCAGCTCGGGGCGCGGCGTGTGTTTCCCGGGGCGGGGGGACGGTGCATACAGAGGGTACCGTAATGTAGCGTGTAGCGCAGGGGATCACCTTCACTACAGTAGCAATCTCAATAGGGCTTATTTTCGGGGGAGGGCTTATTTTAGAGGAATCTTACACAGTAAGGGGAGGGCTTATTTTCGGGATAGGTCTTATTATCGGGGAAACACGGTAACACTTACTAGCCTTTTGATCTTGGACAAGTCACTTAACCCCAATTGTCCTTCCAAAAAAAGGCAAAAAAAAAAAATCATTACTTACAAATTGATTGAGTGATTGACGTAAGCCATGATCTAATTCTAATTCTATGCTAGGGGCCTCAGGGTGGCGCCATACTGCATAGAGCACCAGACCTGGAGTCAGGAAGACTTCTCTTCCCAAGTTCAATTCTAGCTGTGTGACCCTGGACAAGTCACTTAACCCTGTTTGCCTCAGTTTCCTCATCTGTAAAATGAGCTGGAGAAGGAAATGGCAAACCACTCCAGTATCCCAGCCAAGAAAATCCCAAATGGAGTCACAGAGAGTCAGACATGAATGAAAAATTACTGAACAACAAAAGTCCTCTATACTATAGGTTCCCACAAAATAGGTCCAGTTGTTGAGGCCGACCACTCTATCCCAGCCCCAAATATTACAACTTGTTAGTTTGCATCTTCCCCAGTCAGAGTTCACTTTGATGTGTATAAGAGAGGCTCCCCATATCCACTTGAGTTAACAAATGCATGTTTCAGGTACAGGACAACCTTTATCTTGCTCTAAAGATAATGGAGAAAATGTAAAGGATTCCCAAGAGCCCGTAGTCAGTAATCATCTATTGATCGACTGCTCCACATAAGGCCTATTTTACAGTCTACTTGGGGAGATAAATAGATACACTTGAAAAGATACCAAACAACACAGGATATCATAGGGTCATTGTCAACACGAGGACTCTGCTTAATGGGTGGCTCCAAGGTTCAAGGTAGAGAGAGAGAGCTTAGGATGGGTGGCCTGGGAAATGTAACTTTAGCTGAAATTTGAATGAGAAGGACTAAGAATGCAAAGGTGGGAGAGGGAGGCAGCTGAGTCACCCAGGAGGTAGAACAGAGGGGGACATTCCAAAACTGGAGAATAGTTTGAGCAAAGGAAAAGAGGCAGGGTTCATACAAGACATGTTCAAGGGACAGTGAGTATATCAGTCCAACTAGAATGGAGAGTTCATTTGATGAAATAAAATTGGGAAGATTAGGTGGGGTCAGCCTTGAATGCCAACCTAAGGAACATGGTACCGGGAAGCCACTGAAGGATTTGGGGGGATTGTTTAGGTGGATTGATTGGTTACAGGGGCATAGTAGAGATATGGTGAGAAATGGGACAGGGACGGGGCTCCCCTGGGAATCTCCCATTCTTATTTATGCAGACCCAAGAATGGGCAAATTTGTGGGTTTCTCCCCGAGCTCCATGCCTTCCATGTTGTAGTAGCCATTTCCCCAAGATGCCAGCACTATTGGCACAGGGCTTACCCTACTCCTCAGATGGACCACGACCTCTGGCTGACGTTGGGTTGGGAGCATGGGACAACATCTTGTAAGCCATGCCTGCTTCTCTTTCCCTGCAGTACCAATATGATGGGATGGACATCAGCAATCTGGCGGTGGACTTTGCTGTGGTATGGAATGGCAACTTCGTCATTGACAATCCAGAAAACCTAAAAGGTAAGTGACAACCTTCTGGTTTCATTTTGATGTCTTAACACCCTGGGGAAGGGCAAGGTAGGAGGGAGAAGATCCAGACAGCCAGTGTGCCATGAAGAATGCATCCCCTCTGTTTGGGGAACAGTTCAGTGGATCTACAAGCAAAATTTGGGACCTTCAAAGAGGTTCCATGTGGGGAACCATGTTTTGTTAGAAACAGAGCCTTTCCTGCATGGCCTGCCGGTTCCTTCTTGTTATCCTTTGACTCATGGGGCCTTTGAAATGTTCTGTGGAATCAGATCTATTAGAACAGCAGGCAGGAGAGCCCTGCCAGCTTCTCTGGAAATTGAGACATTGTTTTCCATCAAACTTGTTCTCTTGTCCACTTGGCCAGGGTCATTACACAAATAGGGCTTTCAAAGCTATTCTCCTGAGGTACATGGGAAGGAAAGTTTAGGAAGAGAGAATGGTATGGGGGTGGGAGAGAATTCCCTCTGGGGATTTGGGAACCAGGTTACCCCAACTTTTCTAGTATATAGCTCATTACCTATCAAATAGTACCAGCCTTATCCTTGAGCCCCAACCCAAACCATCAGCAGGAACTGAGTCCAAATGAGGGAAGCACCAAGGTTGCAATGGGACCTATGAGGGCAGAGAAAGGGAGCAAAGACCTTGGCCCACTCTATGCTATAAACATCCGATCTCTAAATAAAGGTTCCTAGACCTATAACGGGGCCCTGATGAATATACGTCTGCACTGGGGTCACAGATCCAAAAAGGGGTCATAGATTTAGAACTGAAGAGGACCTCAGAAGCCACTGAATGCAGCAGCCTTTTCCATTTACACATTTACAGGAAACAGAGGCACCATTGAAGCTTCCAGGTTGAATGATTTACACAATTAACAAATGTCTGAGGCAGAATTTGAACACAAGTCTTCATGACTCTTGGTCTAGTGCCCTACTTACTAACAAAAGCTGATGCTCACAGGAGTCTTGTCACTAGGCTGCTACCACCTCCCAGGATCCAATATCACCCTAATATGAGCCTCCATACCACTTAATCAGATGCCCTCACTCCAATATCCACATTCTTTTTCCAGACCCTGAAAGGTATCTTCACACCTGAAATAGACTCAGCTTAGGGAGGATTTTCTTTACAAATACAACCAGTATTATGAGAGAAGAGTCAAATGACAGTGCATTGATTGTGCACTGAATGGTGAGGATACAAAGTAAAAATCAAAGCAACGCCTGCCCTGAAGGAGTTTATATTCTCTCAGAAAAAACAAAATATACACATCGAAGTAGATACAAAATACAATGTACAAAGTAAGTCAAGGAAATTTCAGGCTAATGCAACATATTATATATAATATATATTATTATATAAAATTTATTATATGTAATACAATAATAGTAATTCAAGTGTTCCCAAATTTAAATATCTAAGTGCGTGAGCAGTGCACACACACTCACACACACACACACACACACACACACACACACACCTCCCTTGGGATTTAGATCTGCTCTCTTTAACCACATCACTTCCTCCATTAATTCAGATGAGGAAATGGAACCATTATCCCTGGTCTCCTCCCCTCCCACTACATGGTAATAGCCTTTCTTCTAGCTATCAACCTCTGCATTTTCTTGCCCCTTCCCAGTTTCTATCGCGTAGAGGTTTAACCACTTATGAATGAAATTCCCAACAGGTTGAGAATGGCCATCTACACCTGACTGATCCCTGGTGCTTCTACCCTCACAGATATTATCAGTGTGATTATTAATTACATCTGTACCTACCTCATCATCCCTTCTAAGGGAAGATGTGCCTATCAGGCAGATGATTGACAAGATCCCAATCAATAGCCCAAAAATTCAATGACTTTCCCTTCCCCTTCCTTTAAATCCTTCATAACCAGAATATCGGAACTGAGCTAGAAAGCTTTCCTACCAGGAAAATTTCCAGGCCAAATTTCCCCACTGCTGAGAGACAGGAGAGATTTCCCCTGCTACATGTTCTGGGCTTGACTCCCAGAGCTTGATTTTGCACCTGGAGCTTAAAGAAATACCACCCCATCCAAGCTGTCATGTCCCTGCAGCTCAGGCTGCAAGATAATAATAATTGACATTTATATAGCATTTTCAAGTTTGCAAAGCACTTACCATACACTATCTCATCTGAACCTTGAAACAATCCTGGGGTCTTATCATCAGATGAGGAAACTGAGGTCAGAGATATTGATCTTGATCCTGCAGCTATCATTGGAAGCAGTATCTATACCCAGGTAATCCCAATTTTCCTTTTCCTTTTGTTGCTTGTCTTCCCCCCATTAGAGCATAAGCTCCTTGAGGGTGGGATCTATATTTTTTCTTATTTGTGCCCCCTGCATTTAGCACAATGTCTGACACATTGATGCTTAATAAATAGATATTATATAAAATAGATACTTAATAAATATTGAATTGAATTGATTTTAGATCCAGCACCCTAACCATTATACACAGTCTTCCATTGAAGGAAGATTAGCACCTTTCTATCCCCATCACTAGAGGCTCCTGTTTTTTATATATACATATATATAATATATGTGTGTGCGTACATATATGTATGTATATGTATATACATATGTATGTGTACGTGTATATCTATGTACATATATCATATTTAATATATATTCGTATAGTGAAGAAATTTTTGGAATAAAGTCAGGGAGTAACACCAAATCTTTAAATGGTTCCCTTAGAACTGAGACTGAAGGATGGGCTACAGAAAGCAAAGAGGAGTCACAAATGAAGACCTTGGGAAGATTAGAAAACATGGTTCTTCCCTTAGGGGTATTGTTATCAAAGCCCAACAGAGAAACACATCTGAACCCACCTGGCCAGAGCTCCAGTCACTAGCTAGACATTAGGGGTAAGAACGCAGCTTGCCCACACACTAGCCCTACCTACCCCCACTTAAAACCTACTCAGAAAGTTAAGAGCTGAAATGAATGTGATTGCTTTGGCCTAGCCAGGTAATTTCTAGCTATTGTGGCTTGCATGTCAAGGGATTTATAAACTCCAAAATACATCCTACTAAAGTTTTAAATAGCTAGATTGTACTAAATAGGGTCATGCCTTCCAAGTCACTCAGAAACGTGAACAAAGCTGTTTCGGGTCTTATACTGTCAGCTCTTACTAGTCTTTCAGGGCCCATCACAGCTTATCACTCAGCCCCTTGCAACTCCAGCATAACTGTCAAGCAAGCTTCAGCTCCTTATCTGCATCCCAGAATATAGACAGCGTTGTTGATTTGAGACTTTGGCGTTCAGATTTTGACCCCAGCCCTGGCATCCTATGGGGTTTCTTGACATCAGTAAACCTCACTGGGTCTCACTTTTCCTATTCTGTAAAACAGGGAAAATCAGTCTTGTCCATCCTTATTTCTAATGAATATATATAAAAATTCAACAGACAGAAGCCCTAATACTTTGAGCTTGAAAAGGACATTACATACCAGCTGGTTCTGATTACAACTGTTAGTCCTGATAACTAGGCTTGGTAGCATTTAATAACAGATAATTATCTAACACTTCAGGTTTGCAAATGCACTTTGCATTTTTTTCTATTTGATCCCCACATCAATCTAATGAGGTCAGTGCAACAGTATTATGCCCATTGCACAGATAAAAATTGAGGCTCAGACAGACTAAGCAGTCTGCTCATGTTAATACAACTATAAAGCATCAGGGACAGACTTTTCAATTCAACAAGCATTTGAACTCAAGTCTTGACTGTCTCCAAATCCAGTAACTTGCTGTGTCTCATATCTATAAGTGGGAGCAGCTTCTATCAGAGAATCATGAATTTACAAGAAGAGAACAGAGACTAGGGAAAGAGAACTCTCACTTTCCATCCATCAGCACAAGGTATGACTGTCCACTTCTCCCCACAGTCCACCTCTACAAATGTGCAGCCCAGCGAGAGAGCTGCGGCCTCTGCCTCAAGGCTGACCGGAAGTTTGAGTGCGGCTGGTGCAGTGGGGAGCGCAGATGTACCCTCCATCAACATTGTTCCAACCCAACCTGGCTCGATTGGTCCAGTCACAACGTCAAGTGCACCAACCCTCAAATCACAGAGGTGAGTGTTCAGATTGGGGGATATTGCCCAGAGCAGAACCCTGCATAGTGGGAGAGACAGCAGTCTGTGCTTGCTTCATCAAAGTGTTGTATGTACTTACGTGTACAGGGATCTACATGCTTGTCTGTAGAGCTGGTTCAGATTATTCAAGCTTTTCCCCTGCTGTATACATATAGATTTTTCACTATATATATACAAGGGTAATTCTAGAGATTTTATACTGTGTTCATTGAAGGGTGGTTCTTTGTGTATATATGGATATGCATGCTTGTCTATGGACCTGTAAACATACAGGATTAATTCCAGGAGGTTTACCACTGGTTGTGGCTTCCCAAGAGGTATCTAATACTTTATGGGGATATTAAGTGTAGATTTTGCTACTCTGTAAGGAAACTGGAAAATTTCATTGGTTCCACCTTTTATAGCACATTCTTACACAGAAAGCAGCCTGGCATGGTGTAAAAAGCATGGGATTTAGAGTCAGAAGACCTGGGTTTGAATCACAGTACAACTCTCCAGCCCTCACTGGAGTTTGTTGTACACTGGGAAGAGGACTGTTCATGGATTCAGAGGAGCTGAATTCAAATCCTACCTCTATCACTTACTACCTGTGTGACCTTGGGCAAGTCACAGCACTTGGTTTCCTCCTTTATAAAATGCAGGTATTGGATTAGATGACCTTCAGGATCCCTTCCAGCTCCAGATCTATGATCTTAGGACTAGATCCAGGGTCTTTCCCCATTCTGCAGCCTATGATGCTATGGATGCAATTCAGATACACTTACTATGTGCAAGGCAGTGGCTAGGCATCTGGGATACAAGGAGAAGAGACATATCCCCTACTCTTAAAAAATGTAAAATCTGATAAGGGGGAATAGGATATGAAGTAGCATGGTACGTTGAATAGAGGACTGGGCCTAGAATCACAAAGACCCAGGTTCAAATCCTACCTCAGATACTTACCAGTCTCATGACTCTGGGTAAGTTATTTAACCTTGGCCTCAGTTTCCTTTTCTGAAAAACAGAGGGAATTTAGATGGTATCTTCTAGATCTAAATCTGTAATCCTGTAAGGCAACTGGTAACACTTTGGATCAAGCACTTGGCCTGGAGTCAGGAGAATCCAAGTTCAAATCTCCAGTCAGACACTTACTAGCTGTTTCTCTCTTGCCAAGTCACTTAACCTCTGTCTACCTTAGTTTCCTCAGCTGTAAAATGGGCATACGAATAGCACCTACTTGCAAGGTTTTTGTGAGGGCCAAAGGAGATAAAGTTTATAAGGTATTTAGTACAGTCCCTGGCACACAGTAGGCACTTAATAAATGCTTGTTTCTTTTCCTTCCCTCCTTTCCTTCCTTGAGATATGTACACAGAGGAGCATGATAGAGGCAGAGAAGAAAATTCTGTGGTGCTCTCAGCTGAGAAGGGCAAGAACTCTCTGAGCTGGGAGCAGGCAATCAAGGAAGGCTTCACAGAGAAGGTGGCCCTTGAACTGAGGCTTGAAGCAAGAGAATTGGTTTTCAGGCAGAGTGGAGGAGGGAGAGCATTCTAAACAAGGCATCCAGATGGCCAGAATGCAAAAAGGCCAGTATTTCTCTGTAAATTAAAGTCATTCCACAGAGAGGCAGAGAATCTGCTCCAAGTCAGGGCATTTATTTAACTTCATATATCGCCAGCATTACCATCAATGCATCAATTCCATTAAGGTTCCATTAGGGTTTCTTTCCTCAAGAAAGAGTTCTTCTCGTACAGTGGATGTTCTACACAAAGGACAACCTTCCTGCTTATTAATGGGTAGAGAAAACCCTTAATTGCACCAATTAAGAGTTTGGGGAGGTTGGGGAAGAGCTAGCTAATACAGAAGAATCTGTAATAAAATCAGAAGTACAGGTTGTATTGTGGGACTTGTGGCTGAGAGGGGCCTTAGAGAGGCCTTAGAGGGGCCTTCTAGAGCATCTAGTCAAACTCATTCATTTTACAGATGAGAAAACTGAGGCCCAGAGAGAAGAAGTGATTACTGGGGGGTGGGGTGGCAGCTAGGCAGAGCAGTGAATAGAACACCGACACTGCAGTCAGGAGGACCTGAGTTCAAATCTGGCCTCAGACACTTAACACTTACTAGCCACGTGACTTTGAGCAAGTCACTTAACCCCAATTGCCCTACCTTCCCCCTCCAAAAAAAAAAAAGAAGTGACTGCTTATGGTCACATAGGCAGTAAGCTAACTGTGTATCTATGTGTATTAGTGTATACAAAGTGTGTGTGGGAGGGTGCAGGGATACATATATAGGGACATCAGAGTGTTCAAAAGCAGCTTTGTGTACATGCAGTTGTGACGTGTGTGTGAATGCATCTAGAGAGTGGACATGTCGAGCTTTAGATCATCCACACGCTCCTATGTGTGTGTGTACGTGTGCATACAACCTTGGGAGACAATGACGGAGACAGCCCGTCCTCCCTGCCATGCTAATGGAGCCAGGTGGGTATAAGAAATTGGCTCCCCAGTAGGTGAGCTTCTCAGAGAGCAGGGTTAGCTTTTCGCAGCAGAAACAGGATTTTGGTGACTGCAATTAGCTTAGAATCACCAAGCTGAAACTGGAATAAGAAAGTAAACGCAGTGACCAGATTAGCCCCAGTGCTCATTCTCAGGGTTTTCTCTGTGTCCCAACTTGTTTGTGCATTTTAATGGGAAGAAACAGGTAATTAGTTACCCAGAAAAATGATGTTTCCTGAATAGCAAATTACAAAGGAAGATGAATAGATAATGCATAAGAAAATATAGCTGCACTCAGGCTTGAATGGCCCGGGAGAGGATAGGTGTACTTTACTGGGGGCTGCATTGTCTGCTCATCATCCTTAGCAACTCGCTATTCATGGACTGTCATTTGTAGCTGGAAACTAATTGCATATTTTCTAATGGTTGGGATGAATAAAAGACTGGGCAGGTAGCATTGTTGTCCACCATCAAGAGCAAAGGAAGGCACTGTTTCATCTCTGCTTCATAGAAATGAACTGTGGAACCCTCAGACAGTTCAATCCCCTCCTTCCAGCCTCAGTTTCCTTGTGTGTACAAAGGAAGCAGATCTTGTTTATTTTCCACCCATTTCAGGGAAATTTGTACCTGAAAATCCATTAGATTATAAGCTTCTTGATGACGTGGACTTTCTTTTGCCTCTTTTTAAAAAAATATCCCCAGCATTTAACATATTTGGTGTCTGACACATAGTAGGCATTTAATAAATATTGATTGATTCATTAATCATACTATCTGGGTTCCAGTTTCCTCCCCTTTAAAGTGGGAAGATGAGATGATCTTTAAGATGCTTTCCAGTCCAAATTGTTATGATTCTGCAGGCCTTAGACTATACTACATTTAAATTTAAATACTATTTCCTTCCCTAAAATTTTATATTATTCAATACATTATTAAATAGTATGTACATAGTACTGAGAGATGGGTATCGTTATTATTCCCCTTTGACAGTTGAAGAAACTGAGACAAACAGAGGTTAAGTGACTAGCCCAAGGTCACACAGACAGTAAGTTTCTGAGGTCTGATTTGAACAAAGTTCTTCCTGACTCTAAGCCCAGAACTCTATCCACTGTGCCACCCCAGCTACTGCTAATCATCATCATTAATGTAATTATACCTCCTGCCCTAACAGATGGATTGACTTGGACAGGAAAGAGGTAACCTCCTCCTCCTCCTCCTCCCCTCCCAATCTAGATTTTTTCCCTGACTGGTATCCATTTCAGTACATTCACAAAACAGCAAGATCCCTTGTTAAAGGAAATCTGGATCCCCCTAGGGAAGCTGTAGGCAAGTGCACCTGGATCCAAATTCATTTAAAAAGCAATCCACTGGCCCCAGCATTGCTAGCTGTGTGACTATGGGCCACTTAATCTTTTAACGTGTTAGAGATGGCCAGCATTGGAGAGGATGCTCTCAGGAGTTCCCTCTCTCTTGTGATTTTCACATGAATGAATTAGCTGCCCACCCACCAGGGATGTTTTCAAGAGACTTTCCAGTTAGAGGTTAGAGTCAGGGTGGAGAACCTGCAGCCCTGAGGCCACATGTGGCCCTCTAGATCCTCAAGTTCAGCCCTTTGACTGAATCCAAACTTCACAGAACAAATCTCCCTGATAAAAGGACTTGTTTGGTAAAACTGGGACTCAGTCAAAAGGACCTACAGGGCCTCGAGGCCACAGGATCTTCTCCCCTGGGTTGAAAGAAGTCACCTTTGAGGGCCCTCCCAGTTTAAATTCTGTGATTAATGTTCTCTGAGCCTCAGTTTTATCCGTCCATCTGCAAGATGGGAACAATAACAATCATGCTCCCTCCCTCACAGCGTCATTGTGAGGAAAACACTTTGGGAAATTTAAAGCACCCCAAAAACGTGTTTTTTATTCATGCGGTGGCCCCAAACCTGGTTCCAGAGGCCAGTACAGATGTGATCTGAATATCCTCTTTGACTGTTATCAGGCTGAAGAAAGACACTTTAGCCTGAGACGCTGTGCTGCCGGAGAATGATGTTTGTCTCCAGCTGGTGCCCACCCCAAAGCGGCTTTGCTCCCTGAGCCAAGTCTACAGCTCCGTGCCTTCCCTCTGATCTTGGTGATTTGACATGTGTGCTGACCTGAGAGCTTGGACAGCTCTGTAGTTTCTTTTTACATTAGCAGTCACTCCGGCTCGGCAGCCGGTTCTCTGGGCATTGCAGAGTATATTGGGCGGAAACTGACCACCGGCCCTCTCCCTCTCCCTCCCACCAGAGGCCCCCCTGCTGCTTTGCACCCAGGCCGGCCTTGACCGTTGGGGAGTTGTCCCAGTGCCCAGAGAGCAGCATCCTTGGAGATCCTTTCCTTTTTGGCCTGCTCCTAGAGGGCACCCACGTTATACTGAGGCTAATTAACCCCCTGAGGTAATTAGGCTATAATTGATTTTCCCAGATAATATATCAGCAGGGGGTTGGGGCCCTAAGCTGAGGTGTTTCCCATTAGTTTTATTCAACCAGAAGCAGTGGACTGAGAAAAGTGAGGCCCTTAAGAAAACCAAAGCCCATGAAGCAGAGAGCCCTGGGCCCTCTGGGAGGCCTCCCTCTGTGGGGCAGGATGTCTGCCAGAGCCCTTTTATTCCCCATGAGCTAAAATATCCTCTTTCATTTTATTCCTCCCAACCCTTGCCCTGCTTCTCCTGTCATCTGCCTGCAAAAGTCATTTTTAAGACTTTTTTTTTTTTAAGCATCCCTCTGGGCTCATAGTCAGCTGTCTCTGCCCAACTTGGTGAAACCTGCAAAGAATTTTTTTACAGTCTCTTAATCACTAGGATTTACGAGGACTATTGCTCCTCTTATTAATCTCCCCATAACCACCACCACCCACGTGTACACACACAATTCCCTATCATGGATGATCCATTTAAAATGGGCCCCTGGACAGGTCCAGGCTCCCTCTGGAACAATGAGGAGAGGTGGGCCAATCCTGGGGGAAGTCTTCAAGCAGAAGCTGGGAGACCATTGACTTGGGACCATTGGTCCAGGATTGGACTAGATGACCTCAGTGGTCTCCCCCAATTCTTTGATTCTAAAATTCTGTGGGGACTGACTATATCTGAACAGGACAATCCAATTTCACATCCAGAAAACGTCCTTTTCTGAATGGCCTAGGCTTGCTTCAATCCTGCCTTGAATGACTGAAATGACCTGGAGAGGACCCTTCTCCTTTAGAAAAAGAGGGATGGGCTTGAGGGACATGTGTTCTTCTTCCCTTAGGCCCCCTCCCCATTGTCACTATGGCAACCAAGCCTATCCCTTAGAGACTCAGCCTTCCTGGCAGCTTCAGGTAGAATGAGTCAAAGAACCTACTGATTTCCCAGTTTGCATAAACTTCAGGTTAGGACCCCCTCAAGACTCTCCGTCTGCTCTTTCCCAGTCAGCTCTGGTGTGATAATGATGCTGTCCCCCTCGGGAGCTATCTCAGGCTGTTCCCCCCTCAGCTGTCAGCATATTGTGTGTGTGTGTGTGTGTGTGTGAGTGCACATGTCTCACCTGTTCAATCCCCAAAATAGGAAAACTGTAGAAGATTGAAAGCCCAAGAAATTCCTGACTCACTGTGCTTGATTCTCCCACCCCCTTCCACTCCCCTGCATTTCAGGAAGGCTAGGTGACCTGGGACCTTCAGAGCAAGAAACATTTGAACCACCCCCATTAAGGCAGTGGAAATCTGGAGAACAGATTTCTCAGGATGGTGTAAAAAGCCTAGGGAAGGAGAGAGTGAAATACACCCTTGAGGGGATAATTCCCCATGGGAGAGAGCAGGCCACAGAGTTTAGGATTTTAGAGCTAGAAGGAACCTCAGTGACCTCCAAAGTGTTTTTCCAGCTCTCAGTCAATTATTTCAGTTCATAATAATATAGGCCAACTCCCTTTTTTGAGGAAGCTGCCAGGAAACTGAGGCACAGAGAGTAAAAGTGGAAGCCTAAGGTCGCACTACTGTATAATGCACACTGGTGGGATCACAGGCCTAGTGATGCGAGCAGTCTCAGAGGGTATCTGGTCCAATTCCCTTGCTTCACCAGTGAGGAAATGAAAGCCCCAAAAGTGGAAGTGAGTCTCCCAAGGTGATACAAATAGTGTGGGATTTGAACGTGGGTCTTCCAGATCCAAATCTAGTGCGCTTTCCATGACAATATGTTGCTAAAATGGAAAGTTCAGATTCTGCCAGAAACAGTTTATCCATTGGATAAATGGGCTTATTTATCCATTAGACTGTGTTCTTCTCAAGGCCAGGAATACTCTGCCTTTTTTGGTATCCTTAGTACTTAGCACAATGCCTGGCAGTGTTCACAGACACACATATACAGACACACACACACACACATACACACACATACACACACACACACACACACACACACACACACACACACACACACACACCCCTGAGCACACTGAGACGCGTGCAGGAAACCTAGAATCTAGTCTTCTGCTACTATGTGACTTTGAAGGAAATCGCTTAACATCTAAGGGCCTCACACTCCCTTTCTCTCCACCGAAAGGGATAGATCTCATTTAGAATAGTCTCTACACAGTGGTTCTTTTAAGCATGGGGGTCAGTAGGTATTGTTCCCATTTTACAGAGGAGAAAAATGAGGCTTACAAAGGCAAAGCTGCTTGTCCAAAGTTATTCAGCTAGAATTAAAACAGGGACTCCTCCTCAAGGCTTCTGACTCCCAGGCCAATATGCTTTCCACTGGACTGGACTGCCTTTCCTAGACTAAAAAAATAAAAGGTGAAAGTTAAAAGGGAACTTATATATCATCTAGCCCAAACCCCTAAATGATGTCCTTAGATGGTACGGTGGAATTGGAAACTTGAAGTGGGACAGTCTAGTTCTGGGTCCTGTCTTAATTTTTACTTCTTACTAGATTTGACCTTGAATGAGTATCTTTCCTGGGGACTCAGGTTTTTTTCCTATACAATGGGAATGATTTCCTATAAAATGGAACTTTGTCCCTCCCAGGGGTATTATGGAGATTGGATGAGATAACAGGTGTACAGCAGTTTGTGTGGACCCTTGTACATGTCAACTGATATTTATTACCCCTTCTAACTTTGCAATATGACAGGCACTCATATAGGGCCTGTACACATAAGCACATGGTGCCAGTCCACAGACGAGAGCTCCATTTCCTGCCTTGGCACTTCTCCATATGGTGTGATCACTGAGAGCTCAGTGGTACAAATATCTCTCAGCCGAGGCTCATGTCTTGCCTGAAGTCATTCACCAACTTTAACCTCACAAGGGATACCAGAACCTGCTTTCCTTATAGGCAATATAACTTTCAACAGATAGCTCAGGACTGAACCTTCCCATCTCTCTTCCCTACCTTGAAGCTGTCCATCAGTGTTGGTAGGATAACACAAAGAACAATTCTTATGATCTTGAGCACCTCACAATCTCCCTGGGCCTCAGTTTCCCCATCTGCAAAGTAAGAGAGTTGGACTAGATGGCCTCCAAGATCCCCTTCCTCCCTAATAAGCTCTGCACCTCAGTTTTCTCTTTGCAAAATGGGGCCAGTTGCACCTGTAGTCCCTACATCATATGGCTATTTTGAAGCTCAAATAAGATAATATATGGGAGGTATTTGGCAAAACTTTAAAGTCCTGTATAAATGCCAGTGATTACCATGGAGGGAAAATCACAGAGCAGATCCATTTTGCCCTTGACTGTTCTTTCCAAGTTCCTGCAAGCCTGACCAGGAAGTCACTGCCAATGCAGGAGCAGGGAGAGGCTTAGGAAGTTTGCATATTCCACTCCTTGGAGATTTGCTCCAAAGAGCTGCATCAGGTAGAATCCCATTATTCTTCTATCCTCCATCCAGACCAGGAAGGGTCCAATGTCCCAAGTCCAGAGCCTCCCAGAAGATTCCAGGGCACTCTCAGAGAATTAGAGAAAACTGACAAGTCTAGGCATGAAGGATCAGGATCCCCTCAACCCAGCCTTCTTCCTCTGCAGAGTTAGTGAAATTTTAGACCACAGATGGTCTTGAAGATCATCAGTTAAGCCAGAAAGAGGATGCCATCTAAGTCAGTGGAAGGAATAGTCACCCCCTCAAAATCATTTTCCTTCAAATACTCAAACATGTGTATATAGCATAATAAGAATTTCCCCCAAAGCCACAAAGACTTGGGGTTCCAAGCTGGATTCTGATGCATACTGGCTGTGTGACTTTGGGCAATAATTTAATTCCTCAGTGCTCTAGACAACCCTCTAAGAGAAGTTACAGAGCAAGACACAGATCTGCTGACAGAGTGAGTTCCCAAAACCAATTAAATCCAAGTTCAGACCAAAAGTAGAGTCATATAAATATAAATCTACGCACAAGATCTCAGAGTTAGAACTGGAAGGGTCCAGCCCTCTCATTATACACATGAAGAAGCTGATACCCAGAGAGGTGAAATCCCTTATCGAAAATCACAAAGGCGGGAAATGAGAACTGAGATTCAAACCCACATCTTCCAACTTCAAATCCAAGGCTCTCTCTGCTGTACTAACCTCTCTTCTCTCTTTCTTTTTCTTTTTTTATCTTTCTTTTTTCTTTCTCCCACATATCTATCTATATATCTATACATATTTATGTACCCATACAAAGCAATGATTATGCAATGTTTATATGCACATATAGAATGCGGTTTTCTATGTACAGATATAAAAATATTATCACATAAAATCATAATTTATATGACTAATCAGCTGCTCCTACTAAAAATGTCATAATAGTGCATTCCGAATCAAAATTTAATTTGTAAATATCTTATTAACTCTATTGGTTTCACTCTCCCATTCTGAGACTTAATTAACAAATTATAACCCATCTATAGCTTTGAAGGTAGGCCTTAGGGAGTTCCCTGTGACCCTTTGAGATTAAAATGACTTGCCTAGTGTCACACAGATACTAAGCATCAAAGACAAGTCTTCCTGGCCCTAGGACCAGCACCCCTAGGATTCATCCATACAACTATATATGACACTATACAATTCTTGCCATCCTTGCCATAAACACATAATAAAAAAAAATTGACTCATTTTCTTTACTCCCCATCTTCCTTCAGGATAGACCTAGACTTATAAAGGGGCTTATGGACTGGGTCATTTGTGAATATTTATCTGCAGTGTTGCACCAAACCTCTGCTTAGAGGCCATAAGCCAGCTGTCCCAGGCCATGGGGATGACTTGCTATAAAGTTCCTAGCAAATAAATAAATAAGTCATCCAGCTTTGTGGAGAAACAAGGCAGCTCTCTGATCTCCTGTTCATTTATTTGCAGGCCTCATTAATATAACATCAGTGCAACAAACAGCTAAAGGGGGATAGTGTCAGGATGAATAATGGAGTTACTCTGCTGAGATAACAATTAGGTTTTGAATGTACTATCAGCTAAGACAGAGCCAGTGAGGATTCATGCAGGGCTGAAGAGCCGGGGCTGTCGATGCCATAGACTCCTGCTGAGCTCATCAGCTGGGCTCTAGCCTGTTCTATAGAGCTGACACATGTGTGTGAACATAGGCACACACATGAACACACACACACACATACACCCAGAGGCACACTCTGAGAAAGGGCAGAAAAGCCAACTGCTATTTTGCTCCTGCTATCCCTGGGGCCCTATAGCTACTCCAGTCTCCACTCTTTTGGGACAGACTGGGACAAAGACTGCCTCAGTGGGGTCGCGGCTACTCTCTCCAAACAGTGGAAGAGAGCTGGGAGGGAGAGGTAATAGCCCAAATCCTCGAGGGCACCGTAGCAAACACCTGCAATTCTGTATACAGGGGTCAGCGGCAGCAGATACTCCCTATGGAGCTGCTGGATGGGAGGTATTTTAGAGAAGACAGGGCCTCTGCCCCAGAGGGCATAGATGAGTGAGTGACCCCAAGGGAAAGGGAAAGAATAATGGGAAAGCACATTATCCCAGAGCTCAGCAAGGCTTCGTGATGCCAGAGACATAGCTTGGTAATCTTTATGTCCTGCTCAGCAGGTAGGGCAATGATCTTACTGTGTGGCTGTCACATAAATGAATGAACGAATGAGCAAATGATAGCCATTGCTTGGGAGTCCAAAGCCTTGCATTCCAGCCCCTAGCTCCACAGGGCTCCCTAAGCCACCAAGGATGCACTTCTTGGTCACACACTTCATGCCCATGCACCTGGCTCCTCATGTTCTCACACCTGGCCTCCCCCTCTGCCCTCAAGTCCCAGATTGCCATGAATTAGCAAACACATACCCAGTGATTTTAGAACCTGAAAGAGTGAGGACAGGTATGGCGCAGTAGGAACAAGATCACTGAAATCAGAGGACCTGGGTTCAAATCCCTCCTCTGCCATTCACTGGCGGTGTGATTTTGAACAAGCTGTTTAACCACTCTGGAACTCCGTTTATTTATAAAATGAATAGTTGACCTCTAACATTGCTTCCCTCTCTAAATCTGTGTTCTGGAGATCCTATGGATTATATTGATGCAATATTCTAGAAAAACAAGGCAGCTTGGTTTATGTTGACAAAATGACTAAGGATATAATCACCAATCAGCAAATGGCCATTCAGATAGACAGAAATTCAGCCTGAGTCTTCTTTTTTTTTTTTTATCTTTTTGGAGGGGGGAGCGCAGGGCAATCAGGGTTAAATGACTTGCCCAAGGTCACACAGCTAGTACATGTTAAGTGTATGAGGCCAAATTTGAACTCAGGTCCTCCTGACTCCAGCTCTGTTGCTGTATTCACTGCACCACCTAGCCGCCCCTCAACCTGAGTCTTCTAACACAGGGCAGAGTGGGCCTGTCAAAGAGGGAAGTACTCAGATTCCTCAAGGGGGTTGCAAAAGGAAGGTGGGCTGTTTTTGTTTCTCAATTTCTTTTCCTTCCCCCATTGGAAAAAAGGGGAAAAAAATAACAAAATCTTGATAACAAAAATGCGTTGTCAAGCAAAGCAAATTCCCACATTAGTCATGTCCAAAAAAATATATGTCTTAATTTGCCCGCTGAATTCATCATTTCTGCGTCAGAAGATGCTTCATCATTGGTCCTCTGGAATCATAATTGGTTATTATATTGCTCAGAGTCCTCAACTGTTTCAACGTTGTTTGTCTTGCCAGTGTCTTTGTTATCGTGTAACTTGTCCTCCTGGTTCTGCTCACTGCACCGGAACAGTTCGCGTTTTTCTGAAACCATCCCTCAGAACGCAGGTTAAAAACCAAAGCAGCCCCCTACAGGTGACTTGTACAATCAGCAGAATATGTAATCTCAGACTGACTGCCCTCGTCAGTGACTGGGACAACAGATAGAAAGAGGTCTGGACCTGGAACCAAGACCTGGGTTTATAACTCAGCTGTACCGCCGCCCGGCTGTGTGACCTTGGCTAAGGCCCCTTACCTTCTTTGAACCTCCATTTTCTCATCTTTAAATCCAACTCTGACAGTCTTTGAATCGAAATACCCCTTTGCAAAAACTACTTTGCCTCTGGGTATTTGCATTATTACCACATATGAGGTTCAAACACTCTATAAATTTCCATTTTCTCATCTGTGAAATAAGAGGATTGGGCCAAATGACTCCTTTTTTTTCAAATGGGGTATTTTTTTTGTTTGTTTTTACATCGTCTTTATTTCCAAAAATAGAATTTCTCTTCTCTACCCCACCCCCAAAGCTATCCCTTGGAACAAAAAATTTTTTAAAAGAAAGAGTAGTTGAGCAAAGCTTGCAGCAGATCCGCTGGATCTGACAGTATTTTCAATGTTCCACACCCGTGGATTAGATGATTTCTCCAGTCTTTTCCAACTCTGAATCTTTGATCATGTGAACCTTTGGTTCTTTAAAGAAGTAGGCAAGCAGGGCTAGAAAAGCTGTTGAGGGAATCTCCCATCTCCTTCTCTCCCTACCCCCCCCCAACCCTATTCTGCCACCTCCAGCTCAATCCCCACAGCTTCTTATGGATAAAAGGCTTGTAAAACCTGAGCCATTCTCCCCATGGATCTCAGCCAGCCCTCCTTCTGCCCTGCACTCACTAGACAGCCAGAGCCAAAAATCCACCGAAGTGAGAGTGACCCTGGAAGCACCTCGCATCAATCCAGTGACAGAGGGCAGGGCAGAACTCAGGTGTTCCAGCTCCCAGCCTCAGACTGATCTGAGATTGTGACAGTTTAATCACCTCATCCCCAACAGCAACAGACATTTATTGACACTGTAAAAGGTGTAAGACAGGGGCTGGAGCCTGTCCTCAAAGACTTAACAATCCAACTGGGGAACAGGGACTTGCTGCTCTATTTTGATAGATCTGTGAGCTCATTAAGGCAGCTACCCCCTCCACTGAGGGAGATGGCAATTCAGACATGCCCTTTCATTTTATGTGGCAGAGATTAAATTTGAACTCAGGACCTCTTGACTCCAAACCCAGAGTTTTTGTGCTGCTAATTCAGAATGAATTAAAAGGCAGAATTAGGGTCATGAATCTTTATTGCTTGATGAACCCAAACAAATGGGTAAAATAGCCAGTGCTGGGTCTGAATGAGGCTATGAAGCACTTCTCAGAATTGAACAATTAGAGGGGACCTCAGCAGCCATCTGGTCCAGTTGTTGTTCAGTCATTTTCAGTTGTGTCTGACTCCTTGCAATGCCATTTGAGGTTTTCTTGGCAAAGATACTGGAGTGGTTTGCCATTTCCTTCTCTGGTTCATTTTACAGATGAGGCGGCAAACAGGGTTAAGTGACTTGTTCAGGGTCACACAGCTATTAAGTGTCTGAGACAAGATTTGAACACAGGAAGATGAGTCCTTCTGACTCTAGGCCCAGTACTCTATCCACTGTGCCACCTAGCTGCCCCAGTCTGGTCCAGCTCATACTAAAAGGAATCCCCACTATAAGCTATTCTACATGTGATCATATAGCTTCTGTTTGAAGACCTCCTAGGAGGGGGAAAAACGCCACTTCCCAAGGCAGCCCACTCTACTTTGGGGCATTTCTGATTGTATGACCTTTTTTTCCTGACATCAAGCTTAAATTTTGTTCCTTTGCAACTTTTATCCATTCATCCTGGTCCTGCCTACTGGACCCAAACAGAACAGGTCTAATTGCTAGATACCTAGTTTCTATAATCCATCAGCAAGGTACTAGAGAGAGATACTTTTGAGTTCCTTCTCCTAATGAGTAATGGGGTCATGAGAGTAAAGGTCCACCATCACCCCTATGGGTTCCTCCAGAACCCAAAGCCTTTCTGTATGTTTGCTCCTTTCTCTCCGTCTCTGTTGTGGCATTGACTGTGGGCCCCATGCCCTAGCTCTGCCTAGGCCTTGCCCTGGAAACAGCCAAGTTGGGCCAGGAGTACTTCCTATCCTGCTAAGCCCCTGGGCTTTCCAGTGCTTCCCGATTCTGGTGCATCCCAATGGATCTCCCTAGCTGTAATTAATCGGTTGCATCTGCTCTCTTACCCTGAGGCGGCTTTGTGGCACAGTTCCCTCCCAACCGTTCAATTAGCTGCTGTAAGAATCAAGAATGGGGGCGAGTATAGCTCCACATCGGCTGTTTTCCAGGTCAGGTCACCCACGGAGGAAAACAAACTTGACAGGGTCTGGCAGTGGAAGGCACTTGGCTTGAATGCCCAAGGCTCCAGGCTTGGCAAGAGATGAATTTCTGCTGGCTGGTTGGGTTTTAGGAGGTGGGTAATAGGGCAGGCCAAACCATAGGGCCCAATCTCACACATACCATGACACTACTGTGGGCTGAACAGATCCTGGCAAACAAGCAGTCCTTAGCTCATTCTCCTGGCTTCCTCCTAGGTGGTTTGACCTAAGCATGCTGAGGCTGCACTTCCCCCTACCCACTCCCTAAAGAGTCATAACTTGGAATGAACAAATGAATTAAAAGATAGCATGGACACATGACTTTGGGATGTATTAATAGGCCTGGTCACATTGAACAAGGGGATAGCTTAGAATCATGATAGTAATAACAACTGATATTTATAGAGTGTTTTAACCTTGTATGTGGTAATACAAATTTCTTAATTCACATCATACAGACAAGGAAACTGAGGCACAGAGAGCTAATGGTCACACAGCTAATAAAGGTATAAACTATGATTCAAATCCAGGTCTTCTGATTCCAAATCCATCTATATATAGTCTTCCTACTATATAATAATGCCTTCTTTGTGACACTGGGAAGAACCATAAAGGTAGTCCAGTCCAACCCACTCATTTTACAAATGAGGGAACTGAGGCCTGAGACCTACAGATGTTATTAAATCATAGAATTTAGAGATGGAAAGGATCTTAGAAATATTCTAGAGACAGATGAAAAACATAAGGTATAGGGAAGGGAAATTACTTGCCCAAGGTCACTCGGTACTTTGTGGAACAAACAGGACTTTGTGATATAAATTCAGGAGTTCTATGAAGGATCTACTTAAATGACAAAAACAACCCCCACCAAACCCCTCTCCTATCAGAATACTGATTTCTGCAATTATTCTAATAGGAAACAAAGTATTTCATTTCAAAATAGCATAACTGAAAAAATAAAATAATTTTTAAAATATAACATAACTGGCTTACTCCCCTGAGAGAGGTAACAGGATGACTTGATGGATATTCAGATAGTCCATAGCTCTGTGAATATCATTGTTGAATTCTCTTCAGCAATGCAGATGTAGGAACTCATCCAGCCCTGCCTATCCTATATCCTCTTGTTCATGCCATTCTACAGAGCTACCACAGGGGCTCCCTTTCAAGGGCCAGAGGTCCTCCTCATTTTGTGCACACCAAAGGAGTACATGGGGTGTTCACTGGACTCATGATAAAGTCAAAATGACTGATTTCAGATCCTCTCCCGAAAACCAATTCTGATAAAGGAGAGACTAGGAGGATATCAGAATGCTAAACATGGAAGAGGGTAGGGAAAAGGGAGAAAAGGAACAAGTCCAGAAAGAAAGCAAATGGGGAGCTACAAAAGATGAGCTTGTCCTGCTTCAAGATTTGAACACATTCCCTATAGTCTACAATAGTCAGATTTTTATTAAAGTATCATATACAATTGATGGTCACTACGTTTTGCTTGGCCTCAAAGGAGAGAACTGAGACCTATCGATGGAAGTTACATCAAGGAGGAGGATGATTCCACAAAAGGAGAGACTTCCTAACACTTAGACTCCCCCAAAGGAAAATGGATTGGCTCCAGAGGTG
Organism: Petaurus breviceps papuanus; assembly: GCF_028583685.1. Taxonomy (NCBI): domain Eukaryota; kingdom Metazoa; phylum Chordata; class Mammalia; order Diprotodontia; family Petauridae; genus Petaurus; species Petaurus breviceps. Next base: position 34,507,283 of record NW_027187372.1, on the reverse strand, counting down.
ATAAGTTGCCCATCAGGGGAAGCCTTCAAGCTAAGGCTGGATGACCATTTGATTCAAATACCAATTGGTCTCTATGACCTCTGGAGTCCCTTCCCAAGATCAAGTGGATGCGTAGAGTCTATTGATTGGGGAATGGATAAACAAAGTGTAGTACAGTGCTGAAAGAAAGAACAAATATGATGAATACAGAGAAGCATGAAAGGCTTAGAAAAGTCTTAGGTGGCACAATGAACAGAGAGCTGGACCTTGAGTCAGAAAGACCCGAGATCAAACCTAGCCTTAGACACTTAATAGTTGTGTGACCCTGGACAGTTCACTTAACTTCTATCTCAGTTTCTTCTGTAAAATGGGAATAATTATAGCACTACTTCCCATGGTTGCTGGGAAGACTAATGAGATATTATTTTGGTTTTTGTTGGGGTTTTTTTTTGCTTTTTTTCGAAGGCAATTGGGGTTAAGTGACTTGCCCAAAGTCACACGGCTAGTAAGTGTATCAAGTGTCTGAGGCCAGATTTGAACTCCAGTCCTCCTGACTCCAGGGGCAGTGTGCTATTCACTGCACCACCTAGCCGCCCCATGAGATATTATTTGTAAAGTGCTTTGCAAAACTTAAAGCGTTATGTAAATGCTAGTTATTATTATTACTATTATCTATATGAACTGATGCATGTAAGCAGAGTCAGAAAAATTATAGGCACAAAGAGTCCAAAAACATAAATGCAAAGAATAACAACTATAGAACAGTCAAAATTCAATGTTGTGAAATTGTAATGACCAGATTTTACCCCAAAGAAGGTATATGAGCAACATGTACCTCTGCCCCTCTCCTTTGCAAGGCATGAGGGTGGTCCATGGATGTGCAACATTGCATATGATATCAAATGCAAAGATTAAACAAGGTCTATTCCCTTGTGCAACTCACAGTATTCTAAGAGTGTGATCCCGTACCCACTAAGTCTTCTCGTCTTCCTTCTGTCTGAATCTCTCCTCTGCTCCATCACCTTCTACCTTATATTATGTTTCTCTATGTACATGTCTTATCTGCTATCCGCACACCCAGCAGAAAAATTCAAGGTACTGTGCCTAGCACAGTGACTCACACATAGTAGGCACCTAGTAAATGTTTATTATAGTATACTGACTCCTGGAGTATATCCTTGGCTTGCATTTCCATATTGCTGATATATCCAAGAAGGGATGTAAACCCATGGTAATCCTAGTCACTCACACTGCTATCTCTGGTAGGCGAGTGAGAAAGCATCCAAGGGAAATAAGGGGGAATAAAGGGATGGTGAGCAGAAGAGATATTCTCCACCTTATCTAAGAGGAAAAATGAGGCATAGCCAGAAAAGGGACCTCCAACTTGCATGTCTGGGCTGCCATCCGCCAAATGGCACTTGTGTGATTCAGTCCTGGATTGTCACAGGGCTCCTTGGACTGAGGAATGGGAGTTATTCACATGCCAGGAGCCCCTGTTAAACTGGCAAGAAGGAGTATAAAACAGGGATAACCCCTCCCCACTCCTAGGCAAGTGGGCCAATTTCTCAATCAAAAAATATTCATTAAGTGTGAGACACTGTGCTAGGCAGTGGGACCACAAAGACAAGATTGAATAGACCTTGCCCTCAGAGAGCTTGCATTCCAAGTGGGAGGACAATGCATACATGTCATAGAAGTAGACTCAGAATATATACAAAATGAACACTGGCCAGTTTGGGGACGTGGAATGCTAGCCCAGTGTCCCGGGCTATCAAGAACTGAAGCTCTAATAAGAACTGCCAGGAAAGCCCCATCCTCTGACTTGGTGTGGGAATTAGAGGAGCAGATTACTAAGCCAGAAACTCAATGCAGAGGTCAAGGGGATATCCAGGTCCTTTCCATTCAGCAAACATTTACCAGGCATCTGCTGCCTGCAAGGTCCTGGGCGAATCCCTGAGGGTACAAAGATGAAAAATGATATGGTGGCTGCACTCAGGGAGCTTGCAATCCACTCAAGGGTGTGACAGGCACATAAATAACTAGAATGCAGGTCAGAACGTGGCAGGTGAATAAAGAAGGTGCAACATGCTAGAGAGATCCAAGGAGGAACAGAAAGATCATTGCTGCCTCGGGGCATGGGGGAGCCTTCATCTGGCAAGAGGCACCTGTCCTGGCCCTCCAAGGATTAGCAGGATTTCAACATACAAGAAGAGATAGGAAGGGCATTGCAGGCATGGGAATTCACTTAGGGCTAACCTACAGAGGCTGTGAAGGGAAGGAGTGTAAAGTCCAGGTAGAAACAAAGGTGATATTCAGAGCTTCCAATTGTTGTTCAGTCTTATCTGACTCTTCGTGATCCCATGTGGGGTTTTCTTGGCAAAGATACTGGAGTGCTTTGCCATTTTCTTCTCTAGTTCATTTTACAGTTGAGAACTGAGGCCAACAGGGTCAAAAGATTTGCCCAGGGTCACATGGCTAATAAGTGTCTGAGGTCAGAATTGAACTCAGGAAGACGAGTCTTCCTGACTCCAGGCCTGGCACCCTATACACTTCACAACCACAGTTGCCCTGTCTCAGGCACCCACTAGGGCTTTAAATCAAGGCTAAGTTTGTACTTTAATCTGCAATTCCCACAGGTAGCTATTAAAGATTATTGATCAGAGTGACCTGATCAGAGCTACGCATTAACAAAATTATTCAGACATTAATAGGCATTGGGTGGGATTGACATCTCCAGTCCCCAAATCCCATTCCCGCTAAGCCTTGGCACTGAGGATTTTTTGGAACTGGAGAAGATGGTGTGTGGTTTGAATCGCTACTTGTCCTGGATGTTGTAAGAAGGATGGGGGCCCAGGGAGTTTCCCTCACAGAGCGTCCACTCTGGCCCACTCCCCTGCTCTTTGGGATGTCTAGGAACTCTACTATTAATTATTTTCCCAGTAGTCACTTTCTTCCTTTTCCAACTCCAGTCATATAAGCAACATAGAATTTTATATCTGGCAAGGGACCTTATAAGTCAGCTGGTCCAAGTTGCTCATTTTATCTTTGAGGAAACTGAGTCCCAAAGAGACTTGCTCATAGTCACACAGATAATAATGACAGTCTTGGGATTTGAACTTGGTCTTCTCATTCCAAAGCCAGTGTTCTTTCCATTGTACCATGTGGTCTCCACACCAGTGTCCTCTGATTGTACCCACATAGGGAGAGGGAGTTGCCTACGTTGGTGAAATGAAGCCAGTTCCCACTGCCTCAGGAGGGCCCATTGTTAAATTTCCAGTATGAACTACAATACAAATCAGGGCTTAATTAATTGTTTTGTGAATTGTCTAGACTTCAAGTGATGGAGACAATATTAATCATGCAAATTAAACTTAAAAATTTGTTGTGCGTGCCTTTTTTTTTTCTGGAGAGCCAGTTTTTAAATATTTACTAGCACACCCCTGGGTGGACCTATCTGACCTTGCCCTGTGGTGTGGGTGAATTTTTGTTCCCTCTAATTGATGGGTTCCTTTAAAGTGATGTTGAAAAAGGACTTTCATAAATCAAATCATATTTTAACTTCTCTAGGACAGTTGGTGATTTAAAGGAACCCTGTGGTGAATCGTCTCAAAAATCAAACAATTATCTCCTAATTTCCATTTTAAAAAAAGCAAGATGTTCACATTTCTGGCTGATTTAAAGTGAGATACACCTATAAAATGTCTCAGTCCATACCTGAGTGGTTTTCCATCTGTGTCTCCTGGTAAGAAATGTGTTCCACATACCCTGGCATGGTCCACAGCATCCTAGTCTTTTATCCACTACAAATTCTATGGAAATGGGGGACCACCTGGTTTGGTGACTGCCTAGGAGAAAATGGCTGTGATGGGCTCATTAGCCCAAGAGCTGACATCCAGGTTAGAAGGGACTCGGCAAGGCTTGTGTGTTCCCTGCATCTGACTCTCTCCTAGTCTGATGCCCCCTTGCCAGTCACTGAATAAACTAAGGTTCTCATTCTCTAAGCACTAGAAGAAACAGGATTATGCTGCTATTCTGTCCTACAATAACAAACCACTATAGCAAATGAGGGACATGAAGTATCCCACAGAAAATAACAAACCGTGCAGCTTACTATAGTGGAAAAGGCACTGGATTTGGCATCAGGAGACCTGGTTCTTGCTGTCTATGTCACCTTCATCGAGGCTTTTCATTTCTCTGGGCCTCAGTCTCCTCATCTATAGAATAAAGGGAGAAAGGAAAAATGATCTCTGAGGTACCTTACAGCTCTAAAATTCTGTGATCTTGAGAATTGTCTATGCACTACCCGATCAAACATTGTGCATGGGTTACCCTGTAATAACAAGTGTGTATCTGTGAGCAATGACCACTGCCCCCAAATCCAAAGCACAAGCTGTGAAAACTTTTCATCCAGGGATACTCCACCCCCTGCAGTTACCTGCCAGTGCCCCAGAATGACCCCTCAATAAAATCTCAGCTCCCTGCCTTACCTGTAAGAGGAAAATATTTTTAGGTTCCCAGAAATATTTCATTTTTTAGCTTCTCTGAAAGGTTGTAATTAACCACAGCAAGGCAAAGACTATTTTTTCCCCCAATGGAGAGAATATGTGACAGAGGCTGAAGGGAGAGGGGGAGGGGAGAATATCACAGCTGTAGGTGGGGAGGGGGCTGAGGGCTGGGGGCCAAGGGGACCCAAGGGCTGGAGAAAGCTATTTCCTGAGCTCCTCAGTAGAGAGCCAGTGGCAAATGGCAACTGTGATACTAATGATGTTCTCCTGCAGTGGTAACCCTCCAGAGCCCCCCTCCCAGTGACCCACTAATGAGACTCCAGCTCCCAGAGCCCATGGGGCCTGAGGCACCTGGAGCTAGGGGTGGGAGGAGAGGGGAGAGGGAAGAGGGGGTAACTCAGTTGTCACTGGGTATTTTTAGAACCCCTAAAGGCAGACAGGTGGCCAGTGGCTGTGGCTTATCTCTGGCAGCTCCTCCCCCTCCACAGCACCCCCCTTTCATCACCCCAAGTGGAGGAGGCCCAGAGACTCTTCAACAAGCTCTCCTCCACATCTTCATGATGTGTACATTTTTCTTTTTATCCATAAAGTGAAATGGTTTATTCCCAGGGAAGAGGCCAAACCACTGACCTGTAGAAAAAGGGCCCTAGGAAGTCAGGAAGTGACCCATCTGGGATGGAGGAAAGTAAAGACCTGAAGTCTTTGTTTGAACTTGAACTCGGACCTCTGTTGCCCACTTGTTAACCTAGGTCCCCCTGACAGTTAGGAAAATACTTGGTGACACATATTCCCAGACACAGAAGGGAGAAGAGGTATTGGCTAGCCCAGTCACACAGTGAAAATGAGGGCTAGATGTGAGATCAGGAAGACCAGAGTTCAAATCCTGTCTCAGGCACCCACTAGCTGCATGACTGTGGGCAAGTCACTTAAATTCTGTCTGTTTCAGTTTCCTCCTTAGTAAAATGGGGCTGATAATAGCACCTACCTCACAGGATAAAATGAGATGGTATTTGTAAAGCGTTTAGCAAACCTTAAAATGCTATAGGGATGCTATTTATTATTGTTGTTAAGAGTAATAGATAAACCGGCCCTGTAGGCTCTGTCACCATCATTCCTCTGCCCATAATCTCCCAGCAGGTGCAGTGGCTTCTGGGAGAGGGGACTGGCCTGTATCCTAGGGAGGAAACAAAGACTTTTGTACACCGTTGTTAACTATATCACGCAGCTCAAAGGCTCCTAGTGGTACCCACAATATTACGACACTTAAAAATTCATAGATCTGAGGAAGGGCTTCTAGCCAATGTGCAACTGGAACATGTTCAAGGAAAGTAACTCATCATCCAGGAGACCTGAGATCTATTCTCAGCTTAGTTTTTTGCTGTCTGGGAGTCCTTAGATGAGTCATTTTCTCTAATCAATCAATCAACAAACATTTAAGTATTTATTATGTGTCAAGGATAGTGCTAAGCTCTCAGGGCAACTTGATGTTGCAGTGGATAGAGCCCAAGGCCTGGAGTCAAAAAGGCTCATCTTCTTGAATTCAAATCCAGTCTCAGACACTTATTTGCTGTGTGACCCTGGGCAAGTCACTTCTCCCTTTTTGCCTCAGATTCCTGATCTATAAAATGAGCTGAAGAAGAAAATGGCAAGCCAAGAAAACCCCAAAAGGGGTCCCAAAGAGTCAGAAACAACTGAAAAATAACTAAACAACACCAACAAAGACCTGAGTATAAAAAGGGAAAGCAAAAATAGTCCCTGCCTTCAAGAAACTTACATTTTGTCATGTGGGGGAAGGGAAAGAAGGAGGAATGAGCCGGAAAGGGAAGGATGAGATAATCTCCAAGATCCCTTACAGCTTTTAAGATCTTTGACTCTAGAAGAAAGTCTGCTTGGAAAAATCTTCTTTCCTTCATAAAGTTATTTACTGAATACCTGCTATGTATGTATGGGCCACTGAACTCAGCGTCGTGAGGAATACAAAGCTTTCTAAGTTGGGGTTCCTGCTCTTAGGAAAGAGCTATGGGGGAGGGATAGGAGATGCACCTGGGTCATGCCAGGTGGTATGTGATAATGAGTGACAGGCCAAGGGCTGTGGGGGTGGGAGGAAGCCAGCCTCTCGGGGTGTCCTGCGAGCTATGTTAGCCTGGGCCAATCACCAGAGCTCTCTGATTCACCGTGCTCATCACTGATAAAATGACAAGGGTGAACTCCGTTGCCTTTCAGGTCCCACCCTGAGGGAAATCTATGACCCAATAAGTACAGAGACTGGTGTGATAAGGGAGGCAACATAGCAGACTGCCCATGTGTATGAGAGGCATCATCAGCCCACTTCTTCCATTGTGCCCAGAATGTGGCACAAGAAGTGGAGGCTGAGGTCCCTGTTCACAGTCATTGTCATGGTCTTTCTAAGCTGAAAGGGAACTTAGAGTCCATTTAACTCATTCATTTTACAGATGAGGAAACTGAGACCCAAAAAAGTTACCTAAGGACACATATCTAGTAAACAGCAGGTTCAGGATTTGAACCCAGGTCTTCTGATTCTAAATCCAGCTTGCTTCCTACCGTGCTAAAATACCTCTATCCAATGCTTATTTTACATCCCTTGCAACATCTCACTCTATTGAGGATGGAGTAGCCTTGAACACCTACAGCAGTGAACGGGGGAATGATTTAAGGGAGATAGAATTCTGCTGGGGAGTGTGGAGTTTGGAATTTGGAGTAAGAGTTTCTGGTTTCCAAGTCTACCACATCTACCACCTTCCCTCAGATCACCCAATGGGGCCACCCCGTATATGAAAGGTATCCATTGGGCCTAAAATGTACATTAATAGGAGGATTTGACTTTCCTTCAGGGAGTAGCCCACACCCCCGGGAGAATCTGACAGTACAACCCTTGCCCTTACTTGTCGCCCAGGTCTGTTATAAGGGGAAAAATGAGATACTTAATGACCTCAATTATGAGAGGCATTGGGGTGCAATGGAAGGAATGATGAATTGAGAATCAAGGGACATGAGTTCAAATCTCAGGACTGACATTTGTTAGCTACATGACCTTGAGTGAGTTATGTGACTACTCTTGGGCCTCAGTTTCCTCTTCTGTAAAATAAGGGAGTTGGATTAGATGACCTCTAAGGCCCCCTCCAATTTTAGGCTCATGAACCTAGAGGTGTAGAGAAATCATCTGAAAGCCGTTTATCTTTCTTTGCAATGAATTACATTTACAGATTTATATCCATTTAAAAATTTTTGTTGGTATCTTTTGTTTTTATCTCACTATCATTTCCAGATACGGCACAAAACCATCCCTGTTATTAAACCCTTCCTGGTAACAAAGAAAAGTAAAGTAGAATTTTAAAGTGATATATCAACTATTATGATGATTGTTATTTTTTCAATAAATATTTACTGAGTATCTGTCCTAAAAAAAAAAGTAAAACAATCAAATGATACAGTAAACACATGTGACAATATCTACAACATTCTGGACCTATAGTCCCCCACCTCTCTGAAGAAAGGTTCCCTGACCAAGATTTTTTTCATTCTGTTTTGTTTCATACACGTGTAATGAGTCTCGGTTCCCTACTTACAGGACAGCCAATGACAAAACCATTGACTTTCCCCAAAGTGGATCATACACATGAAGTTAGAGCCAAGTGTCCACGAAAGTCTTCCAAGTTCTTAGGACAGTATTCCTGACAGTGATGTTGCTGCTGGTCACCATGGTTTACTAACCCCTATTGCTCACTCCTCCACAGATTCTGACCATGTCCGGCCCCCCTGAAGGAGGGACTCGAGTTACCATCCACGGTGTGAACCTGGGTCTAGACTTCTCCGAGATCGCCCAGCATGTGCAGGTGGCCGGAGTGCCGTGCACTCCCCTCCCTGGGGAGTACATCATCGCTGAGCAGTGAGTTTGCGTTGTTCTAACCTTAGCTTCTCTTACTTGGAGAGGGGACCCCTTTCAAGAATAGCAATTGAGTGTGCTTTCTCTTCCCCCTCAGGGGCCTTCCCTGAGACCAGACTCACCTTCTTATCATCAGCCTAAGGAAAGGAACACAGTCCTACTGGACCCTACTCCCATCTCTCAGATGGTCCTCACCTTTGTGTCCATCTGCATAAATTTCCAAAGTTGGGAGGGGCCTCCAAGGTTTTCTAGTTTAACCCATTCCTTGAAGTTGTTCTCTCTACTGGGACTCCCCACCCACCTCCCAACCCACCTCCTGACCCCACTGTACTTATAAAATGGCTTTGAGTGAGATTAGAAAGCCAGTTCCAGTGCATGAAGGGCTGAGATTTATTCCCTGTCCAACTCTCCCAGCTCCCAGCTTCTCCAAACACCAGGATCCCTGGCTCTGCTGTGACATCTCATTCAGAACCCCCCCTACAGCACAGCCAAGACACTTTTCCCACAGACGTCAGCTCCTCAACCTCCTTCCCATCCAGCCCCCACCTTCAGCTTCCTCCCTCCCAGCCCCCATTGGAATGCATCCCACATGGTGGGCTGTAGGCGACAATTTGTTTGGCGCATGGGGCTATGACAGCAGCTTAATCCGAGCAGGGCCTCCGCTGGAGCAAATTCATTTATTTCACTAAGGGAAATGTCAACTGGAAATTAGAAAATAGGCATGGAGCGGTGGACAGGCGGACGGGGCTCCGGGAGTGACATATGTTCCAATTTGGGGTGTTCATTTGGTTGCGGCCAAGGTGGCGGGCAGCAGGCTGGGGACTGCAGGAGGAGGAGGGGAGCTTCCCACCGTGGGTTTTTTGCGGGGTGGGCAATGAAGACATGCTGAATGATTCCTTTGATAAAGTCACCCCAGTCGTACTGAGAACATCACTCCAGAAGGGAAATATGGTGGTCTTGAGGAAAAGCTTCTCCAAAGGAGCCAGGCAATGGGTTATAGTCAGGTCATTCCTTTGTCCACTTCCTCCTGTCTTCTACCCCTTCTCCCCACCTTACAGTTGGCCTAAATTGATGAGGCATAGCCCCTGGCCACCAGGTTCCAAGATTTCCTAATCTGGCTTCCTGGAATCAAGGAGCTGCCTGAGCCTAGCATAATGTTCAAGGTCACAACTAACCATTGCTTCTTGAGGAAGAGGGAGGTGAGAGACTCATTTTGGAGAGAGAACTCTCCAAGATATTTGTGGGGAAAGTGTGACTCCAGCTGGGGAGAGAAAAGTGGTCATCCTGGGGTGAGGACTTCAAGGGACCTATGGGTTAATTCGCCCTGTCCTCAAACTCTTCTCAACAAATGTGACAGAGCAGGGAGAGAGAGATAAATCAAGGAAGAAAGATGGAGAGGAAAAATGTTAAAGGAAAGAGAAACTAGAAAATAGGTGGGAGCATTTGAGAGCTGCATTTATTCCAGTGTGGATGACTGGAGAGAGAGTGACAGGGTCAGGAGCCACCGCCAGTCTACAGGGAAGCTCAGGGTGAGAAGGGCCCTTTCTAGAAATGGTGCCTCACTAAGAAGTGTGATTCAAGGGAAAGAGCTAACTTTGATGGGAGTCAGAGGCCCTAGGTTCAAGTACTACCTCTGATGCTTCCTACCTATATGACCTTGGACAAATCACTCCATCTCCCCTGGGTCCCACTTTTCTCCTCTGTAAAATGAGGGATTGGTCCAAATGGACTCTGAGCCCTTTCCAGCTCTAAATGTCTAATGCTGTGGTCTAGGCAGGATTCTCAGACACGCTGACCTGAAAGTTCCCTTTGGTTCTAAGCACTTACCTCCAGGCTCTCCAGTCCGTTTGCCAAAAAAGAAAGGAACAGGTGTGGAGAAGCTTCCAAAGTCCCCCCCAACAAGAGAGCGTGGCAACATGATGCTTTTAGCTGAGAGATCTTGACTCATAATTTCCACCTTAACATAGACATCACCAATGCAGCTCCAGTTTCCCAGCAAGAGAGGAGGGGGCTTCCTTCAGTGCCGACAGAGCCGAACATGAGGAGATAAAAGTGAAGTGTGGAAGTGCAGGGTCAGAGTGGGGGTCTCTCCCAGCAGCACCTCACTGGCAATTACCCTTGAAAACCACCACAGTCTCCTTCCTTGTCGAAGGGGCAGGCAAGAGGGATGGAGCGAGCCTTGGGGCCTGGCTGCATGCAAACATCGCTCTCCAGTGGTGCTGGGCTCATTAGAGCTCTCGAGGTTTCAAAGTTTGTTAACATCATTAAAGCCTTCATCCCGGGCAGTGAGCAGCAGGCGTGATTGTTACAGATGTCTCCGTGAGATGAATTTGGCTAGAAGGGCCCGGCACCGGGGCCCAGGAAGTGGTAGGATTGGCGGGCCGGGTAATGACTCACCATATGCTCATGCCGAGCCATCTATCACTCAGCAATTAGGTTAATGTTGGTTAAAGGGCCCCGCTTAGGCCTATAATCTGTACCCCACAGATGTGGAGGGGGGGACCTGGTAACCAGGAACTTTGGGGAGATGGGCCTCAGTGTTTGGTTTTGCTACCTCCCTTACTGGAGAAGAAGGGGAAAGGTCAGAACCACTTCAGGGTGTCAGATCTGGGTTCACTGCCCTTCTGGCCTCACCCACTCACCTCCTGTGACCTTCAACCCTTCATGCTAGCAAAGTACTATCTACAACCATATCCCCGCACATGGGGAAAGTAAGAAGGCCCAGCTTAGGCAGACACCTACACAATGAGTCAGTGAGATAATGAAATCTCTACTGGATGGTACCTGGAATTCCCACCATGAGAAATCAATTCTTTGATGGATTGTCTCTTGAACAACCCTGTTAAAACGTAAAAGTTGCCTGGAAAGAAAGATACCATAAAATAATAGAGCTGGGACAGCCTTGGAGGTGATTGAGAGTGGAAAGGGATCTTAGAGCCCGTCTAGGACAACCTCCTCATTTTATAGACGAAGAAACAGTCTTGGAGAAGGTGAGTGACCAGCCCATGGTCTCTCCCCTATGAAGTAGCAGAACCAATATTCAAACCCAGAGCTAATGACTTGATATGTTTCTTTTTCCATCTAGTGTAGAGCAGGGATAGGAACTGGACCTATGATTTCATTTTATAGGGAACAGATGAGGAAATGCTACCTACTACCAATGCAGGTTAACACCTCTGCAATTTATGGTTTTAGAAAGTTGCCTAGAGTGCTAAAAGGTTATATGACTTGCCCAAGGTCACACACACAGCACATATCAGAGCAGCTCTTCCTGATTTAGAAGCCAGCTCTCTATCCACTCACCAGGCCATGTTATCTCTCTGATTTAACCAGCTCTAACACCCTCAAGAAAAGCATTGTAATAGCCATCATTAGCTATTAATGCATTGGGGATCTGGGAAGTTTTAGGGGACAGTGACAACTGGGAGACTTAGGATGCTGAAAGGAAGGGGAGGAACAAAGAGGAAGACAAAATTTCCTAGGTGTGCTGAGCTTTGGCCCTGTAGGGAACTAGTAAGGACAATTAATAGGGACCTATTACGAGTCAGGGGACAATAGCAGAATGAAATACTGTACAATGAGGAAATGACACTCAGGCATGGGGGTCTTAGAATCACAAAATTATAGGATTTAGAAGGGGTCTTTGAGGCCACCTAGTCCAATCCAGACATCAGTAAGAAGATTCTTTATGGCAGATCCTATAGGTAGTCACTGAGCTTTCATTGAAGACGGGTGGTGAGGGGGAAGCTGCCCGGTCCTAGACCACCCACCCCACCTTTGGAAGGCTCTCACTCAAGTTTTCCTTTACACTGAGCCAATATCTGCCTCTCTGATCCTAGAACTGCCTTCTGAGGACAAGCAGAAGGAGGGGAAAAAAATCTAATCACTCTTCCACATGACAGCCTTTCAAATACTTGAAGACAGCTATCATGTCTCCCCTAAGGCTTCTCTTCTCTAAGCTAAATATCCCCATTTCCTTCAACCAATCCTCATATGTCATGATCTCCAGGCCCTTTGCTGTCCAAGTTTCCTTCTTCAGGATTTGACTGTAAAATATATCCAACCTGCAAAATCTTACCTTGTTTCTGACCCTATTCCTTGGGCAACATTTCCTGACCACTACCATTGGGTGTGTATTAGTCAGGTTTCTTGGATCTTCATTAACAGGGGGATGACTATTGGTTATCAGAACCCTTAAGAATCTGGCCAAGGCCTGCTGCCTCAATCCCAGCCACCCCCAGTCCAGCTTGACATCAAAGAAGTCTACAGTTTAAGAGTTAAGAGGGAACCTTTAGGGCCATCTAGCCTATGGCTCTCATTTTAGAGATAAGAAAACAGGTCCCAAAAAGGAAAGTGACTCACCCAAGGTCTCATTACTAGTATGTAGAAGAGCTTGGATTCAAACCCAGATTCTCTGCTTATACTTACTGGGTAGCTAAGTGGTACAGCAGATAGAGCACTGGGCTTGGAGTCAGAAAGATTCATTTTCCTAAGTTCAAATCTGGCCTCAGATATGAACTAGCTGTGTGACCCTGGGCAAGTCACTTAACCCTGTTGGCCTCAGTTTCCTCATCTGTAAAATGAGCTGGAGAAGGGAATGGCAAGCCACTTCAGCATCTTAGCCAAGGAAATAGACCAGAACAACTGAACAAGTTTTTCTTTTTCCACTGTATACCAGCTACCTTAACATTGTTCCTATGCCTGAGTCCTCTTTCTGCTTACCTTCTGTGCCCATTCACTAGGAAGTGAATGTATGCCTTTCTGGCCCCTCTCCCTTTGGTCTGCAAATGATTTTCTAAATGATTTTCCCATAAGACTTATCTGGGTTACAAAATCTTGCTTTGTCATGCCCCCAACACAAACTTCCTCTAATACCTCCCCCACCTTTTTTAGCCATACCAACCTCTTCTCTAGCTCCTTAGAAGATATCTCTGGTTATAGCAAACTCACTCAAGGACTTTCTGCCCTCATAGACATAGAATCCCAGAAAAGTAAATCAAAAAAGAAATAATAAAGTTATTTTAGACTCCCTATCTGATTGGACTGTGTAGTGTCATGTAGTACAGCTATGTACTGGTTTGGGGCATATTCAAACCCTGGCTTCTCTGCTTGCTAGCTATGTGACTGTGGGAAAGTTACTTCACCTCTCCCAGGCTCAGTATTTCCATCTCTAAAATGGACTTAATACTGGTTTACAGGCTTATTGTGAATAAAGTATCTCACAAGTTACAAAATGCCATGTAAATATGAATTGTGTTTTTTCTGGCTATCATAAAGAACTAGGAGCTATCACTTACTGTTCTCCCCACATTCTTGACCCCTCCCAGTCCCAGCAATAAATAGCAATGCTCTTCCCCTATCTCCTCTTTTTCTTTCCCTTCCTACTCCATTCCATTTTCATCTCCACCCTAGGGGGATGTCTGCTATGTGAACCTGTCAGTCAGACAGGGTGTACTCTCTCAGTGCCAGACAAAGTCTGATGAAGTATTACCCATTGATAAGCACTATGGAATAATAGAAAGGACATTAGGTTTCGCATGAGAAGATCTAGTTTCGAATCCTGGCTTCTGCCACTTATTATCTGTGTGCCCTTAGGCTGGTTGCTTAACTTCTCTAGGCCTCAGTTTCTTTATCTGTATAATGACTAAGAGAAATACATGTGGGAGGGTGAGGGGGGAAAGAGGGAAGAGCTGGAGGGAGAGAAAGAATTGGGACCTCAAAATTTTTTAAAATAAATATTAACATAAAATATATGAAAAATACCCCCAAAATAACTGAGATAGATTAAACAGTCTAAAGAGTTCCTTCCAACTCTAAATCTGATAGTTTTTTCAGAACCCATTGGGACATCACCTATTTATTATACAAATACCTCATGGTAGACATGCTACAATTGATTAGATTACAGTTTGTTTTCTTTAGTTGTATTTTAAACTAAACCCTCCTAGACAGTTTTTTTTAAAAGATGTACACTGATCTCTTGATTAATAATAATAGAAAACATTTATATAGCACAAGGTTTACTAGGTTTACTTTACATATGTTAACTCATTTAATCCTCACACCAGTCCTTTAAGGTAGGTGTTACTATTATCCCCATTTTACAGATGAGGAAACTGAGACTGAGCTTGGTTAAGTAACTTGCCCAGGGTCACACAGCTAGTAAGTACTTAAGACAGGACTGGAACTCAGGACTTCCTAAGATTCTAAGCCCTGTATTCCCACCCAACTCTCTCTCTGATTAGATTTGGGAGATAACCTAGTCTCTCAAACAAACCTTTTGCATTCTATCTCTTAGGGCTGGTTACAACTGGCTAGCCTCGTCTTGTCTACATTCAATTTAGTTCAATTCTATTAAACATTTATAAGATACCATATTATGTACAAGGCACTGCTCTAGGTATTGAGAGTACAAAGAAGAAACAACAAAATCGTTCTTATTTTCCAGCGAGTTTATAGTCTAATATGGGAACCAGACATGTACAGAAATAAAGATGAAACCAGATAGGAAGTAATAAGTGCAAAGGAGATGTCCAAAGTATTTGCTATGAAAAGAGAAAGGAAGAAAAGTGAACTTTCAGCTGGGAAGATCAGGAAAGGTTCCGTGGCAGAAGTAGATGAGAGCCAGGCCTTAAAAGAAGATTTAACAGTAGAGACAGCCCAGGCCTGAGGGATGGTCTCGGCGAACAGGATGAAATTGAGGAGTAAGACACCCAGTTTGACTGGAACCTAGAGTGACTGAAGAGCAGAAAATGACATGAGCCGGGAAAGCAAAGGCAGAGCCAGATTACAGGAGGAGACCTTGAGTGCCAGTTTGTATTTGATCCTGGGAACAGGAGAGACACGGAAGGCTTTTCAGCAGGGGGTTCACATGCTCAGCTTTGTGCCTTAGAAGGATGATATTTGGCAAACAGCATAAGGACAGATTGGAGAGGAGAAAGTCTGGAAACAGAGACCATAGTCATCCAGACAAGAGTGATTCAAACCTGACCTAGAGAAAAGGCCGTGTAGGTGGGGAGGCAAGCCAATGCAAGAGATTTTGTTCTTTCATTCTCATTGGGTTCCAGTGCAAAGAGTGTCTTTCTCCATATTCAGAAGTATACCCTATTTGGAGCTTGCAGACACATAGTGTACTGATTTCAAATGTATATATACCCACATGTGTTATGATATATACATATATGTATGTGCATATATACATGCGTTACAGATACATTCTGTACGTGTGTATATGCTATTATGTAAATATACATATATGTACACATGTGTTGTGAAATCTGTGTGCCTATGTGTCTACCCTATAAACACGTGTGTGCACATGGATGCATATATACACTGTGTTATACTATGCATATATAGTGTATATATACATTGTGTTATAGGACAGATATAGTATATATGAGTGTGTATACATGTGTGTGTGTATGACATAAGGGAAAGAGAATAGACGTTTATATAGTTCCTACAATGTGTCGGGCATTGTGCTAAGTGCTTTATAAATATTATCTCATTTGATCTTCACAACAATCCTACAAGGTCAATTTTGTTATTATCTTCATTTTACAATTGAGGAGACTGAGGCAGACAGAGGTTAAGTGACTTGCCCAGGGTCATATAATTAGCGAATATCTAAAGCTAGATTTGAACACAGTTCTTCGTGACCCTAGAACTAGTTCTCTATCCAATGTGCCACCTAGATGCCTTTCTGATATAGAAATGGATAGATAGATAGATGATAGACAGACAGATAGATGGATCAAACTTGAACAGATCCATGATGTCATCAGTATAAGCATTCCCTCTGCCAGTGATGTGGGACACAACCCATCCTTTTAATCCTATGAGATTCTTACCCATGGTTTTCTGCATATCTGTCATAATCTACCCAATTGCTAGAGGTCTTTCTCTTGTTCTTTTAATATTTCATTGATACCAGTATAACACTCAGGCTACCTAGAGGATATATTCCTGATTTTTTTTATCCTCAGGTCCCACAAAGCCATTTTCTTTCTTTTTTCTTTCCTTCCTTCCCTCCTTCCTTCCGTCTTTCCATATTTCACCCTCTATGTGTCAGGCACTCTTCTAGGTATTGGGAATACAGACATAAAATAATCCCTATTCTCAAGAAGCTTACATTCTATTGAGGGATACAACATATACATGTATAAACATACAGAAAAAATATATAAAGAACATGAACATATATATGAATATTTACATATATCCAAGAAATATAGAATATAATCCCAGGGATAAAGGGAGTAGGAAAAGATAAAAGTTTCCAAGAATTTAGGAAGTGGAATAAAGAGGTTTTTAGGAAGGAGGGTTTGGTCCTTCTTGATTCTCCCCATCATTCCCTCCCTGCTGGTTGCACCTAATTCATCTCACGTGCACTTCAATGCTGTTTCCTCAATTGTAAATAAGATTATAATACACACCATGCTTCTCTCTCAGAATTGTTGGAAGGATCCATAGTGATAATTCAAATTTAGCTATTCCTTTGTAGTTTACAAAGCATCTTTCTTATAGTACAATATTATCATTCCCATTTAACAGAGGAAAAAGCTAAGAGAGGATGAGAGAAAACATGACTTATACAGTCTCACAAATAGGACACTTCAATGCCAGAAATCAAACTCAGGACTCCTTACTCCTAACATGGTGTTCTTTTCACTACAAGTAGGTCCTATTTACTATAAATAATAAATCTAGTGAAATGGCTGCATTATTCAATGAGTTTTATTCGAAGTATAACTACATGAAAAAATATAGTAATTGCTTCTAGCCCAAAGAAAATATGCTATAATTCAAATAATATAACCCCTTATAGGGGCTCATTATTTGTACTATTTGGGACCTAGCTGTATATCCCCCTAGATAGGCTGGGTGGCTACTTTGCAAATGTTGAAATCCTATATACATTAGCTAAGGGCATATTAGTAATTATTAGTTAATATTCTGTAGAGCTACTCTAAAGGACAAGTGAATCATAGGCAGAATGAGAGAATTTCCAGGGTACTGTAGGAAAAGTACAGTGGGAGTAGTATTGGCTCTTGAGGCAGATGACCTGAGTTCAAATTCCACTTCTGATCACTACTACCTGTGTGATATTGGCAAAGGCCCTGGAAGTCACCTTCCTGGGGCTCCGTTTCTTTGTCTATAAAAGAAGCAGGTGTAAAATGGGCTTCTGAGGTCACACCTAGCTCTGGACCTATGATCTCTGCTGCATCCTGTGATGCCCTGGGTGGGAGCAGGCTCTGAGATCGGGGAAGAAGAGAAAGAGAGCTGTTACGCCAAGCCTGAAAATAACAACTGATAGTACTTTCAATTAAGCCTTTCAAGTGCTCCACTAATGAGGTTTAAGGAGATAGTTACATGTAAAATGCTAATTGATCATCACCATCACCATGATATTGACTTCAGATCCCTAATTAATTTATGTATATGTATAGAAAGGGGGAGCATCTCCTCTGGTGTGCCCTGCTACCTTATTGCATCTAGTATGTAGAACATAATAAGACCATTATTGCATGTTATGTTAATATCTACCAGCAGGCAATGCCCTTATTTACAATTAACTGTTCTGAGAAAGATGGGGATCAGTGACATGCCAGGGCTATGTGAGCATGTGGTGTGTTTGTCTAATGTAGGCTTTATTACATCTAAATGGAATCTGTGTTTAGTTACCTTCTTTCCTAGAGAAGCTGTTGAGATAAGAATCGCTCGGTTAAACAGGGATCTTCCCCACAGAGCAATGATAACACCATGGATTAGTGGTGAGGAGAGTTTGCTTTCCTCCCTCCCCACTATGGGCTCTGGATTGGCTCTCCATCTTCTCTCCTAGCCCCCTGCTCTCAATCTGGGCCATGGTGGGAGGAGCTTCCCTCTGTCCTGGGACACCCCTTCCATCTGGGAATAGTTGAGCCCTCTATCCCCCCCCCCACATACAGAAAACCTAGATGGCTTCCCCTCCTCCTGCCCTCCCCCAATCACCTGCCTTTTCCAGACTGTGCCCGTGGTGACAGCATCAGTGTCTAAATGGCCTTGTTGTAACTATCTCAGACGCCTTGGAAGTAGTCACTGGGGTATTGATCTGGGCTGGATGAGAGAGAATTCTCCCTGTGAGTTCCTCTCACCTCTCTTCCCTCCAGCTCTCTCCATTAGTATCAGACCAGGCGTGCCTTCCAAACCCAGGGCTGAATCAAGTCCCTCTTCCGCCAGGTCTCTCTCCCCCTGATTAAGTGGGAGTCCAATGTCAACTGATCTCTTAATGAACTCATTCCTTCCCTCGGGTATTGGGACTCTGCTCATCCTGTTTTGCTAGGAGCGCCCTACTCTGGATCTTACCATCTCAGCAAATTGTCAGTTATATCTATTCTTCTTTTTAAACTCACTGCCAGAAAGAAACTGGGATTGAGTCAGCTTAGCAAATAACCCCTCAACTACTTGTCTGGGAAAAGCAAAGATGTGTTATAAGCAAGGAAAAAAAATGCTGACCAAATTTTTCTCCCTGGGCCTTCTTGGATGGCTGCAGGCTAGTAAGCCACTTGGATGGGCGGGTACATGTTGGGTCCTTATTTTCAAGACTATGTTAATTCATTCTCCAGGGTCATAGGGAGTAGGATGGAAACACTTCCCTTAGGCCTCTCTAACCAGGAGTTTTCTGTGTATCCTCAGGATCGTCTGTGAAATGGGTCGTGCACTCCCAGGAATTAGCTCCGGTCCTGTACGCCTGTGCATTGGCGAGTGTAAGCCAGAATTCATGACCAAGTCCCACCAACAGTATACCTTTGTGGTGAGTATAGGATTCTGGACCAGACTAAGGGGGAGAACAAGCAAGAAAAACTCTTGTTTCAGAGTTCTCCCAAACCTAAAACTCCCAGGTTCTTTTCACAACAGAACATCCTTCAGAAAGTTTTTTGGGCAAAATAGTCTCTGAATCTTTGCTTTTTCCAGAATGGGATGGGGCGTATGACCCACATTTAACTGTGCTATGACAACTTCAGAAGCCCTAAGGGTATCTGGCCAAATTTCTAAGCAGCATAGAGTTGAGTTTTTCCTAGAAGGTGATTCAGAACAGCATTAGGAGAGGAGAAGGGCACGATAAGGCTGATGGGTCATGTTGGCCCTGCCAGTGTGACATCCTCATCTAATTTCATCCTAACGAGGACACATCGCCTGGGGGATCTAATTAAATAGTATTATATTTATCTGGCTGCTTCTTTCTGCCAAGGATGGTGTATGTAGGAATTTGGAAAAGTTAATGAAAGCCTGAAGGGAGTATTTCTGTGTGGGAGTGTGTGTGTGGTAAAGTATCTGTGTGTTCTCACATATTCAGAGACACACCTGGAAACACCTTTGTAGGCACAAAGTCCCGCAACAGGTATGGCCTCCTGAAGGCTATCCCTAAGGCTGGGGCTATATTAGTACTTGATCAGTAACTTGCTTCTAGGGCCCTGCCTGAACAGACCGTGGTTTGACACTCGCCTGCGCCCCTACAGCAAACTGTTCATTAAAAAGTAAATGGGGTCATTCAAACTCAGCTTTTCCAAGAGTTTTGAAAAACCACAAAATCCCTCGTCTTTGGAGGTCTTTAAGCAAGGGTTGGATATCACTCATTAGGTATGTTATAGAGGGGATATCTTTCATGTATGAGGCGAACTAGATGGCCACAGAGATCTCTGCCAACTCTGACACTCTAAGTGACTGATTCTGTCAGGACTCTCAATCTGACACTTTTCCAAGAGACAAATAATGCATATTTTTCTTATCTGTAAATAACATGTACCTTCAACTTTTCACATAGTTATATACAGCCCCCAAAAGGAAAAAAAATAGAAAAATCACCAAACCACATTTTTTTCTTCATCCTGATACATTTCGCCAGTTTTCTAAGTTTCTTCACTTCCTCCTGACCTCATTCCCCCCACCATTTCCTTTTTATGTTTTTTTTACACAAATGTTTCTACTGATACTCTTTTTGGTTTTACATTTCTGACACTTCCCAGTGATCCCTCTCGTCCCTTACTAAAACTGCTTCTTGTGACGAGGAAACACAGTTAAAGAAAACGAAACAATACATTGGCCTTGTCTAGCAACTTAGGCCCCTCTGCCAAGAAGAGGGGGCCGTGTATCACCCACAGTTTGCAGAAGTCACAACTGGTCACTTCAGTGACCGGATATCTTTCTGTGTCATTTTCCTTCACATCATCATGGTCATTGTGTAGATTATTCTCTTGGTTCTGCTTTCTGTGCTCGGCATCAGTTCATACAGATCTTTCCAGGTTTCTCTGAATTCTTCCTGGAGGTCTGTGCAGTGATAACTCCATTGCATCTGCATGCTAGTTTCAGTCATTCTCTAGCTGGTGGGCATCCTCTTTGTTTCTTGTTCTTTCCTAGCACAAAATAAACAACCTTTTTCTCCTGCTACTCATCTTTCCTGATGCTGACACTCTTCTCTCTACCAATCTTCCCTTGCCAAGTTCCAATGAAATATTCTCATGAGAAGCAAACACAGCAAACAGCAGCTCTTAGAGCCAGAAGGAACCTGAAACTCATAGTATATTAAAACTGGAAGGGACATTTAGCCTAATCGTATCAAACGCAAACAGAAACAGCTATTGAAATTATACATAAAGATACACATGGGCCTCATGTTGACTTAGAAAACCACATATTAACATTATCTATGTTCTATTATATTTTTATTTATTTTGTTAAATATTTCCCAGTTGCGTTTTTATCTAGTTCAGGCCACACTGGTGTTGGGCCCTGTGTTCAATAAGTCTGATCTAACTAACCTAATTCCTGCATTTTAGAGAACCAAAGAGGAAGTAACATGTCCAAGTCTGATGCCTCATTTACAGGTGGACATATTAAGGCCTAGAGAGGAAGGGTGACTTGTCCAAGGTCCCACAGCCAGTCAGTGACAGTATAAGAACTACAACTCAAACCTCAGATGGGATACTGCGCTTGGAATCAGGGAGACCTAAGTTCAAATCCTGCCTCCAACACTTGCTAGCTGTGTGACCCTGGGCAAGTCACATAATCTCTCTCAGTCTCAGTCTTCTCATCTGGAAAATGGGAACAATAATGGCACCTAGCTCCCAGGATTGTTGTGAGAATCAAATGCGATAACATGTGTAAAGCAAATCATAGACTTCAAAGAACTATATAAAAACTAGTTATTATTTCCCATCTCATGTTGCCTCTCTAGGTAGAAATAATTCATTGTTTTCCCTTCAATTAGGTCCACTGGCTGTTTCTTTTCCTACCCAGGCTATGTGGCTGATGGCTTGTTTTTCATAGCCTGGCTAGATCCCCGCCATATCTCCACAACCCAGCCCAGGGCTATTCACAGGGTTCTGGAGAGAAGTTTGGGGCAGAAGCAGCTATAACCCACAGCTTTCCGCCTCATGGTGGCTCAGTACAGGACAAGGGTTCTTTATTCAGCCACATTGATTTTATGACGGAGGGAATTGGCACCAGCTCCTGATAGGGAAGCATTTTCAAATTGTCCTCAATTTGTAAACTAATTGATAGATCAATCAGTGTCGCACCTGCTTTCCCATCAGCTTTATGAGCACCATGCTCCCCAGGGAGGTGATTAATTCAGAGACATGCCCCAAAGCTGCTTTCAGACACAGGGTCAGACACAGAGGAAGCAGCAGAAAGCCTTTGGGTTAGAAAGGCCCAGAAAAGAGAAAATCTCACTGCTGAGCAGGTGGCTGGTACTTCTCCCAGTCCTTAAGTCTCCCTAAAACTCTGCACTCTCCACTCTACTTAAGCAATGATCCCTTTTCTCTGCTCCCTTCCAAAGAACCCAACAGTGATGTCACTTGCCCCAATTAGGGGCCCAGAGTCCGGAGGCACCATGGTGACCATCACCGGCCACTACCTAGGAGCAGGGAGTAGCGTTACTGTGTTCCTGGGAAACCAGACCTGCGAATTCTATGGGTAAGAGAAGCTAATGGCCTTATTGTGAATTGTTAACACATTGTGTGCATGCTGGTGAATGACCATACACATGTATCCCTGTCTTGTTTTGTCTCAGTGCTATTTCTTTTTTATTAAAGTGGAGGCAATCGGGGTTAAGTGACTTGCCCAGGGTCACATGGCTACTAAGTGTTGTATCTGAGGTCAGATTTTAACTCAGGTCCCCCTGACTCCAGGGCCAGTGCTCTATCCACTGTGCCACCTAACTGCCCCTCTTTCTTTTCGAGTTTCGTTGTTTCTTTCTTTTTTTACATTGTTGGCACTTCTCAATTAATTGCACAGCCCCTCACTAATATGCCCTCCTCAGCTTAGAATCCTCTTCAGTAGTAAAATATAATTAAGGAAAACAAAGCAACACATTGGCCATGACTGATAAAATAAAACTCATTTACTACCCACAGTCATAGGGGAGATGTTTCACCATTAGTCCTCTGAAGTTACCGTTGGTCAATAATATATTATGGGAGACAGCACTTACAGTTCTGGAATAGAGATCAAAAAAGGCTGGAGTTTCTCAAGGAGAGATGTCCCTGACTTGGGTGGATCTCCATGCCTTTTCCCCATGTGCTGTTAAGGAAACAGACATTCGTTAAGTGCCTACTGTGTGCCAGTCACTGTGCTAAGTGCTTGGGATATAAGGAAAGGTAAAAGACAGTTCTTGCCCTCAAGGAACTTGCACTCTAATGGGGGAGACAACAAGCAACAAATATGTATAATAACTTATTTGGGATTAATTGGAGACAATAAACAGAGGGAAGGCACTAGAATTGAGAAATGGTCATAGGAAAGTATGCCTGATTTCTTTCCCAGATGCCTGCCCTGCATGCTGCCCACATGACAAAGAAGTAAAGATTAGAGTTCCACTGTCTTTAATTTTGTTTTTCATTACACTCTTGTGTTGTTGGGTAAATTATTCTCTTGGTTTTATTCACTTTGCATCAGTTGTTACAAATTTTCCTGAGTTTCTCATCTTCATCCTTTCTTATAGCACAATAACAGTCTGCCATATTTGTATGCCACCTTTTATTCCATTATTTCCCAGTTGATGTGAACACACTTTGTCTCCAGTTTTTTTGCTTCCTCAGAAAGTACTGTGATAAATAATTGTTGTATATATGGGACTTTTCCTTCTGTCTTTTGGCTGTGTGAATAGTAGGGGTATCCCTGGGTTAAAGGCTACTTAGAGGTTAGCGACTTTTCTAATAAAGTTCCAAATCATTTTCCACAACAGTAGGACCTTTTCCTCTGTGCTCTTTCTCACAACCCTGATCCAAAGCCCATTCCAATCAGGAACACAATTCATCAACTTGCCTGCCATGGCCATTCATCAGTGGGTCTGAGTGCTTTAAAAGTAAATAAATAAAATCTTTCAGAGTGGACCATGAGAATCCCCACCTGGAAAGGAACTCTGAGTTTATTTAATTATTGCCA
Organism: Petaurus breviceps papuanus; assembly: GCF_028583685.1. Lineage (NCBI taxonomy): Eukaryota > Metazoa > Chordata > Mammalia > Diprotodontia > Petauridae > Petaurus > Petaurus breviceps. Next base: position 34,483,469 of record NW_027187372.1, on the reverse strand, counting down.
TTGTTATCATTAGGTATTTATTGAGCAGCTGCTCTGGGATATTATGAATTATGGCAAACACACAGTCCCAACTCACAAATTAGAAGCTTTCTTATCTAGTGAACATATCTGAAGAAGTCCCCAGCTCGCCTCTCTCTAAGTCAATCAATAAATATTTTTAAGGACCTACTACGTGCCAGGCACTGTGACTGAGATCCTGGCATATTTAATATGGACTATTCTAGGAGAGACCTAAGAGGCTTTTCAAGAGACCCAGAGTTCACTAAAGCTTTCTCCTTATTGGGACAATTCCCACTAAAAGTCACATGCAGAGGGTTCACCCATTATTCGCCCAACCTCAAATCCTTCATCATGATTGATCTATTTGTAAAAGTTCCCGAGCCCCTCTCACCCCAATTCTCTTCCCTGGCTAAGCAGCTTTGCTCCTCTCTCTGCAGGAACATTGTTCCCAAAAGTGCCTGAATTCATTGATCTAAATCACCAGAAGCTGACATAATAGTTCCGTGGCCTTTTGCTGGCCTTTGATTACTGACCTCCTCCAGGCCCACAGGAGTGACCTAGCAAGCTCCCTAAATCAGGAGCACACAGTAACTAACCATAGCCCAAGTGAGGCCAGCAAACTGTACAGAAAAGCAATTCTCTCAAAATCCTATGTCCCCTTGATTCCATGCTTTGATACCTAGTTAGCTAGGTGGCATAGTAGCCTTTGGACCCTTGGGCCAGGGAGACCAGAATTCAAATCCTGGGAATGTTCAGATCTTTACCTATAAAATGGGGACAGAATAGTTAGGATTCTTAGAAGGATAAAGTGAGATATCATGGAAAGCTCTTTGCCAACATTAAAACAATAAATGCTAGCAATTATTGTTAGATCATTTCTTAGTACTCTCTGCCCATTACCCAGTCTCCTGTCCTTCTGACCTAACCCAGCTTGGGATACTTATAACTTCTTTTGACCTTTACAAAGAACTTTTCCTTTCCAAATAAGATAACACATTTTTGTGTCCATATCCATCATCTCACCTGATTCACATTAATAACCCTGTATGGTTGTTAGGGCAGGGATTACTGAACACAAAATAACTCTATACGGTTGTTAGGACGAGTACTACCGAACCTCTCTGGACTCGTTTCCTCATTTGAAAAACAAGAGGGTTGCATGAGACCACTTCAAACATCTCACCTATCTCTGACAGCCTATGAATCTAATATCGCATTTTGGAGATGAAGGAACTGATGCTCAGAGGGGTCAGGAAGGGAACTGCAGAGCTAGGATTCTGGCTGCAAAAAAATGGTCTTTCCTCCAGACCACAATCGCTTGTTCTATGTCAGAGAATGCCCCAGAAGAGAATGCATTTCCAATGACCTACCTCCTTCCCACCATTTTTTGCCTAGCTACCCACATTACTCTGTTGCCTTCTGTCTCCCTGCTAGGAGATCTATGAATGAGATTGTGTGTGTCTCCCCACCATCAGCCCATGGTCTGGGCCCTGTCCCTGTTTCTGTAAGCGTGGACCGAGCCCATGTGCACAGCAGCCTGCAGTTCGAATATATAGATGACCCCCGGGTCCAACGCATCGAGCCAGAGTGGAGTATTGCCAGGTAAGGGGGAGGGGGAAAAAAAGAAAAATCTCAGGAAGAGAATTCCAGATGGCCCCAGCCCAAATGAACCATGAGCCAGCATGGCCTGGGGTACAACTGAATCAAGAAAATCTAGAGGCTCACATTTAGGCCTAGACAAACTCAGAAAAGGCTCCCAAACACCTAATCCCAAGGTTCCTAGGCTAACCTGAAGTTTAAGAGTTTTAAAGAAACACTATAGTTAGTTGACAAGAACACACATGGGTGTTCAAATCGCAGTCCCATCACTTTTGATCTGCATGATTTAGGATTTACAGTTGGAAGGGACCTTCAAAATCATCTTTTCTGACCCTTTTATTTTACATAAGAGGAAAATGAGGCCCAGAGAGCCTTAGTGACTTTTCCCAGAGTCAAGTATGTTATAAGCAGTAGAGCTGAGATTCAAACCCAGGTCCTCTGACCCCAAATCTAGGGTTCTTTCCATTATACCATCCTTCCTTAACTTCACTGAGACTCAGTTTCTTTATCTGCAAAATGGAAACAGTAACATCTGGCCTGTCGACCTCTGGGAGCTGTGAGAAGTAGATAAGAATACTATATAAATGCCAAGTATTGTCATTATCTCCCTGACTCAAGCCTTTGCTTCTCCCCAGTGGCCACACACCCCTAACCATCACAGGCTTCAACCTGGATGTCATTCAGGAGCCCAGGATCCGGGTGAAGTTCAACGGCAAGGAATCTGTCAATGTGAGTAGTAGAAGCCTCTAGTTCATGCTGAAGGAGGGCTAGTAGAAGGAATTAGAGATGTTTGGAAAAGGAGAAAGCTTGGGGGCAGGGCCCTAGAGAAGCTTTCTCAAAGGACTAAAATGAGCCAGTAATACATAAAACCTTGTTCCTTTTATTATGGTGTCTTTTGACTCACCTGAGGAGAGGCTGGAGACCTAAAACAAAACCCTCAAGGACAGAGGGTTGGACAAATGGAAGCAAGGGAAGGAGGCTTCAGGGCAAAGGAAACATCTGGGTCTTGGGTGCCTCAGGTGCCGTAATCTTTGGGCAAAGTAGCCAAACAGTGATCCTTTGGAGAGGCTGGCCTTCACTCAGGTTCCATCAAACATTCCATCCCTTTCTGTAGTTCATATGTGGATTGCCTGGGTCCTTCATTTGCTCCACAGTGGGGCAACATGCTTGATCATTTGGGCAATATCCTGGGTTCGAGGAGCAGGAGGCAGATTTGGGTTCAGTCTTACCTGTTTAGTTTTCCATTTCAGATATGTGAATACATGTGGTCTCCCCAGTAGAATGTCTGTGTATACAAGTTATCTTTCCCTCCCAGTCCCCCATGGAACATAAGATCCTTGAGGACAGGGATTGCTTCATTTTTTCCTTTATATTCCCAAATCCTAGCATTGTGCCTGCTGATGATTGATGAATGAAACTGTCACGATCACATAGATACTAGAACTTGGCTGTTGATTTAAATTGGGAAAATAAGCATGAGATATGGAAGTTTCCAGAAAAAAAGACAGAAAGAAGGGGCACATCCAGAGCAAAAGCATCCTGCCCCAAGTGGGCCTCAGAAAGGTCTCCAGAACCAGCTTATTTGGGGGCTATCAAAAAGGGACATGATAGCTATCTTCAAATTCTTGAAGGCTTGTGATGTAGACAGATTAGACTCATTTTGTTTGGACCCAGAGGACAGAATTAGAGCAAATTGGTACATGTTGAAGAGAAGCAGATTTGGGCTTGATGGAATAATAATAATAATTTTAAAAAACATCCTGACTGTGAGAGCTGGTCCAAGTAGAATGTAGAGTGGCCTGTCTCAGAACATCTTGGGATATCTGTCACTGAAAGGGAGATATCTAAGGCCAGGAAAATTGCTTCTTGGGGACTTTGTGGAGGCAAGGTTTTGGCTAGATCATTTCTAAGGTCCTTTCCAGTTTTGAGGTCCTTGTAGAAGCCTTGTTGCAGAAGGAGGGAAGGAGATGATGCCACAGATTCATTCCCTACCCTTTCATGCCTGGGAAGCATCCTTCCTCACCCTGGGACATGAGCTACATGTAGTCTGTATTCAAGAGAGTTCAAAAGAAGGGGATTTACAAAGTACTGCATGCTGATTCCCAGAAACCCATATGGAAATGGGATTGGACAGGGCACCCTTCCATTCTACCCCTCCATTCAATCCAGGATAACTTAATAGTATTCCCTCTTGTCCTCCCTCCATTGATCCACTGGGAGACATCAACATCTCTTCCCTCTCACCCAAAGATTTCTCCAGCAGCTCTCCCTCCCTGCTCCATGGTCACAGGGCTTAGAGCTAAAAGGGACCTCTAAAGAAGATTGATTCCAGTGATCCAGGGCCTATGAATCTTGGAATTATTACAAGGGGTCCATAAATCTATATATGAATCCAAAATAATCACATTCTTTCTGTAGATTGAATAAATGCCTTTTACATGTATCCCTATTTGTCGAGTATATATTACTATTAATAGAGTCCATATTGATTTAGAATTGTTACTGAATTCATGGCAGCTTTTTGTAGTTTCTCAGTCTGTCAGTCAACAGTCATTTATTAAGTACTTAGGCTAACACTGGGGAGACAACAAAAGAACAAAGATGGCCTTAGACTTTAAGGGGCACCCATTCTAATAGGAGAAACAACATGTAAAGAAATATATACATGCATGCATATATTTACATAATATATTATATGTACATATATTAAATAGACATGTAAAGAAATACACGTGTGTGTGCATATATACATTATATAATATATGCCTATATTATAGACAGAGAATATGTAAATATATGATTATTTGGAGTATACATCTATATATAGACATACATGTATCTACACCTAGATATAGATATATACATATATGTTTCTATAGAGAGATACATATATAAAGGTATAGATATAAATATATACATATATATCTCTTTTAAAATTACTTTTCAATATATAGGCTTCAAAGAATTTTTCCTAAAGATAACACTTCCTTCCTCTCTGCCCTGCCTCCCAAACAAACTTTGAGGACTCGTGGTTTAGACATATTCCTTTTTGGAGACGGGGGATTGTCTAGTTGACCCTCTAGAAGAGCAAATAATTTTAATCCCTTTTCCTTCGAACTGGACTAACACTTAGGAGTGATTTCTCCTAAGGGGAAGTATATACTACATTAGGACAAGCTTATATGATAGGGACTTTCTCTTTCCCAGGAGAGGAATAGAGAAGAGGGGGTTTCTCAGTTCAGCCAGCACTGGCTCAAATTTTCCAATGAACCCACCAGAAGACACCATCTCCTTCTCTGGCCTTCAGTTTACCTAGGGGGCCTCTCCAGGTGATGTAGAGGACAGAGTTTAGAGTAGTCCAACCCAAAAGAATTTTTGGCAGAGAAAGTGCCAATGCAGCATTAGGCAGGAAACAAACAGAAGTGGGCTTGTTCGTTCCAGAGCTATTTGCTTATTCATCGAGGAGCTGAACCCAGGGTAACTGAAAGAGAGACAGGGAGAGAGCTGTCCAGAGTCAAAGAGGTAGAGATCAAAGTGTCTCCAAAACAGGGTTGGTCTCCCATAAAGCCTTGGGACCAGGAGTCTTATGCTTACCATGCGCATCTGCCATTCTACCCATGATTCAAAGTCCCTACTTGGAAAATGAAGGGAGTACCTGGTTTTTTAAAGGATTATTCACTCAGATGAAGAGGCCTAGAGAATGCCACTGTCCAGGAGAGAGGTTTTTAGCAGGCCTTCAAAAAAGAACAGCTGAGATATTTGAATTCCCTTTGGAAGACCCATGCAAACCTCAGCTTTTTCAAAAAATTTCACACTCATGTATACATTTTTGTTTCCTGAAATTGAAAGTCTTTGTGTGTGTGTGTGTCTACGTGTCTGTATCTGTGTGTGTTTGGCTCGTCACACATGCCTGAAGTTGGCTGCCAATGCAACACGTTCTTGAGAAGCCAGATGCCTCTGTCTTGGCTGTGGTTGGGAAACTAAGGCTCTCACATCGAAGCCCAAACTAGGTTGAGCCAAAACTAAGTAGAAAGGAGGAAGCCGGGTGGTTTGGTGGAAAGAAGAATGGCCTGAGAATCAGGAGGACTCAGAATCCCCACTCTGATGCTTACTAGTGAGGGAACACTGGGCAAATCACGGGCTCCTCCAAGCCTCAGACCATTAATTTTCATCTGTAAAACAAGAATGAAATGATATTGACAGGACTTAACTTGCAGGGCTGTTGTTCATTTGTCTTCATTTTAAATGTTTGATTGGTGTTCTTTTCTTTTTAATATCACCATTATTTGTCATTGTCTAGCCTTACCTACCCCACCCCCCATCACCAAGAAGAATTTTCCCTTGTAACAAATAAAGTGGAGTTGAGGAAAACAGTGGCCATGTTTGAAAATGCATGCCTCATTCTGTACCTGTAGCCTACCACTTCTCAGCCAAGACATAGGTACCATCCTTTACCATGAGTCCTCTGAAGCTACCATGGGTTACTACATTAAGGGCTTCATAAACCTTTAAGGGCTATAACAATTGAAGCCATTTTTAGGACTTAGATGGCTTCTTCAAAGGTTCTCTCGACCCAGTTCTTGCCTTTTGGTAGCAGAGAATCAAGAAAAGGAATTATTTGTTTAACTTCCTTAGCTTATCATTTGGGGACTGCAGTTAAGCAAAAGATAACCTGGCTAGGACTTAGATGAGAGATTAAATTCTGTAGATTCTAAAGGTAGAAGAGATACTAGAGAGTGACTTACTCATGCAAAAAAAAAAATGGTATATGCAATAGAACAGAGATTCAAATTAATGTCTTCTGAATCCAAATCCACTGTACCACATTGCCTCTCATGAAGGCAGTGGTTGAATTTTCTTTATATAAAAAGCCAATTCATAGTCACCAGGTGTTTTACTTTTCCTCTTTCTTTGGTCTCTTTGGGATATAGGCTTAGTAGTAGAATTGCTGGGTGAAAGGGTGTAAACTGTGCATATGCTACTAGGGTCGTAATACCACTACTAGGTCTGTATCCCAAAGAGACCAAAGAAAAGGAAAAAGGACCTGTTTGAATAAAAATATATTAATAGCAGCTCTTTATTCTGTAGTGGCAAACTGGAAATTGAGGGGCTGCCCATCATTTGGGGACTGGGCTGAACAAGTTATGGTATATGATTGTGATGGAATACTGTGGTGTGATAAGAAATGACAAGCGGGATGATTTCAGAAAAACCTGGGAAGTCTTATTTGATGCAAAGTGAAGTGAGCAGAACCAGACAAACATTGTACATGATAACAGCAATATTGTATAATGATCGACTATGAATGGCTTAGCTATTCTTGGCAATGCAATGACCCAAGACAGTTCCAAAGGACAGATGATGAAAAATGCTAACCACCTTCAGATAGAAAATTGATAAATTCTGAATGCAGATTGAAGGAAATTTTTTCCATTTTCTTTTTCTTGGGGTTTTTTGCATGTTTTTTGGGCAACATGGCTTATATGGAAATATGTTTTCCATGACTTCACATGTATAATGATATATTGCTGGTCTTTTCAAGGGATGGGGTAGGGTGGGAAGGAAGGAGAGAATTTGGAACTCAATTTTTTTTTAAATGAATGTTAAAAATGTTTTAAATGTAATTGAAAGATATTTGGTGAAGTAAATATATTACATATATGATATATGTATGTATATATACATATATGCATACACACATATATACATACAATCACAGTCCCACCAGTGGTGTATTAGTGTGCCTGTTTTCCCACAACCTCTCCAGCATTTGTCATTTTCCTTTTTTGTAATCTTTGCCATCATTGGCATTTTACCCAAATAAGGAATACAGCTTTGGGAAAGAAGGTCTGAAGAACCTCTCTGGGAAGAGGATACCTACCCCTCAATGTGGAGAGCACCTTGTTCACCCTGTCCTTGTTTGGCTCCTCATGCTCTAAACTTCTGCCCTTTTGTCTTCCTCAGGTATGTAAGGTTGTGAACACAACCACCCTGACCTGCTTGGCCCCTTCTTTGACTCCAGAATATCGGCCTGGCCTAGATGCTGTCGAACGACCAGATGAGTTTGGGTTTGTCTTCAACAACGTGCAGTCCTTACTGATCTATAATGACACCAAATTCATCTACTATCCCAATCCAACTTTTGAACTGCTTAGTCCTACTGGAGTCTTGGACCAGAAGCCAGGATCCCCAATCATACTGAAGGTAGGAGCATTCATTCATTCTTTAAACACTTGTAAAATGCAATACAACATGGTACCTTCTCCTCCCTTCTTTCCTTCCTTCCTTCATTTTCTTTCTCTTCTTCATTTCTTTCTTTTGCTCATCTCATTCTTTGTCTTTTTATCCCCAGTTCTTAGCATAGTGCTTGGCCCACAGTATGCACTTAATAAATATTAGTTGATCATTTAATTGATTTCTTGCCTCCTCACTTCTCTCTCTACCTCTTCCCTACTCTTATTTTTTATATCTTCTCTCTCCTCCCCTCTTACCTCCTTTTCTCCTCTCTTCCCAATGTGACATTCATACTTTGCCAAATGTTCCTTTCAGTTTTGCTTCTTTAGATTCCACCCTCCACACCAGCCACTAGGCCTCATTACAAACTCAAGACAAGAAGAGGAGATGGTATAGCCCCAACTGGGCTCACAATGACATGAAGGAATATGATTGACCAATAGTTGACTGCAATGGGGAACTCCTACACTACCATTCCCTAGGGGTTAGGGTATAGTTCAGATCCCCTCCTCCTCTCCTCTCCATGTTTTACATATGAATTTGAAGCATCACCTTCACTTGATAAAAGGGGACTATTTCTTCCTCTTCCTTCTCCTTCTCCTCCTCCTCCTCCTTTTTCTCCTTCTCTTCTTTTTTTGTTCTCTTTCTTCTCCTCCATATCCTCCTCCACATCTTCCCCCTCCTCATCCTCATCCTCCTCCTCTTTTTGCTTCTCAATCATGGACCTTTGGTAACAAAAATATTGCAGCAAGTCAAGACTGGCTGTAGCTGTTTTCCATTTTTGGGTCATTTTGATTGCCATAGTAACCCTAGTTCTCATATTTCCACAGATCATGCTTCCATGATAATAACTGTCCAAATTTCTCTACTCTAACCATATTACATTTGACTTCTTACATAGTTACCCAGAATTCCTTCATCTGTTCAGTCAGAAGCACACATCCCCCACTGAAAACCCAGCTAAAATGACTCTTGCTTATTATAGAATCCGCTATTTCCGTTTTAGCTTTCCTAGTTACCCTTCCATCTCCTCAGTTGTTGTTTTTATAAACACACACTTGGCTTTTGCATACACATACCAATTTTTCTATTACCGTTCTCAACAGGGCAAAAACCTCTGCCCTCCAGCCTCAGGGGGAGCCAAACTGAATTACACAGTGCTGATTGGAGAAACTCCCTGTGCGGTCACTGTGTCTGAGACGCAGCTCCTTTGTGAACCCCCAAATCTCACAGGACAACATAAGGTCATGGTGAGTGGGGCTTTCTTTTTCATCCAGAACTGAAGGATCTTAAAGTTGGAAAAGACCAGAAGGTGACCTAGTCAACTTCCTGCAAAAGGGGTAGATTTCACATCTTTCCCCCATATTTCTTATCTCATGTATAATGGACTTTAAAAATGTGTCTATATCTTGGTTTCTGTATCACCTCCCCTTCTCCCACTCAGAGGACAAATAAGAGAAAAGAAAAAAAAAAACTTCAGCAAAACTAACAAATGCATCAAACAAGAGGCAGAGTTCTGTACCAATAGATCCCCACTTCATGCTTCTTGGACTTAACATCAATAGGGGCTTATATTTACATGGTGTCTGTAGGTAACATGTGAGCCTCACAACTACCCAACGAGTGAAGCACAAGTATTGTTATCTACATTTTACAGATGAGGAAGCTTCAGTTCAGAGAATGACTTGCCCAAGGTTCACATGGCTTTTCAACTATAAGCTTCCTGAACACAGGGAGGCTCTAACCTGAGCATCTCTAAAATTTAGCACAGTGCCTGTCCTGTATCAGACACTTACTGATTTGTATACAGTTGGTGTTTAATAAATGTATGTGACTTTAAATTAGAAAGTGACAAAGCCAGGACTGGAATCCAGGTCCTCTGTCTCTAGATTTAGTGCTCTTAAACCTGCCTATACTGTTCAGCCTCTCAGATGCAAACGGAGTGAAGGAGCAAAAGACCCTGCTAGTGCGGTTAATTAAAGGTAAGGCAATAAGCAACAGACAGATTAACAGATTTGCCCTCGAGGTTATACTGTGTGGTTGTGAACTAAAGTCCTAACCCCTAAAACAAGGGCAACTTGATATCGTTAGAGGCAGGATTATGCAGTAGAAGAGTACTCACTGATGTCAGAGGACCTAGGTTCAAATTCCACCTTTGACACTCACTTTGTGACCTTAGGCAAGTCATGTAACTTCCCTGGGCCTCGGTTTCCTGATCTGTAAAATGAGGGGTTGGATTAGCTGGTCCCTAATACAATGATCCTTGAGCAGCCTCTTACTCTGTGTGTGTGTCCATGATGCCCAGGTCCACGTGGGCGGGATGGTCTTCTCCCCTGGCTCAGTGAGCGTTATCTCAGACAGCCTGCTGACCCTGCCAGCCATCGTTAGCATCGCTGCCGGAGGCAGCCTCCTGCTTATCATTGTCATCATTGTCCTCATTGCCTATAAACGCAAGTCTCGAGAGAACGACCTCACCCTCAAGCGCCTTCAGATGCAAATGGACAATCTTGAGTCCCGAGTGGCCCTGGAGTGTAAGGAAGGTATATAATGTCTGTCTGCTTTTTCATGGTATTGGTCTCATGGGATTGCACTATTTCTCTCTCCCCCAACAAAGAATTTTCAACGTTTTCTCTTTTCCCTCCCACTTCTATTGTTTACTCCCTTACCTTAGTCCCACCCTCTCCAGCAGTGCCTTTTGACCCCCAAGGAAAAGACCCCTGTGTTTCACCAAGGAACACCTGTGTGGGAACAGAGGTATCATTCTAGTACCACTTCCGACCTTGATTCAGGATGTCTTCTGCTAATTTCCTCCCCTTCTCTGGGTCTCTATTTTTCCATCTGCAAAGTCAGAACAATAATCCCTGCCCTATTTCAAACCATTCAAGCCTGGGCAAGTCACTTTAACCCTGTTTGCCTTGTTTCTCACCTATAAAATGAGCTGGAGAAGGAAATGGCAGACCACTCCAGTATCTTTGCCAAGAAAACCCCAAATGGGATCATGAAAAGTCAGACAAGACCGAAATGGCTGAACAACAATCTCAAACCATTTAGCTAAGGCCCTGGCCTACTGCAGGCCACCTATTAAAAGAAGTCATTGTCTTATATGGGAGAAACAGCACACAAGTGAGAAGGGGTCAGAGCCTTTTCTCTCCCCTACAATCTTTGAAAGCTGAGCTACTTAGAGGAGGCAGCACCTGTGCCCATGCACATTTAGTTGTGTCTGTGTGTGTCTAGGGGGGGCAGGCTATATTTTTCCTGCTCCCACACATTTTAGCAATGAGGCAACCAGGAGCCCCCAACACACTCTCCCTCCCCACTGCCTCCACCTTTGATGGACACCATCCCAACTGAGAGCTTAGTAGACTCTCTGAATACCTCAAATAGAAGTCAAAACATTCCTTTTTTGCTTCAGGACTCAAGATCAGAAACAAACTAAAGGAGTTTGGGAGGAGGGCTGTGGGAGAAGTTAGGTTAGGTTTCAGGGCAAGGCAGAAAGGAGGCTCCTGGGGGTGGGAGGGAAAAGGGACTGAAATCACTGCTGATTGAACAGATACTTCTCTGGAATCACTGGAACCTGCTAGATTGGGATCATTATGGTTCCCAAAGTTTGGCCATTCTATCTGGGCTTCTCCACAAACTTTGGGAAAAGGTCCAAAACAAGTAGATGGGAACTCAAGTTTAATCTCATAGTTAGAGCCCAATTCCCACTCTCAGCATTTCTAACCTCCCTGTTGCCCTTGAAATATTCAGGCTAACCCTAATATCATCAGGAAAGGCCTTGGAAGACAACTCATCCAAGCCTCATTGAAGAATTTGAGCATTGGACCTTGGAGGATATCTGGAAGCCCAGAACCTCAGGCTGATTGCCTCTATACTCCAGGGATCTTCCTTCTCCTTCAGGGATTGCTTTCCTATCCTTTCTTCCTTGAACTCATCTCTGTCATAGAGTGGTCATGAGGAAGCTAAGTATGGTGCCTAGAGTCCTGGACTTGTAGTCAGGAAGATCAGAGTTTGGATTCTGTCTAGTCATCCACTAGCTGTGTGACCCTGGGCAAGTCACTTAACCTCTCTCAGCCTCAGGTCCCTTATTTGTAAAATGAGTGGGGTTGGACTTCGTGGCTTCTGTGATTCTTCGATGTGTTCTTATCACTTCATATCTCCCCTGACCATTCCTTCCCCTTCACACAGCTTTTGCTGAGCTGCAGACAGACATCAATGAGTTGACCAGTGACCTGGACCGCTCAGGGATCCCCTACCTGGACTACCGAACCTACGCCATGAGGGTTTTGTTCCCTGGCATCGAGGATCACCCTGTCCTTCGGGAACTGGAGGTAATACCCTGGCACCTGATCACTACCATAGCCAGCCCTATACCTTTATACCATCACCAGCACAAAGAGAAAATGCCCCATTGCCAGGAAATCAACCAGCAAGTGATGACTCACTGGCCTTTAAATATTTTGACACCTGAGTAGGCAGGCAAGCAGGCTATATTGTTGCACCATATAGATATAAATGACTATTGTTGGGATTAAGGAATTGAGGAGAGGCAGAAAGGGAAACTGACTCCTCTAAGCTAGTCACCAACTCTGAGCCCATTGGTATGTCTCCCAGTTTTCCTCTTGGAGTCTCAGCCCTGATTCCTGCATAGTGTTGATCTCCCAGCCCTTATTCTAAAAGGTAACACAGGGTTAGAGACCCTGTTCATATCCAGCCCCAGCTCCTGCCTATTTATCCAGCTCCCCCAAAGACGTAAAGGGAAGGAGCATGATGATGGAGGGTGGGCTTTGTGGCCCAGGTAAGGTCAAGCAGTAGGCCCTCCATAGGCTCCTAGGAGATGGGAGAGGAGGAAAAAGGTCTGATCTCTGAGGGGGCCACCCCAACAGGTCCAGGGGAATGGGCAGCAGCATGTGGAGAAGGCCCTCAAGCTCTTTGCCCAGCTCATCAACAATAAAGTCTTCCTGCTGACCTTCATCCGCACCCTGGAGCTACAACGAAGCTTTTCCATGCGAGACCGAGGCAATGTGGCTTCCCTCATCATGACCGGGCTGCAGGGCCGGCTGGAGTACGCCACTGATGTGCTCAAACAGCTGCTGTCTGACCTCATCGACAAGAACCTGGAGAACAAGAACCACCCCAAGCTGCTTCTTCGCAGGTCTGATCGCCACTCGGTTGGGGGGAAGGAGGAGGCTGGGGACTCCGATGGGGGCACCCAGTGCCCTGGGTCCCAGCTGGAGAAGCCAGTTTACCAGTGTCAGCTCAGATTCAAACCCAGAGAGGGCATAGGCACTAGCCTGCCTGCTTATCTATGTATTTGGCATGATATCCTGGAAAGAGGGAGGGTCTTGACAAAAACAGCAGCAGTCATTTATCTGTATAGTGCTTGAAGGTTGGCAAAATACTTTACAATGACTATCTCATTTGATCCTCACAACCCTGGAAGGCAGGAGCTATTATGATCCTTATTTTTTTAAATGAGGAAACTGAGGCAGACAGAGTATGTGACTTGCCCAGGGTCACACAATTAGTGAGTATCTGAGGCTGGATTTGAATACAGATCTTCCTAACTCTATGGAATACCACCAGCAGTCTTGACTTCAAAAAAATAAAAATAAAAACCCTCTGTAATCATGGAAAAGTGATTTCATGTCTCTTAGTTTCAGTTTCCTGGCCTCTGTAAGATGGTGATAGTCATTTGAAGCTAGTGTGGCTTGGGAAATTAAGGTTTAAATGACCATAGACATATCACGTGCCTCAGTTTCTCCCTCTGTAAAATGGAGTAAGGGTACATTCCCTCCTTCATATGGCTGTTTTCAGTTGCTCTGTAAGCCTTAAAGTTGTAGATAAAGGTATCCTATTATTATTATTAATTATTATTAGATCAAGGCCAGAGTCAGCTTTGTTTTTCCCTTTGTATATCCAGTGCCCAGAATAGTGCCCAGCTAGTTGTTTGCTGACCTTCACTTACCCACAGCCCATTTATTATGGAAGACACTTGGCCACTTTCAAA
>NW_027187372.1:34410483-34469616 GCF_028583685.1 Petaurus breviceps papuanus | reverse complement strand
TACTGGGAGAAGATGCTGGGTGGGGCCTGGAGAGAAAGCTACAATTTCTCCTGCCATTGTCACTCTGGGGCCCAAATTGCTGGAAGCCCTAGCAAATGCCTGTGATTTGCTCAGGATAGAGGGTATAATTTACACCACGTGTGGAGTTAAAATACCCCTCGAATTCCCATCAGCCAGGCCAGTTACTAACTGTGGATGCTTTTGTTCCTGCCCAGGACCCAGCTAGCCAAACACACTTGTGTGGGGAGATCAGAGGAAGAAGGGTTGGGATGCCGAGGGAAACCAGGTCCTGCCCATGTTGGGAATAAGCACCGATACCCCATCTCTGATTCAGATTCCCTCTCCCAGAGGGGCTGGGTTCTAGGTCACCTAGATTCAATTCAATTCAACAAACTTTTATCCCATACCTACTGAGCGCCAGGCACCAGCCCCCCTCCTAAGCAGATGATTTAGGAGACAGCCTGGGAGAAAATAGGGAACAGAAGGCATATGAGGGAGACCGCTGGGGCAGCTGAGACCCTCTCCCCATACTCCTGGGGTCAGAATGAACTAGATGCTTAATAAATGTATGTCAAATGTATTAAATTAACTAACCAAGATCTGAATTAATTAACTAACTAGTAGGTCTGAAGCCCTGGACCCTGGGTGATTAAGTGGGTGTTTCTCCTCCCTTTCCCCTTATTCCCCCAAGCAGCTGCATGGTCTCATGGCAGCTGGGGCAATTCATTAAAGTTGGATCCGTTCTTAAAAGCCATCTAGACCAACCCTGGGAGTTTTCCAGATTGGAGCAGCTGAGGCCCAGAGAGTTAAGTGATTTGCCCCAGATCACTCAGGTAATGGTAGAAGCCAGACTCTAGGAGCTCATGATGCCTGATTCCCAGGCTCCTGGCTCCTGACTCACACCTAGGGATTCCCCACCTTCATGATGCGACGCCCCCCCCCCCCCCCCCACCTCATGACTGGCTTCTGGAATGAAGATCCCTAACTCCCTGTTCCTTCCTTCAGGACAGAGTCTGTGGCTGAGAAGATGCTAACCAACTGGTTTGCTTTCCTCCTACACAAATTCCTAAAGGTAAGAATGGCTATGGGTAGAGTGCTAGCAAGGGGTAGGGAGGTGAGAAAGGGGGCATACTGGGTGGGAGGGACCACTGAATAGAACAGTCACGAGTCAGCAATGTGTAGCTTTAGTGCTTATGGGATTGTCCTCTGCCCTTCAACCAGATGACCCAGGTCATGGAGAGCCTCCACTCTGCCCCTCAGGCTCTTAATGTAAAGTCTGTTTCTATTAGCTGAGTAGAGAAGTCAGAAGAGCTTTGGATGGTTGGGCCCAAAGGACATCTCTAGGCCCAAACCCATGACCTGTGTGTGTGTGTGTGTGTGTGTGTGTGCCCACTAGGAATGTGCAGGGGAACCACTATTTATGCTGTACTGTGCCATCAAGCAGCAGATGGAGAAGGGCCCGATTGATGCCATCACTGGGGAGGCCCGATACTCCCTGAGTGAAGACAAGCTCATTCGACAGCAAATTGAGTACAAGACTCTGGTGAGGCATCCTTTCATGTAATCAATGTTCTGACCACAGTGGACCATTTGCCATTCACTCCTAAAAAACCACCTAGAAGCCTACAGCTTGTGGCCTGTCCTGTTCCAGACCCCTCAAACCTTGCCCTCTCATCTCCAACTCACACATCAGACCTTGTCCTCAGCTTTTTCTGTCCAGGAGATGACCTTTGAGAGGCAGATAAAGAAGGTGGCAGACTAAGGATTAGGAGAAAGGTTTTTTTTTTTCAATTAACAAAAATCTATTTTCTCTCCCTCCTACCTCCCCCTCCACTGGGGGGAAAAAAAGAAAGAAAACTCTTGCAATAAACATGCACAGACATGAAAAAACATTCCTGCATTGGCCATGTACAAAAAATATTTGGGAAAGGGAGAAAGATTTAAAATAATCAATCAATCAGCAAACATTAATTAAGTGTCCACTATGTTCTGGATGTTGAGGATACAAAGAGAAAACCAAATCAGTCCTGCCTTCAAGGAGCTTACACTAGAACTAGGGGACTAAGAAGTTACTGGAAATAGATGTCCCCTGGGGCTCTATTTACCCAGAAAATGTATGAAGGAGAGAGAATTCACTGGTGGATATTTGGTTGATTAGCCTAGTAGATGATAAGAAGATTGGGGAGAATCCTGATCCCCTGGTGCAACACGGGGAAAATTTTTAGAGCCTTTATATGCTATGTCAACTAAATTAAACTAAATTCAACAAAATTTTATTTTTATATATTTTAACATATTTTTATTTTTATATATCATTTTATAAATGCATACTATGTGAAAGATAGTTCAAATACAACCTCATACATTTACTAGCTATGTGACCCTGGGGAAGTCACTTAACCACTTTTTGTCTCAGTTCTTCCATCATGGGGACAAACAGGAGAAAGAAATGGCCAGCCACTCCAATATCTTTGCCAAGAAAACCACATGGACAAAAGTTCATGGGGTTACATAGAGTCAGACACAATTGAACAATAATAATGTGAAAGGCACTATGTCAGGTGCTAGAGAAACAAAGAAAAACAATGGTCTCTGTCTTCAGGAAGCTTATGTTCTACTGGAGGAAAACAGCATACAGAGAAATAAGCAATTACAAACTTTAAACAAGATTATTACCAAGTAAGTTTAAAGGAGAGAGCATTAACAACTATGGGAGGAAGGTCTGGAATCAGGTCGGAGAAACTCAGCTACAAAACCAAGCCATCCACCCTTTCTCCTTTAAGACAGTGCTCCTTGGATGTGTTTTGGAGTGGGAGGATCTCAAGGGCCTGCCTCAGCCCCCCTGAAGCTTTCTTCCCTTTCCAACCCCCCTCCATACTTTCCCCTTTGCAGATCCTGAACTGTGTGAATCCAGACAATGAAAACAGCCCGGAGATCCCAGTGAAGGTGTTAAACTGCGACACAATCACGCAGGTCAAAGAGAAGATCCTGGATGCCGTGTATAAGAATGTGCCCTATTCTCAGCGGCCCCGAGCTGTAGACATGGATTTGGGTAGGAGCCAAGTGCCTTGGAGTACTGGGGTGAGGGGCAAAGAGGCTTTTTGGAGCACTATCCAGCGTGACCCTAGGGTGCGAGGTCACAGGGGTCCTACTGAAAGCTCCAGTGTTCTCCACGAGTTGCTCGGCAGCACCTGGCAAGGCCTCTGCCTCATAGTAGATATTACTGTTGTGTACCTTGCCCTAAAGGAGGAAGGGGGTGGTACACCCATTATGGTGCCATGGAAAGACCACTGAACTTGGAATCACAGGACCTGAGCACATCCTGTCTCCACCACTTACTTCCTGTGTAACTTTGAACAAATTACTTATTATCACTTGACCCCTATAAAATGAGGTAGGGTTGGACCACTATGGTCTGCCAAATCTAAAACCATGATCCTGTTTTCCTACTGTGTACCAAGGAAGGTGGTCTTCCAGATTCATTTGGCAGCAAAACCCTTGTGATCCTTACTGCCCCAACTACAAAGCTACGGGCAGCACGAGCAGAGATTAGAGTTCCCATACCTCCATCCGCCCTGTTTTGTCTGGATGGTCCTGCAAGAGGAAGATTTGGGGGGAAGTTCCCATCCAGTGAGGCCCCCCCTTTGAACGGAGGGATCCTAGGCCATGGCTCTAACACTTACTCTCTCCTTAGAGTGGCGCCAGGGACGGATCGCCCGAGTTGTACTACAAGATGAAGATATCACCACCAAGATTGAGGGGGACTGGAAAAGACTCAACACGCTTATGCATTACCAGGTGAGCAAGCAAGAGCCCCAGGCTCTTACCTCTACAGGGCAGTCTTCTCCCTGACACAAGGCTACATTATACAGGGTGATGGTTGTTCCCAGAGAAAGAGATGGAAGGGGATGGGGGACAAGGTGCATAGCACAGCATGAAGATGGCCTGAGAGCAGCATGGTGGGAAAGGGGGTATCTAGATTTGGTAAAAACTCACCTATCGGGACTTCAGGAAACCAGGGAGTGGGGGGAGTGCCATCCCCAGCTGGAAGATAGAACAAGGCAGCATGGAATGAAGATGGTCAGAAACAGCAGCAGGCCAGGCTCAAGATGCTTAGATGCCTTTGGTGTCTAGCCAAAGAAGTGAGTTCAAACCTGCCTCTGCTAATTGCTGCATGACCTTGGGTCACACTTCTTTCTCATTCCCCTTGCTTCTGAGCCTTCACTACCTTAGCTGTAAAAAATAATAACAACTTACTTGCCATATGACCTTGGGCAAGTCGCTTAACCCCAATTGCCCTGCCTTCCCCCCTCCAAAAAGCAATAATAATAATAATAATGATAATAAATATGAGTAACTTGAACTAGATTATCTCTAAGATCTCTCTGACTCTAAATCTATGGTCAGATGAGAAAATCTATGACATATTGTTGTTCAGTCATTTTCAGTTGTGCCCACCTCTCCGTGATCCCATTTGAAGTTATCTTAGCAAAGATACTAGAGTGGTTTACCATCCATTCTCCAGCTCATTTTACAGGTGAAGAAACTGAGGCAAACAAGGTTAAGTGACTTGCCCAGGGTCACACAACTAGTGTCTTAGGCCAGATTTGAACTCATGAAGATGAGTCTTCCTGATTCCAAGGCCAGCATGCTATCCATCACACCCTGTAGCTGCCCAGCTGCCCCTCCTATGACATTTAGAAGGTACTAAATAAAAACTTAAAGGGCCATGTAAAAGTGAATTACTATTACTCTTTTTTTCATTATTATATCAACAACCAAGATACCTTGGTCATACTCTACCCTGGCATATCTTGCCCTGGCAGAAGTTGTCCTCATGTTTCCTCCCCCAGACATCTTCTCTGTAACTCAAAACCTAGAGAGAGGCATTTTCCTCTTTCACACCCCATCTGAAAGTCTTGGGGGCGCCCACAGACTATCCACTACTGTCCTCCCTCTACTCCTCCCACCCCAGAAAATGGCTCAAAATGTGTTGTTTCTATAGGATTAAACAACAGACAAGCTTGGGAGCCAAAGCTTGAATGCTGCAATGGAGATGTGACTCAGGAGGAATTCTAGAAGAAACTTTTAAATTAGAAATTGGAAATAAGAGAGGCTGGAGGAAATTAAAGTCAGACAGAGATAGTACCTACTTCTGACTGCAAGGAACTATGGGATTTACATATTTAATATCCTTCCAAGGCCAGGTCTGTGAGAATATTGTGGAAAGGACACAGGATATGGAGGGAGAAAGCCTGGTTTTGAATTGGACAGATCTCTAGATCTCAGTTTTCTCAGAGAGTTGAACTAGATGGTCTCCATTGTGCATTCTAACTTGAAGTCCTCTGGGTCATCCAGAGATTATGACATGGCCTATGTATATGGGACTTGGAAGGGCAGTGTCTCCTTTGGAGAAATGATGTGAATGGTGGTACTATTCTAGGAGACATCAAATCCAGCCTCAGATACTTACTAGCTGTGTGACCCTGGGAAAGTCATTTAACCCTGTCTGCATCAGTTTTCTCATTTGCAAAACAAGCTGGAGAAGGAAATGGCAAACCAGTCCATTATCTTTGCCAAGAAAACCCCAAATGGACTTACAGAGAATCAGACATGACCGAAAACGACTGAACAACAACAGTAGGAATGAATAAATTTGTTTCAATATGAGAATGTATAGAATGATCAGAATTATGAGCTTAGTTCATACATTTCTTTATATAATCAGAAGCAGAGCAGTACTAGGGAAAGTCCACTGACTCTGGAGTCATGGGAACATTGTTTCAGAATTGGAAGGGACCCTGGGGGTCACTTAGTTTAAACCCGCCCCTATCACCACTATTTTGCAGATAATTAAAAACACAGAAAGATTAAATGACCCAACTAGAATCACAGAGGTAGTAAATAACCAAGGTAGATTTCAACCCATGTTCTCTGACTCTAAATAGGAGACCTTTTCCACTACTCCATCGTGCCTCACTTCTAAGGATGTGGTTTCAAATCTTACCTCTGACAATTTCCTGGGTGACCTTGGGCAGATCAATTAACTTTCCTAGACCTCAGTTTCTTCACCTGTAAAATGAGTTAGTTAGACTAGAAATTAGAAGTTCTTAATCTTTTAGGTATTATGGACAACTTCTCAGAATAATGTTTTTTAAATCATGGAAAGAAGTCACAAATTTTAGTTACAGGTTAAGTGAAAGTAAAGATGTCTTTTTCCCATCTAAGTTCAAAGATCTGAAATCTATCTATAGACCCCTTGGGTGCCCAGTTTAAGAACTGCTAGACTAGATGAACTCTAAGGACCGGTTGAGCTTGAGATCTATGATTTTAGACTGCTATGTGGACAGGGGTTGTCTCTTTCTTTGAGCTAAATGCCCCTACCCTTTGCCCTTAGTTCATTGCTATCTTTGCCATTCCTGGTACTGGTACATGGCCATGCCTTTGTACCATGTACTTTGACTTTCCTCATAGCAAGCATCATTCACTTAGTCAACAAGTATTGACTACCTACTGTGTACAAGACATCAACCTTGTATGCAGGGAAGCATCAGACATAATGAAATTCACTCCCTATAAGAGATAGGGAAATTGAGTTACAGAGTGGTTGGTTGACTAGGGATTGAATTAAAATGAATTAACTGGATTCACGTAAATTGCCTAGCCAGTCTTTTTCAGATCCTAGGATCTGGATTTGGAAACAACCTTAGAGACCAACCTCCTTGTTTTACAAACAGCCCAAAAGGCAAAGGCAGCTTTACCACCCAAGGTCTAATGACCAGTTAAGTAACAGAGTGAGAAATCAAGTTCAGGTCCTCAGATGACAAAGCCAGAATTCTTTCCACTACCCCATGCTGCCTCCCACTTACAGAAGGACTCCTGAGTCTAAACAACCTAGAAATGGCCATCTGATCTCCCTTTATCCCTCTAAAGAGAATCAACTTCCCCAGGATGGCGCTTTACTCAGAGTCATAGCTCTGGGCTGGGGATTTCTGGAGGCAGCCAAAGAAAGAGGGGCCCCACAGCCTCCTGTACAGGATTATCTGAGAGAATCTGAGAGAGGTATTAGAGCATTGAACATGGAAACCTCAGAAGAGTGGAGGGGTCACAGCCAGGTGCCTTTCCCAGCTTGGACCCTATTAGCACTACAGAGAAACTAGCTATCAAGGGGGAGTTTTTAATTCATAGGATCAAGGATTTTGAGCTTGAAGAGGCTTTAGAGTGAACTACAGTGGTTCACTATTATTACTTCAACAAGCAAGTATAATCTCCAGGTCTGGCATTTAAAGTCCCTCACGACCTGGCCTCTTCCCTCCTTGACAATCTTCTTATACATTGCTTTCTTCCACTAAGTTTTGTCCTCCTTGCTATTCGTCTTACAAAACACTCAATCTCCTGACTCTCTGCCTTTGCAATGGCTGTGCCCCCTGCCTAGAATGTTCTCTGTCCTCATCCTTGCTCATCAGAATCTCTGATTTTCTTCAGAGGTAAACTTTTATATGAAGCTTTTCCTGATCCGATTGCTAATACCATCCCTCCCAAAAATTACCTTGGATTCATTTTGTAGATATATGATATGAGTTATGATACATCCCATCACACCATCTTATGTCATGTCATTATATTATGTTGTTATGTCATTATAGGATAGCATACTATAGTATAATAGCATATCAAATATTATAGTTATATCTGTTATG
This sequence comes from Petaurus breviceps papuanus, assembly GCF_028583685.1. NCBI lineage: Eukaryota > Metazoa > Chordata > Mammalia > Diprotodontia > Petauridae > Petaurus > Petaurus breviceps. Next base: position 34,461,916 of record NW_027187372.1, on the reverse strand, counting down.
TTATTTTGTATTTTCAAAAAGTCTTAGTGAAGTTTTAATCTATTAAAGCTTAAGTTGGAGGTTTATAAAGTCATATTATATTATATTGTTATATTATATTATATCATATATCATACTATAGTATAATAGTATATCACATATTATATTATGTTATTTTATATTTTCAAAAAGTCTTAGTGAAGTTTTAATTTATTAAAGCTTAACTTAGAGGTTTATAAAGTCATATTATATTATATTGTTATATTATATTATATCATATATCATACTATAGTATAATAGTATATCACATATTATATTGTTATGCAATATTTGTTATGTTGTTTTATATTTTCAAAAAGTCTTAGTGAAGTTTTAATCTATTAAAGCTTAAGTTAAAGGACCATGGAAGAATCCCCCTATTAAAATTTAAAGCTAGCTGAAATTTTTTGAGACGCCCTGTGTTTTTATGTGTGCATGTCATCCCTACTAGGACATAAGTTCCTTGAGGGCAAAGAACTGTTTCACATTTATCTCTTTATCTCCAGAGCTTAGGCAGTACCTTGCACAAAGCAGTCATTTAATAAATGCGTGTTGGTTGATCTAGTCCAACCCACTTATTTTACCAATGAGAAACCTAAGTCCCTGGTGAAGTAATTTGCCCAAGGCCTCATAGGTGATAAAGGGGAAAAGCTGGAAGTCATGGCCAGGTCTTTGGACCCCAGGTCCAGTGTCCTTTCCACTTTACCATACAAAAGTGAGAGGCAGTGGGCAGTGTGGCATAATAGCACTAGATCTGGAGTCAAATATGTTCAAATCATCTAATTTCTAGAAATTATTACTTTTGGGACATTCAGCAAGTCACTTAGCCTTTCCTTAGGGGCAGGTAGGTAGCACCATAGTGCATAGAGGGCTGGGTCTGAAGTCAGGAGCTCATCTTCCTGAATTCAAATCTGGACTCTGGCACTTACTAGCTGTGTGATCCTGGGCAAGTCACTTAACCCTGTTTGCCTCAGTTTCCTCATCTGTAAGATGAGGTAGAGAAGAAAATGGCAAACCACTCCAGTATCTTTGCCAAGAAAACCCCAAAATGGGATCATGGAGAGTAAGACATAACCAAAAAACAACTTAATGACAACAACAATCCCCACCTGGGATCGGATCGACTTCTTCCTTTATGATATGAGGAAGTTGAATGAGATGACTTCTAAGATTCCCTTGTAGCTCTAAATCTCATCATCATCATCGGAGTTAGCATTTATATAACACCTACTATGTGCCAAGTACCATAGTAAATATTGTCTCATTCCCACAATACAATCCCAAGTTCTTTCTGAGCCTCACTTTCTTCAGGCATAAAATGGTGGGGTGAAACTAGATGTTCTCCATAACCCCTCAAAGCTCCACATCCTTTGAAACTCCTCCTTGGGCCTGTCTCAGGACCACATGGATTAAGGTCACAAGGTAGATAGTGAAAAATGCACTGGAACAGCTCTACACAAGTGACCTTCAATAGGTCACATCACCTCTGTGGACTTCATTTTCTTCACTGACAAATGAAGCGAACTTATTGTACTCAATAACCTCTCATATCCCTTCTGTTTATCACCTTCCAGAAGTCTGTGGTTCTGTTAACATCAGAGACCTTAAGGGAACAGAAAATTTACTAGCTACAGCACCGAGACACTGAACCAAAGTCCAAAGCTTCGCCCTACCCTTGCCCCTTCAAAAACAAAGGTCCTTAGGTTCCAACTATAGGAAATCTCCATAATCTTAATTAACAAAGAGATGTTTAAAAACTTCCAAGGCTTCTGTAGATTTATAAGGAGGGTAAAATTAAACACCCGCCACTAAAACCAGCTATCAGGGAATCTCGTTAGTGTTAATGTGCATTTATAGTTTGACTTCCCCACATTTAATTCTTTTTGGTGGGAGAAAGGGACTGACAATTTAAGACCCAGAAAGATGGTTTTATGGCTGGTGCAGCCATAAATCAAACTTATAAAGTTCATAAAAATTGTTAAAATAAAAAATGGTTTAATAGGAATGTTTTATGGCCCATAACATTATTATAGCTGTTTTATTCCCTTTGCGTTAAGGGTTTAATTGGATCGCTACAATTCTAGGGATTCTCCGTTTTTATTGGATGGAGTATGGCCTTAAATCAAAATGGCCCCAAATGTCTTCAATATGTCTCCTCGTTTATCAGCCTATTCCCTGAGGGACTGGGTGTTGAGCCTATGAATGAAGTCCCCACAAGGGACTGAACAAGTGAAAGGCTTTCTTCTGAGGCCATAGTGACAGTTAGCCCTTAGAACAACCACATGTTAAGTCTAGTTTTTGTAGGCCCAGAAACACAAAGAAGTCAGGTGGGACCCAAAAGAAATAAGGTCTCACTCAGACCAGGATGCCAGATCAAAATCCAAATTCTGTGGATTCTCCACTTGCAATTCTCTAACTTCTAATTTCCACCACCAGGAAATTCTACTTTACACCCCTGTGGACACCAAATTCTGACATGTGCTTACCTCATAGGCCTTTTGAATTTTCCCCTGTCCAACATCCTGGAGTGATGACAGTCTCTATATACCACTGCTCACCTCAGCTGTTTTCTCCTTCCACCCTGACAGGTGTCAGACCGCTCTGTGGTGGCTCTCGTCCCCAAACAGACCTCCTCCTACAACATCCCCCCTTCCGCCAGCATCTCCCGAACATCCATCAGTAGATACGGTGAGGAATGGACAAATGGGGGGAAGGGAGTGTCAGCAGAGGGTGGGAGGCTGAATCCTCTCACTGATCTGGACCATGATTGGTGATATAGCCCAATTCATAATTCCTTCCTCCTAAGAGCATTTAACTGACTGGGGTCAGTTAAAAAGTTATATGCCTATTCTTCATCCCTATTTCCCTAGAGAGGCAGTGTGTCATGATGGATAGGCAGCTGTCATTGCAACCAGTAAAGCTTGGATTCAAGCCTTACTACTGACATATACTGGTTTTGTGACCTTGGGCAAGTCATTTGATGACTCAGAGCTCCTGGCAATTCTCTCAGACTGTAAGTCACAGAGAAGGTACTCACCTGCATTGGTAGACAAAGTTTCCTTAACTGGGAATTCTCCCCCAACTTCATCTTCTTCCTTGTCTAGGGAATATCATATATTGGAGATATATATGTATATATATAAAATTGGTCTGCTCAGAACTGTGTCTTGTGGGCTCTACTCTTATCAGCTAAGCAAACATAGGGAATGAAGTGCTTACCCCAGGGCCAGTCAAACTGGGGTCCATGCCTTCCTAGATGAGTACTGAAGTGGAATTTGGGCAGTGGAAATCATGCTGCTCCATTTCCTGGACGTTGCTTTACCCTCTCTTACTCTTTTATCACCTCTGGGCCAATGACCCTTGGGCCATCCAGGTGGGGACTACACAGGGTCAACCTAGCCTGCCTCAGTTGGGTTTTCAAGGATCCGTCTCTGAGTTCCCAATACAGAAAGGACTAGCTGGCTCCCAACATGGGGCATTTTAATTTACAAGTCCACCATATTAAAATGAGATGACTTCCAACTTGATTTGTGGTTGTTTGGAAAATCACATATTTATTATTCATTGTTGGCAGTGTTATGGCTTCCTTTATTCTTCAGTAGGCCCAGCTTCAGAATGTCTTAATCCAATTCTCAATGGAATAATCACTTTTAAAAGGTGCCAGACGCCTTCCTTTGCATTCATGCCAACAAAAAACCTTTCTGCCAGCCTTTATTCCCCAAATCTGAGGCCATGAGCCAGTAAAAACTGACTTTTGTGGAGCTGGGTGTAGTATGTGGAAGAGACCACAATCCAAGGAGCTTGAAGGAAGCATAACAAAGGCCCCTAAGCTTAATCGCTTTCCACCCCATTTCTTCTCTTCACCAGATTCATCTTTCCGGTACACAGGAAGTCCAGACAGCCTGAGGTCCCGGGCACCTATGATCACTCCTGACCTGGAGAGTGGGGTCAAGGTGTGGCACTTGGTCAAGAATCATGATCATGGAGACCAGAAAGAGGGGGATCGGGGCAGTAAGATGGTATCTGAAATCTACTTGACCCGACTGCTAGCCACCAAGGTAATCCTTGTGCTGCCTCTGAGACCCAGAGCAGTGGGGGAATGGGAAGGGGAGAAGAGTCACAGATTCGAGAGGGACCCTGCCCCTCCCATAGAGGAGGATTGAAAATGATGGTTCACAGGCAGGTGACTCTTGGAGCAGGACCCTGTTCAAGATGGGACAACCTGTGTTAAGCAGGCTGAGGACAATCTTCATGATGCCAGGTCATTGGACAGAGTTTCAAGGTTGCTGGACACAGCTGTTTCCTTTCCCAATGAAAACAAGTGTAATGTAACCGAATCTCTTAAAATGGAGTTACTACCTACCCTACGCCCATCCCCGCTGTAACAGTGTAATGAATCCAGGTTTTACAAGTTTCTCCCAATAACATGTTTCCTCCCTCTCAGAATGCCCTCTGGGAGGAGACCTCCTGGCCTTGTCAGCCACAGTTTTCTGCTTTAAGAATGCTAACAGAGACAACTGCACAAGGGAGTAGCTTCCTTCACCACCATGCTACCAATTCCTTTCCTGGCTCAGCAAGATAAGGGCACATCTCTCCTAGGGTCAAATATTGGGATTTTTGCTGCTACTCCCAGCACAGTGCAGTAGTAAGAGGGCTAGATAAATAATCAGAGGACCTGGAAAGTCACCAAACCTCTCTGGGCCTCAGTTTCCACATCCATAAAATGAGACAGTCACTCTAGACAAACATTTACAGTACCTTACAGCTCTAAATCTACAATCCTATGATCTCCACTGAGCCAGAATTAGAAACAGGAGCTATGAAGATGTGGTGGGTGTATCAGTAATCCAGGTGATCCAAAATCAGCTTTTTAAAGGTCCCACACACACAGTACAGCGCCTGCTCTGGCAAGAAAAGAGCAGCCACACCCACTGAACTCCAGATTTGGGTCAATTCCTGAATGCCACCTCCTGGCTACCTTCCAGGGGCAGTTTTTGAGCTCTATGTGCTATGGGGGCCTGTACCAGCGCTATCCCCTATACGGGTTCAGGAGACAGCATGTGAGATGTGATAAACTAATGTGGTAGCTCAAAGCTTGCCTGGAACATTCAAGAATCAGGGTCAGGACTGGGCCCCTTACCTTGGATCCCATGCTCCCAGCCACCACTTAGCCCAGCTTAAGCCAATTAATATCTTAAGCACCCCAGGGACCTCCTTGCCAAACTCTCCATATGGCCCCCCATTGCCCAGCTTGTCTTTCAGCCATCTCCTTTGCCTATTAGCCCAAAGCCTTTTCTTTGCTGTTAAGAAGTATAGAATCAGAGGCCCTGTGGTCTCAAGTCCTGAGCCCACACCAGCCCACCACTCGGCCTTGTGCCCACAAGATATTAAAAACTCTGCCCCCAGAGATCACAGCCGATAGAGCCAAATGCCTATTCATCTGTTCCCACCTCCCCCCACCCACAACCCACACCCTAAACCTTCTACCACCAACCTCCCCCCCAACAGTCTGTGCATCCCCACAACACAGACATTTTTACTTTTCCAAGACAGTATAAAGCCCATGGCACCATCTGGCATCCCCTTCTGCTGCCTGCCAGCACCCCCCCCCATCCCTCCCTACTGAGCCTTCTCCTGCCCAGCCTCTCTTTCACACCTCCCACCATCCTTCCCCTCCCCCAGGGTACATTGCAGAAGTTTGTGGATGATTTGTTCGAGACCTTGTTCAGCACTGTACACCGGGGCAGTGCCCTCCCCCTGGCCATCAAGTACATGTTTGATTTCCTGGATGAGCAAGCAGACAGGCACAGCATCCATGATACAGATGTGCGGCACACCTGGAAAAGCAACTGGTAAGCCCCTTAGGAGGGACAGGATGGAGAGAGCTAGCCGGCCCTGTGGCAGGGAAGAGCCCAGGGCTGGCAGAGGGCAGACGCTAGAAAGGCAAAGGGGAAATGGGAGGTGGGGGGTTGTCATGCTCAGCTGTGGTTCAGTAATCCAGAGCCTAGCAAACAAATAGCATACATATGCTTGGAAGAATAAGCGTTCCCCAACAGCTTTCTCCTTTCTCCAGAAGTTCGCCTGCTGGCTTGAACTTTAGGCCCTGAGACTGGCGTCTATGCTTAGTCCTCAAGGCTGCAACCCTCACTGGGAGAGCGTCCACCCCTGATGCCTAGATCGCCTCTTCTAGAGAAGACAGAAGAAGGTCGGGGGGAAGTTAGCAGTGCAGTGATGTGGAGGGGTGGGGCTGAGAGGATGGGTCTCATCTTCCTCGATCCCATAACCAGGCAGGCTTTAAGTCTACCAGCAGAACTACAAAGCCAGGACAGGTTTGGGAAATGATATCTAGCCTTAGACATCTGGAGTCAGGCTGAACCCAAGTCACCTCATAAAGGCAATGATGGCTTTAGCTGAAACCAGATCTGCCAAATCTGGAAAAACTGACCAGTTCAGGACAAGACTGGGAGAACGAACACCCACTGAGGGCTGGAGCCAGCTGTTTCCGAGCATTTCGTTTCAGACCTAATCTCTTAAGATCAAGTTATTACCCCTGGCGCCAGAGCATCCCAGGAGCAGCAGGTGGGATGGCCCTCAGACATGACTCTTCCCAAAGGTGATAGCAAGCAGCCAACACAGCAACTGGAGACAAATTTCCCAGTGTCCTTTAGCACAATATTGAGAATTTAGACTTCTACCCTCTGAGGCCTTGAAGAAAGGACAATGGCTGGACTGGAGGCAGAGCCAGAGAAAGCACTTGGGTCAGACAAAGTCTGGCCAAGAGCCAGAACGGAAATCTTCCCCTGGAAAAGAGCACAGAGGAACTGCTGGGGGAGAGATGAGGTCCTGGTCCACATGGTGGGCGGGCAGCACAAACAGCTGTCTATAGCCAGCATTCCCTCTCAGAAGACAGCGAGCACAGATGTGCTGAGGCTGGTATTCGAAGATCATCAGACCTGGAAAACACCAGGAGCTTTGGAAAGCTAACCAAGACAAAACCAGAGTCATTTCACACTCTCCACCTCTGTGGTTGCCAATGCCTTTTAATTCTGCAGCTGCAGGTCATTTTGAAGATCAAATGAGACGTTTGGGTTTTTTTTTGCTTCGCAAACATTTAAGCACTATAGAAATGTTAGCTATTATTATGTCACCTAATGAAAAGAATATTAGTTTTAGAAGTAGAAAAACTAGATTCAAATCCTGGCCCTGCCACTCAATCTCTGTATGACCTTGGATACTTAGCTTCCCTGGGTTTCAGTTTCCTCATCTGTAAAATGATGGGGGAGGAGGGTTGAACTAGATAACAAAGGTTCTTCCCATCTATAAATCTGTGATCTTGTCATTTTGGTATTCCTTTCCTTCTCTACCTTCCTTCATTGTGTGTTCTGTATGTTTCCCAAAGCCCCGCCCCAAGGAGGAGGGGAAGGAGGGACAGAAATAGGACATGGGGCCTGCATGTTTCATTTATTCTGTATAATACCCAGCTCTGCCCAGCACTATTTGGGCATAGGCACTGACTTTGGGGAGATAAATGATCCCAGGTTCTTGGCTCTTTCTTGCCAGCATAGCACTCACCATTTTTTATCCCCCCGATTTACTTTAGCAAAGATAAACATAGCCCCCAAGCTCAGCTCTGAAGGGTCTCTTTGGTCACTTACTTCACACAGGCCCAAGGAATGGAGCCATGGAAACCCTTAGCTTTGCCATCCAGACAGCACTTGCCCCAGAGACTCATGAGGTCTATGAAGACCCCCGATGGGGTGGGAGATAGGAATTGCCCAGATTAGGACAACCCTCAATACTAACATCAACTCATCCTTATCACAAGAGACTGAGACCATGATACCCCGAGAGGGCACAGAGAGTAGAGTTGAGACTGAGTAGAGGAGAGCATCTTTACAAAGCCTGATGTGAGAGAGGAGGGAAAGTTAGAAGCTTACAGACAGTGAAAATAGAAGTGGGAAAGGGGTGGAGAGCTATGAAGTGATCCCACTGAGGCCAGCCAAAGGGGGACTTGGGACCCGAAGGAGCTGTGAATGATGGAGTGAGTGCCCGTGAGCAAGGCAATGATGGATCTTCAGCAGAGTCCTGGGATCATCAGGAGGTTGAATGGACCTTAGAGGTCATCTGATCACTTTATAGATAAGAAAGCAGAGACCCAGAAAGTTCAAAGTGACTTGTCCAAGGCCACACCAATATTCAGTGTCAAGGTCCCGGCTTTCAAGGGTTTTCCCAACCCTTTCCACTACTCCATAAAAATGCAAAAATTGACCAATCAATCAACAAATCAGCAAATAGAGAGATAAGTGATTTGCTCAAGGTTACCTAGGGTAAAGAACGAAAGTGGGATTTGAACACGGGTCCATTAGCCCCTGATCCATTCATTACTCTTTCTACTATACCACATTGCTTCTCAAAGAGTCTGAAGGGTTAGGGCTGTAAGGGTTCAGCTGGAAATGGAAAATCACAGCCTGGAAAATGATGAGAAAGCAGCAGCTGTTTGGGGATTTGGGAAGGGGGTGGGCTGGGTTTGTCCTTTACTCCACGGCCAAAGAAGCAGAGAATAATCATCTCCCCTGATTAAAACCTCCTTCGGGGAGGAAATCCCTTCACATCTGACAAGCTCCTTTGGGGAGAAAGAGCAGCCCCCAACCTGCAGCGAGTCATTCTCTGAGATGCCAGCCACACAACAACATTCCCTCCCCCAAGCTCTCTCCACGACTCCTTGCAGCCTGGACACTTGAATGAACTGGAGTTTCCAGGAGGAGGAGACCTGTTGAAAGGACTCCCTGGGGAACCCATTCCCCTAGCCTGAGTTCCTCCTTAGCCAGGCCAGGCCAACTCTGGGAAATGATGGTGGGAGCGGAGGTCGAAGCTGGCTGGGCGTGACGCACAGGTGGAGACCATTGTCCTTGTCCAGTGAAAGCACCCAGGGCTCTCTGCAGTTGTCTTCCAGACAAGAGAAGTGGGCACTGTCATGGGATACAATATGCCCGATGATATTGTGTGAGACTCCAAGAAAATAATGCTGCCTTATGTTACCATTGAGGAATAAGCTTCACTCAGAGCACTGCAACCCTTAGCAATGCTTTCAGGAATGGAGATGGGCTCTCTATCCCTACAGCTGGTAGAAAAAGAAGACAGTGAGTTGGGGTTTCATCTTTCCTAAAATGTCATCTCATTCTTAGAAGTGTGGACATGTCCTAGAACCCAAGGGTTATGAGCCGTCCTGATGGACAAGGGACTCCATAGGGACTACTGTCTATTTGCTTACGTAGGATCTTAGGATGGAGGTCATTAATTCAACCTCTGTTTTAAAAACTGAGGTCCAGAAAGATAAGGTGACTTGTCCAACATCACAAAGATAGAGTCAGGATTTGAACCCAGGTTCTCCAACTCCAAATCCCTTTCTACTACTCATTCCCCACCTCCTTTACATTCCTTCATCCACATGTGAATGCACCCAGGGCTCCTGTGTGCATCGTACTGACCTAGACATGAAAGATCTGAAAGAGGTCTCTTAGTACCATAGACCCTGAGTCAGAGAACCTGGGCTCATATCCGTGCTCTGCTGCCTACTTCCTTTGTGACCTTGGGCAGAACATAACCTCCGCAAGCCTCAACTTCCTCATGTGCAAATGAGTTTAGCTTCAGTGACCTTTATAGTTCCTTCCAGCTTGAAATCCTCTGACCTTGGACTTACTCATCTCAGATAGGTTAGGGCAAAAATGTCTCCTGCCTTCCCCTGCCCCCGTCTCCTTCATCCTGGGTGAATAACAATTCCTGCCAAATGATTGGTGCTGAATTCTAGTTTTTCTTATATTGCACAGTAAGAGGACTGGGAAGCTAAGCTGTTAGTGGATGGGCCTGCTATACTGGAGGTAGCGTCATGGTTGAAAAGACACTGATATTGGCTGGGCTCCTCTTGGCTCCCAAAGCCAGGAGCTCACTGAGTTCTCCATCCCACAGCCTCCCTTTGCGATTCTGGGTGAATGTGATCAAGAACCCACAGTTCGTGTTTGATATCCACAAGGGGAGCATCACGGATGCCTGCCTCTCGGTGGTGGCACAGACTTTCATGGACTCCTGCTCCACATCTGAGCATCGACTGGGCAAGGACTCCCCTTCCAACAAGCTGCTCTATGCCAAGGACATTCCCAGCTACAAGAGCTGGGTGGAAAGGTCAGTAGGACACCCCGATTCACTACAACCCCAAGGAAGACAGTTGAATAAGGATGTTGGGTCCCACTCCCTGGGCACCGTCATGCAACATCCCACTGGCATAGCTAAGAATGCACCTTGCCATGACCTACCATGACATCATTTGGTTGTACCTTCTGGGTCCCATCCCCAGGCTTTACCCCACTCCGACACCCCCCCCCATACTTCCCCTGAGTTCCATGTTACAGGAAGAAAGATGCATTTGTCATTTTGACAGTGCTGATTTTGACCAGCCAGGAAGCTCCCAGGTAAGTACCAAGACCCTTCCCAGGGTATTCCACCCACAGCAGGCCATGCAAGAAACTGGAGTGGTAGAGAGTCAAGAAATCAAGTTAACAAGCATTTTTAAGTGCTTACCATATGCTAGTCACTAAGTGCTAGAGATACAAGGAAAGGGAACTGGGGAAGCAGAACCTGCATTCTAACGGAAGAGACAGCATATCAACAACTAAGCACGTGTAAGATCTATCCAGAAGTTAATCTTTAGTAAAAGACATTAAAACCTGGAAGGATCAGGAAGGGCCACTTGGAGTAGAAGGGATTTGAGCTGAGTTTTTAAGGAAGTCAGGAAAACTAGAAGATGAAGGGCAGGGAGGGAAGCATTCCAGGCTTGGGGAGTGACCAATTCAAAGGCAGAGATGCGGTGGGCGGACTGAATGTTATGCTTAAGGAATAGTTGCATCCCAGGCCATCTCCAGTCATCCTGATTGATACCTGGCCACTGGACCCAGATGGCTCTGGAGGAGAAAGTGAGGCTAGTGACTTGGCACAGCTCTTTGTCACTCAGATCCAATCACTGGCATGTCCTAGCATCACCTCCTTGACGTCATGGTCCTCTTTGAGAATGAACGACAAACAGCAGCAATAGGACAAAATAGTTGGATCCCAGGGTGTGTGAGAGAAGGCTGGAAAGATAGGAAGGGACCAGGTTATGAAGGGCTTTGAATGCCAAATAAAGAGAGGCAGTGGAGAAAGGTGAATAGGAGTGGAGCAGACCACCTTCCTCCGGCTCCTTAATCCTAGGGTCTCTCCTATCCCCTCCAGATACTATGCTGATATTGCCAAGCTGCCAGCCATCAGTGACCAGGACATGAACGCCTACCTAGCAGAACAGTCACGTCTCCATGCTGTGGAATTTAACATGCTCAGTGCCCTCAATGAAATCTACTCCTATGTCAGCAAGTACAGTGAAGAGGTAAGGGGGAGAGGAGCCACCATGGGCGACCGCCATGAAATGAGAGAACATCTCATCCAATGAGTAAATCAATTTCATATACATTCATTGGGCACCTATTATGTGCAAGACACAGGAGATGTTTATTGATCTGTGTGCAGAAATTGGCCCATTTGCAAGTTGACAATTGAAAGTCATTTGATTAATATCACTTTTAATGCTGTTAACAAAATACTGAGGGTTTTTTTTTACTAATCTAATTATCTTATCTCAATAAAGTATTTTAAAATTAGCATCATTGCTTTTAAAAAACCCTGAGTGAGGCTCTTCTCTGTATTTGAAAAGATGCCAACTGCCAATTTACAGAAAGACAAGTAGACTCTAACTTCTATTCATGTGACTTTGCGCAAGTCACTTAGCTTTCCTAGGCCTTCGTTTGCCCTTCTTACAAGATGAGGGCATGATGGATAAGGGATTAGAAGGGATATGGAGGCCATGTAGATCAATCCCCTCACTTAATAGATGAAGAAAAAGAGGCCGGGGAAAGTTGTGACTGGCCTATAGTCACCCAGGTAGCAAGGATAAGAACAATGTGTTCCAAAGGCCATGAAGGCGGCTGAAGCAGACGCTGTGGAGTGCTTGGAGCTTGATCAGTCATCAAAGATGCCACGGTCATCCATTGCACCCTGGGCCATGGCCAGTCATCCTGACTTTTGTCCTGCCACTGGACTTCATTAACTAAGGAAGAAAGAGTGAGGCTGATGATTTTGTGCAGCTCTGTCTCTCTTTAATCCAGTTAACTCACGAATCAAGATATCACCCCATGACGTCATTGGTCCTCTTCAGAAATGAAGGATGAACAGTAATGAGGTGGAATCTCAACCCAGGTCCCTTGGCCCTCGGGCCAGTACTCTTTCTACTATGCCACACCTCGAAATTCTTCAGGTCTGTGCAGAACTTAGACCACCTGGGGCCTGCTAGGTGGCACAGTGAATAGAGCACCGGCCCCGGAGTCAGGAGGACCTGAGTTCAAATCCGGCCTCAGATACTTAACACTTACTAGCCATGTGACCTTGGGCAAGTCACTTAACCCCAATTGCCTTGCCTTCCCCCTCCAAAAAAAAAAGAAATTAGACCACCCTCATACATTATATAGAATGTATGGGTATAGGTTACTCATTAAAATGAGAGTGAGTAGGTGTCTTGATGGATTGTGGGATGCTAAATGAATCTAGGTTCATCCAGAAAGACTTCTAGGAGAAGGAGGGGATTAGGGCTGAGTAGGATCTGTAGTATAGTAGAAAAATTCCTAGATGTTAGCATCTGAAAGGACCTGGGTTCAAATCATGGTTCTGCCACTGACTATGTGTTTGACCTTAGGCAGACCAGTAGCCCAGTGGATAGAATAGTGGGCTTAAAGTCAGGAAGACCTGAGTTCAAATCCTGTCTCAGCATTGACTAGCTGTGTGACCCAGGGCAAATCATTTGTCTTCTGTCTGCCTGAGTTTCTTCTTGTACAGAATGGGGATTAATAATAGCACCTAACTCACAGGGTGGGTGTAAGGATGAAATATGGTAAAAAAAAAAATGAACTCCTAAGAGCTATGATGTCCACCTGACTTGTGTGCTTCTCTCCCGCCCAGATCATCGGGGCCCTTGAGCAAGATGAACAGGCACGGCGGCAGCGGCTCTCATATAAAGTGGAACAACTGATCAATGCCATGTCCATTGAGAGCTGAGAGGAGGCTCCTGGCACATCTACTGAGAGAAGAAAGAGGAGGCGAGGAGTCAGCCTTCAATTCCTCCACACTGGGAAGCTGGGAGTGAAGGACTAGTGAAGGGTGTATAGCTCCCAGGGCTCACTGAACCCACCCTGGGGGGAGGGGAGGGCTGTGCCCCTCCCAGCAGCATCAGCCAGGGTTCATCCTATCCAGTTCCCGGAATCATCGAACAGTAGGCATCATGCATCCTTGGCAAGAATGAGAGAGAAATGGGGGCCAAGAAGTCGTCCTCGAAGCCAAGAGGCAGGAGCTGGGGACAGATCTGCCTCTGTGACTGCTGCTTTGCATGAAAAAAAAAATCATTTAATGTATATTGGGAAATAATGAAAACTTTATTTAATTTTTTTAAGAAAAAGAGAAAAAAACCACAGAAATAAAATAGACAAAAAGCCACTCTGCTAATCCCGTCCCACCTTTTTCTTTTTTCCATTCTGGTTTTTCCCCTTTCTTTCTTATCCTCCCAAGCACTCCTCCCTTACAAGATTCCTGTTCCCTTTCCAGTGACAATTTGCAAACAGATGACGATGGGAATCTTGGGAAAATAATTTGTTTCCTTTCCCTGGAAAGTAGAGAAAAGGAGAAGGGGAAGAATGAACACAAGTTTGCACCAAACGTTTTTCACAGTCAAACCTGGAAATATCCCAACAGTCAAAAGCTCATTGGTACTTCTGTATGAACTTCTGAAGCATCAGATGAAACCAAACCTGCCTGGCTGGAAATTATATACACATACCTGTGTATGATCATCTCTGGAGAGAAGCTTTGTCTTTAGACAGTGTCTATGCTTTTTGCTACTGTTTGTTTTGTTTGTTTGTTTGTTTTAATTTCGTGTCTAACCAATGGAGGAGCTGATCTTCGGTACCTCCCCTTTGAGCCAGGGGGTGGTGAGATGGGCCTCTCTTCATGCTGGGCTCATGACCCTCACTCGGACACCAAACATCTCCACCTCACGTGTCTTTTTCCTGCTACACTCTGCTTTGGGGAACCATTTCTACATCCTAGCAGTTGGCTCGGGGGGGCACAGTCTGTCGGGGCTGTGATCAAAGACCCTGAGCACTAGAAAAAAGTTCAATGGGCCATACAAGAGCCATAAAGGAACCAGCTCTCCAGGCTCAATCTGAAACTTGATTTGGGGGAAATGGGTGTTCACTCCTGAGATTTCACTCTACTTTCTTGCAGTAAAAAAAAAAATGCAAATACAAACACTGTTTACAGCAGGTAATGCTTGAAAAGAGTTGGCTAAAGAAGCTGCAATATTTATTATTCTAGTTTTCCAATTGTTTCATGCTTGCAGAGAGAAGGAGAATGTTTGGCATTCATCTTTGGACATGTCCCTGGATGTGCAGGGCTTGCCTCTGAGGGGATCAGACCAGGCCAAATGGTTTGACTCCCAGAGAGTGCCAGAGTCTTTGTCTTCTGTCATTGTCTCTGTCTCTATCTCCGTTGCTGATTCTTGTGTGGGGAGGCCAGCAGCTGGCTCAGATCCTTCCTCCTCCCTCCGTCCCTTCCCTCCCTCCCTCCACTAAATACTATGGGTGACCAACTTTCCTGAGTGCTGTTTACCAAGAGACCAAAGCTTCACCTCTCTTGTCCAGGCTACCCACAGAGGCTAGGAAGTTACCCCAGATGTAGCTTTACCACCTTGGGATCTGGTGGCTGATGGTGAGACCACATTGATCCGAGTAGCCTAAACTCTCTGCTGATCTAAATAATCAGGATTGTCTTCCCTGAAGCTACCCTTTCCAGCAGGAGCAACTGAAAGGAAGGGCAGGTGCTACAGAAGAAGAAAAGGAGAGGAAGAGAAGAGCAGCCTCTCCCTCCTCCCATCCCTCCAATTTGGGAAGAGGCTGGAAATTCAGGCTGCAGCTCTTAGAGGTCTGAACAGGCTGCCCCAAGGGAGAAGGCATTGTGGCTTTTCTCCTGTTTGTTTAACTCTCATCATCCCTCTCCCTCACCATCCTGCTACATCTCCAGGCGGTCCCAGTTTTGAAAGCTTCCACTGGCCGCACAATTCCCAAGGCAAATGGGTGAAGGAGAGCTGGCTGCCAGCCTCAGCTGTCCTGTGGCTTTGGACTGCTGCACTAACCACACAACAGACTCCCCTGGTCTGTTCAGCTCCGGTTTCTTGCCTGAATGCAGCTGACAAAAGGGAAGAGAAAAGCATTCAGTGAAATACTCAGGAAACTTGCTGTTTAAATTATGATTCACAGCCAGGCATGCCAAGTCCACTTTTCTTCTGATAATCCACCTCTGTTAAAGTTTCTCTGGGCCCTATTAATAGCCTGAAAGAAATACTAATGACCGACCTTGTGCAAGAAGCCAAAGCATTTGACATTCACAGATCCAAAGCTTAGCGACTCAGAGCCCGTGATTTAAGCAATGAGGGGGTGAGGGAGCCAAGGGGAGAGAAGAATTTAAGATGGAGATTTCCTGCTTCCAGCAAAGGAACCTATCTCTGAATCCTTTATGCTCGCCGTCCAGGCTTGGTTTGAATGGTGAGGTTCTGATGATCCCTCTTACATGATGATTCACCATTATAACATTGCCTCCTAAAGCTTTGCAGGAGCTGGAGGCTGAAGGCTCAGCATCATCTTAATGCACCTTCACCCACCAATGACACCATCCACTCCAGCTGATCCCACTGCTTCAGCCTTTGCTGATCTCCAGACCTAGAAACAGAGGGTCTACCAGCAAGGTAGAGAATGTACTTCGTTTCTGGTACTTCCATTTGAGAATGAGAATGAAGGGAGGACCTGAAAGGGAGGCTGCCTGGTGAGTCAGAGTGAAAGGAGCTAGCCATATGTAACTTGGCAGCCAAGAAAAAGAAACTCAGTCAGGAAGAATAGCTTCCCAAGAAGTTGGGAAGGAATACCCAACTGGATCCAAGCTAAGTCATAGAGCCATGAAAATGATGAGGTCTTGAAATACCTTTCCTTCTCTGATTCCCTACAACCCCACAAAGCATGGGAAAATAGAATAGGACAAATTTGTCCTCACTCATTCATTCAGGAAATCTCTCCCAGTTTAGCGGTGTTCTAGGGATGTTGGAGCTTTGTGGAAGAGTAACCCTCAATCCCACTCTCTGGACAGGGCATTTCCATTTCATCCTTGGGTCTCTTCCTCAGTGGAACATTGGATTAGGAGAGAGGGAGAGGTCTGGCCATGCTGTCTGCAAGGATGAATCTCCTCAAACTAGTTCAAGAAAGTTCTTCTAACCCAAGAAACTTCCCAGCCAACCAACCAGCTAACCCCAACACAAGATATACAGACCTCAGTCATTGCCATCATGAGTCAGTTGGTGTTCTCACTGCTGGTTTCTACTACCAGAAGAGTGGGCATGGACCAGCTGCCTCATTCATTTCTGTACTTCAGTGCCCCAACCTGTGGAAGGCAAGAGTGATGTGGGCAAAGAGCCAGCACAAGAAGAAAATAACTGGGAAAGACTCCTGGAATGTCTGCCCTTCAAATGGGAGCAGTAAGAGTTTCCACTACCTTGGATCATTCCAGCTGCACTTTCCCTTGTTGCCTGAGGCTTTGACCTTCACCATTTCCCCCCAAGGATGACATGAAATACCAACAAAAGGTGCCATAACTGCTGAGTACACAATGGGAACGATGGATGGGTGTGCTCTACAGGACAGACTAAAATGGTCCAGACAGAATAAATGGGGGACATTTAAAAAGCCATGGCAGATAAATCTCCAGGTGCATCACACCTGGCCCCATTAACCTGTTGTCAGTAAATATCAAGCAAGCAGCTGCACTCTGGGGATGGACAGTGTGTCCTTTCTACACATAGTAAATCTTTAGCAAGAATCCTCTTCCCTAAATTGTGACAGCCTTACTCTGGGAGAGGTGAAAGTTGAAGTCAAGGGTCAATGTAAAAGAAAAAGAGTTGGAACGGATTGCTCTGTCCACGGTTCTGGGGAGGAAACACTATATCGCTGAAGTTCTAGACTGAAATGGGATTCAGCTGCTGTGGTTAAGAGACTCTGGGCAATACTCTCAGGAACATCTGTGGTGGCGTCTTCACTGCTCCAAAGTCTCTTTTCCTGCCATCTCTTACCCTTCTCCAAAGACTGCATATTTGATATCTAGGGCCAGATACATCCCTGCAGGGATGTGTTTTTTGTCTTGGTTCATCCAAACCCAGTGCTAGGAGATACCCTGAGAGGTTAACATGACCTTCCCTCTACCTCCAGGAAGGATTCCCCCAGACCACCACAGACAGATGTGCTATTTTGCCTGTTTTTGGAGACTCTCAGTGAAGGTGATTGATTCCATGGTTATTCCCAGTCATGTGTGACCCACATCGTGCCCCAACCCACTCCTTCAGGAAGGCGTTAGTCATGTCTCACCTAAATGGGCTATGATATGTCTCATTCCCTCTTGTTCTGCCCCATATGAATATGGAGAACAGCAGGATTTAAGTTAGGTTCTTGATTCTCACCTCCTTTCTTTGTCAAAGTTTTGTTCAATGTGGAGATTGAAATGGGAAAGAGTCAGGAAGACGGGGAGAAGTATCTTAGGTGTGTCTGGAAGGAACTCTCTCCTTACACCAATTGGGGAAGGAGCCTCAAAGTCTTTGCTTACCCCATCATCTGGATCCCTTTCCCCCAGCATACCTGCCTCTCTCCTCTTTTCTCTCCCTTAACCCCTCTTTTCTCGACACACTGGAATTCTGTATTATATTTTTTTTTTATGAAAAGAAACAGTGTTTGTCTGGTTTTGTTGTTTTTACAGGTGTTGTGGAAAAAAAACTGTAAGAAAATTTAAGTATTTAAAATGTTCCAAGAAAAAAACGGGGATTTTTTTGTTATTATTCTAATATATTATTGTGTACCTATTGTAAATATGAAACGCTCCTATTTTGCAAGCCAAGGACACACTTTGTACTGTTGTTATATATAAATAAAGTTTACTGGATAAAAAAAAATAAACCTAGAATAAGATGTTTCAGTGGGATGAGAGATGACAGGAAATCTCAATCTTGCCTCTTACTACCTGGGTGACCTTAGCCAAGTCATTTGCCTGTTGTGAGCCTCAGTTTCCACAATTGCAAAATGAGAAAGATGATCTAAGAGATTTCCTTCTAAGCTCCCAATTTTATGATCATGGTCTAAAACTGAAAAAGGACTTTAGGGACCATCTAATCCATTTCCCTCATTTTATAGATAAGAACACTGAAGTCCAGTAAAATTAAGTCATATAGGAGTCACAGAATCATATTTAAAAGAGACCCCAAAGATCATATAACCACAACAACAACAGGCTTTTATATATCCTTTTAAGGTTTGTAAAGTGCTTTATGTATAGTAACTTATTCCATCCACATAATAAGGTAAAGTGCTATTATTATACCCATTTTACAGACAAGGAAACTGAAGCCAAGAGAAGTTAAGTGACTTGCCAGAGGTCATGTACCTACTAAGGCAGGATTTGATTGCAGGCCTTCCTAACTCTAGCTAAAATGCTGCACCAATGCTCTCTCATCTAATTATAGGCTCATAGATTTACAGCTGGAATGGAACTTAGAGGCTGAATCCAGCTGCCTTATTTTCACAAATGAGAAAATCAAGACTGAGAGATTCAAGAAGTGGCCCAAGGTAACACAGGTAGAAAGACATCAGAGGGAAGATTTGAACCCAGGTCCTTTGCCTCCAGAGACAGTGCGTGGCCCTTCTATTGTATTAGAGGGCCTTCTTCCATGTGGGTGTTGGCAAACTCTGCATCACTTACTCCAGGTTCAGAGATCCAATTAACATCTAGTCACCACAACCCTTCCCCTGCCCTCAACATAGCTCCCAACTTCCTCCATAAACAACAAGCCAACACTGACCCCTAGTGCCAAGACCCCAGAATACACTTCTCCAGCTCCCTGCCTTCCATGTAAGGAGATGTAATGTCAATAAGGCTTCCAAAAACTGGCCCCTTTACCCCTACAGTAAGTTCCCCTCCCTAGACACTAGTTAGTCTATATTCATCCCCAAGAGTGGGCCGACTTTTAAGAGGATTTATCTTGGTTCCATGGTTGGCTGCTATGAGTTATAAGTATCTCCACCCTGCATTAAGGAGAAATGTCCTTGGCAATGGAAGACGTCTAAAGAAGAATGTCTGGACAACACAGTTTAGTAAAACTATGGAACAGGCAAAAAAGACAAAAAAGACTTCAGGTCTCTAAAAGTTGTCAGACCAGCTTGGAGACTAGAGGGAGGCAGGAGGCTTCTGCCCTTGCTCTTGGAAATAGAAGGATGGTTTCGTTGACTCCCAGTCCTGGGATTCCCTTTAAGTGAGAATGGCAGTCTTTCTCCACTACCACCGCCTCCTCTATTCTCTATCGAAGCTGTATTTTCTGTTTTTCCTTCATTTATCAAGACATGTTGACGTAACTCCCACGCACCATCTTCAAAGAGGTGACAGGTAAGTACAAATTCCAGCAGCCTTCTAACATTTCTAAAAAATATTCAAGGCATCTATTAATTGATTCATTCATTCACGGATGCCCTAGCAGTCTTCCTCATGTAGCTTTTTGATCAAATCACCAATCTACTTAAAAACTTTCAATAGCTCCCTATTGCTAATGAAGTAAAGCACAAGCTTCTGATTCTAGCATTCAAAGCCGACTCTAGTCTACTTTTCCAGCATTGTATACTACTATTAATAATAAGGATAATAATGCTAATTAACCTTGATGTAACAGTTTAAGGAAAAATATTCTATGTTCAAGTCAGAAAGTTCTCTAGACTATGCCCCATCTTCTATTCTCATCCTACCCCCTCCACCTCCATGTCACCCCTCTATTCCTAGCATGGGCCCTACTCACCCACCCAAACCCCTAGTCTGTTGAACTTTTCTTTCCTTAAGACCCAATTGAGGTCGCATCTCTTTCACCAAACTGTCCGTCATCCCCCCACCCTTCCACCAACGGAATATAATCTCTCCGTTAACGAATCTCTTTGAGTGTTTGCATGAACACTCCTTTATACTTATTCTTCTCTCCCTTAGATCATAACTATTTGTTTACATATACTTTGACTCCATTAATTTATAAGCTCCTTGAAAGAAAGGTGAGTTCCATATCTTTTTTTTTGTCTAACCAGATGCTTTGTGCATAAAAGGCATTTAATAAATATTTGTTGGAGCAAAATTCCACAAATCTATTCATGAAGCAATTCTTAAGGCACTCTTTGTGAGGCACTGTGAAAAATAAAAAGATAAATAAGACAGGGTCCCTGCCTTCAAATCTAGTAGAAGAGATAAAGCATGCATTAAATAATGGTAATATATACATGCATAAAGAAAGTACAAATGAGTTTAGAGAATGAAAAAAATAGCTAGCTTTACAGTTTGCAGAGCATTTTACATATGTTATTTCATTTGATTCATAGCAACCCTAAGAAGTAAGTGTTATTATTGTTCCCATTTTACAGATGTGGAAACTGAGACTGAGATATTAAGTGACTTATACAGAGTCACAGAGCTAGTATTCGTCTGAGGCAGGATTTGAACTCAGATATTTCTGACACAAGATCCAGTGATCCAACCACAAGCTACCTAGGTTAGATCTACCTGGGAGGAAGGTAAACAACTTTCCCTCACTTACTGACAAAGAAACCAAAAGAGCCCTGGACTTAAGAACCTAATGGAGACAAGAGTCTTCTGGAGTCCCTGACAAGACCAGTTTGCTGGGCACTGGGAGGATATGGAAGAGGGGACAAAGTTCCTTCTCATGGAGAGCTCCCAATGGGAGGGGGGAGACAGACCCAGGGATCATATCTCTAAAAGTTAGAGTCCATCTAATCCAACCCCCTGCCCCTCATTTTACAGAGGAAGAAACTAAGGCACAGAGAGATTAATTGCCTAAATACCCAAAGTCGCACAAGCAGTGAGATTAGCCCAGATTTGAACTCGGATCCTATACCTCCAAGTCAGACCTTCTTTCCACTTGTTAAAAGATAGTGTGGCATGATGGAGAGAGCACTGGTTCTTCTGTCTGAGAATCTGAGTTCCAATCCCAGCTGCACAACTTTCTGGACCCTCCAGGTACAGGACTATGAGCTTCCTATAATGGGGCAAACACGGTCTCTACCAAATGGAGAGCTCTGAGCTTAAAGAGGAAAATGAATCCTGACCTCAAGGAAGGATATCTATATCTGCCCCCCCCCCCATAGGACCAGGGAGACAGATGCAGATGGAAGATCTAGAGAATAAAAATGTATGCTTTAGTCTATGTGACCTTGGACAAGTCACTTGCTGTGAGCCCAAATTTTTCCACCTGCAGGGGGAAGTTGGATAGAAGGTTAGAGGTTCCTTTGAATTCTAGTTGTATAGTCCTATGAATACAACAGAATATATGTTAACCCAACAAGGAAGATCAGAGGTGCTCAGAAGCTCAGAGTCAGGGAATGGTCAGCATTTGCTGGGGGGAATCCAGGATGTCTTCCTCAAGAAGAAAAAGACTGAAAAGAATGCTTGACAGACATTCCTTGGGAATGAGTTATTGATGGTGTTTTTTCCTTCTAATTTCCAGTGAAACAAGAGATGTAAATTCTGCTCTTAGGGGTGAAAGAAAACGCAAACCACCCCCAAAGGAGGCCACGGGAAAGCTGGGGTCAGGATGCAGTTTGCCCATTGTTTTAAATAACAGCCCAGGGTTCTGTCATGTCAGGGCACTGGGCTGTTTTGCTAACATAATGCCATCCTGTGATTCTGTGTTAAATGCAGATCCAAAGCTTTGGTGAGACTTCCACCACAGCCAAAAAGGTGTAATCTTTCTTCAACAAAAGCTTTAATGTGACCCTGGTGATTTCCTGACATGTTAATACAGTTAGCCATCAGGAGCTGGCAGATCAAATTAGCACTCAGATTTCCTTTTGTCACCACTGACTACAACTCAGCTCCTGAGGGGGTCTGAAGGAGGCATTGCCTGCAATCTGGGAAGTGGGGGTGGAGAGGAGGAACGGAGGCAGGGACGACGATCCCCTATTGGGACCCTTACACCAGTGGGCCACTCCAGAACTCCCAGCAGCCTCCCTTCTCCTACCCACTGCAGATGTATGGGGAGAAGATCTACAATCACTCTTAGGCACCCAACAAGCAGCCTTTCATGGTGGGAAGTCCTTTTTTGTGACTAACTTGAATCCCTCTTTCGGCAGCAGCACCCCACATGGCAGAAGTGTTGATTCATCAGCATTGACTTAACCAACACTCACCAGGTGGGGAGAGGGAAGGGGGAGGGTTGTTGGTGCCTTGTGGCCCTGTAGAGAACAGAAAGATGACTGAAACATAGTCCATGCCTTCCAGAAGTTTAGCTCTCCAGTCTCAAGCCTGTGATCATACTTAAAAGAGCTCCAGTCTTAAAACAAATACTCAGCATTTACATGTTGCTCTAAAGATTTGTTTTAAAGCACTTTCCTCATAATAACTCCTGCAAGGTAGGTAGCCCAAGAATTATTACACCTATTTTTGTTGTAATTTAGTCGTTTCAATTGTGTCTTGCCCTTCATGACCCCATTTGAGGTTTTATTGGATACTGGAGTGGTTTATCTTTTCCTTCTCCAGCTCATCTTACAGATGAGGAAACTGAGGCAAACAGGGTTAAATGACTTGTCCAGGGTCACACAGCCAGTTAAGTGTCTGAGATCAGATTTGAATTCAGGTCTTTCTGACACCAGGCCTTATGTTCTACCAGGCTTTCACCAGTCATCTAGACTTTTGTTTTGCCACTGAACTTCAATGATTCTGGAAGAGAGAATGAGACCGACAACTTTGTGCGATACTGTGTCACTTAAATACAGTTCATTCAGGAATCAAGACCTCACCCTGTGATGTCATGGATCCTCTTTGAAAACGAAGGATGAACGATAACAATTGCTACCCTCATCTTTTTTACAGATTAGGAAATAAACTCAGGGAAGAGAAATGACTTATCCTGAATCCCATAGCCTGGATTTTACAGAGATAGGATTCAAATACAGGTCTCTAAACTCCAGGTTCAGCATTCAATAACACAGGTCAGAGGACCTGAGTTCAGGTCCTGGCTCTGACACTAACTGAATGACCCTGGATTTGTCATTTCATTTCTCTAAGACTCCATTTCCTCACCAAACAAAAGGGGGATAATAATATTTGCCTTGTCTACCTCTCTGAACCTGTTTCCTCACCTGTAAAATTCAAGAATTGAACCAAATGATCTCTAAATAAGATCCCTTCTGCTTTTCATATTTGACAGTTCTTTGTGTCATAGGAATATCTTTTTTAAAAAGGTTCTTTATAATCAATCAATAAATAGCAGTAATTAAGTGCCTCCTATGTACCTAACATTGTGCTAAACCCAAAGAAGGCAAAAGATAATCCCTGTCCTCAGCCTAATGGGGGAGACAATATGCAAACGAATATAGATGAAGCAAGCTATACACAGGACAAACAGGAAATAATTAACAGAGGGAAGGCGCTGGAATTAAGAGGGGTTGAGGAAGGCTTCCTATAAAAGGTAGGATTTTAGTTGAGACTTAAAGGAAGTCAGGAAGAACAGTAATGAGAGAAGAGGAGAAACATCATTCCAGGTACGGGGGAAAGCCAGAGAAAATGCCCCAAAATGAGAGATGTGGAGTCTTCTCGGTGGAACAGCCAGGAAGCCACTGTCAATGGACTGAAGAGTACATGTTAGCAGTGACCCTGAACAAGTCACTTAACCCTGTGCCTCAGGGTTGTAAGAAGACCTGAAAGGTCAGAGGGACTAGGTTATAAAACTGTAAAGTACTAGAGAAATAAATATAAGCTGTTAGAATCTTATCGTAGCTTTGTAAGGATAGAAAAGGGGATGAATTGAGAGATATCAGGATTACAGAAGCATCAAGATTTGTCAGCTGCTTGGATATGTGGAGTAAGAAGTCAAGGAAAACTACAAAGATATGAATCTGGGACTCTGGAAAGACAATGGCGGTGTCCTTCTCACCAAGAGGGGAGTTTGAAAGAGCTCCCAGAGAGGATTCTGGGAAGACAGCAGAGCAGGTCAGAAAATTTCAAGCACTCAAGATTTTCCTCCAGAAAAGAAATAAGATAGCATGTCTGGGCAAACATAGAGCCGTGAAACAAATAAGAGCAGGGGCAGAAGTGGGGTCTTCTTGGGCTTGAGGAGAAGACCTGAAGAAAAATCCCAGGAGAAGATTTCCTCCCTGTGAAGAGTAAACACCTCCAGACTAGGGTTGGCTCTAACCACTAGGGACAAGCCCTGGTATTAATGGTTTTGAGAGGCTGCCTCCACCCTGGTCACAGGAACTTTACCCCCAGGACAGTGAGGGGTGTATCTTGGTTCCTTTCGCCCTCCTGCTACTCTCAGAAGCAAGGCTAGGTGTGGCATTCAGTATCAGCAGAGGTTCCCCTCAATCTTCCTGGCTCAGAAACAGTTAGCAGAGTCAAGATGGCGGAGCAGAAACAGGACTTCTGCGGGGCTCCCGCTTCCACCTCCTCCAATTCATGTAAAAGGTGACTCTGAACAAACTTTGGAGCTACAGAACCCACAAAATGACACAGAGAAGCTAACCTTCCTCTGAGGACAGCCCGGCAGGCCGGCAGGAAGTGGCCAGCACAGCATGTTGGGAGCCAAGCCCAGTCCCAGACAAGCCACAGTTTGTTGTTTTTTTTTAAGCAATCGGGGTGAAGTAACTTGCTCAAGGTTACACAGCCAGTTATTTCTGGGTGTGGTGCCGAGTGTCTGAGCCCGGGATTCGATCTCCAGGTCGTCCCAACACTGGAGCCGGTACTCTTACTCCCTGAGCCACCTGGCCGCCCCTAAGCAATTGGGGTTAAGTAACTTGCTCAAGTTTACACAACCAGGTGTTTCTGGGTGGGTGCTAAGTGTCTGAGCCCGGGATTCGATCTCCAGGTCGTTCTGACACTGGAGCCGGTGCTCTTACTCGCTGTGCTACCTGGCCGCCCCAGACAAGCCACAGTTTTAACCTCAGAGTGGTCACAACCAGCCACTAGCTGGAGGGACTTCAGATCACCAGCAGCTGTGGTGGTCTCCAGAATTATCAATCCATAGATGCTAAGGAGAAAGTGAGAGGTCAGTGCAGTGTGGACTTTGTGAACCAGGAGTCCAGAAGTGCAGTCCGGCCTTTACCCCCTGGAGGGAGAAGCAGCTGAGGCATGCCAACTGTAAAGCTGCCACCATGAGGCCTCTTCAGAGCTCCTGGTCTGCAGATTGTAGGGGAACGAAGTGACCAGTCTGAGGGGTAATTGTTCTTGCTTTAACCTGCTTGTATCTGGATTGTGGTCTAGGGTGGAGGTCCTGGGGTGCATGACCAATTTGCCAGAGCATGTGGAGGCTTCAGAGGGGCACCCAACTAATAGCTCCAGCAGCTGTGAAAACCCCAGGAATTGGGACAAAGATTCCCCCCTCTGGTAGCAGAGTTCTACTATGGCAAAAAGCTCAAAAGTCAAGTAATTGAGTGGCAACATGAGCAAACGAGGGAAGCAAGGCAAGCACAGCAGTCCAACTCTGGATTCCTTTATTGGGAACAAAAAAGGATCAGGGCATGGAACAGGAGGAAGACAATGAAGTCAGAACTCCTGCATCAAAAGCTTCCAAGAAAAAAATAAGCTGCTTATAGGCCATAGAGGAGCTTAAGACGGATTTTGAAAACCAAATAAGAGAAGTGGAGGAAAAATTGGGAAGAGAAATGAGAATAATGCAAGAAAATTATAAAATGAGAGTCAGCAACCTGACTGAAGAAAATAACACCTTAAAAATAGACTAACTCAAATGGCAAAAGAGGCTCAAAAAGGCAATAAGGAGAAGAATGCCTTAAAAAGCCGAATTTGCCAGATGGAAAAAGAATCTCAAAAGCTCACTGAAGAGAATCATTCTTTCAAAATTATATTGGAGCAAATGGAAGCTAGTGACTTTATGAGAAATCAAGATACTATTAAACAGATCCAAACAAATGAAAAAAAATAGAAGGCAATGTGAAATATCTCATTGGGAAAACTACTGACCTGGAAAATAGATCCAGGAGAGATAATTTAAAAAATATTGGACTACCTGAAAGCCATGATCAAAGAAAGAACCTAGAAATCATCTTTCAAGAAATTCTCAAGGAAAATTGCCCTGATGTTTTAGAACCAGAGGGCAAAATAGAAGTTGAAATAATCCACTGATCACCTCCTGAAAAAGATACCAAAAAGAAAATTCCCAGGAATATTATAGCCAGGTTCCAGAGTTCTCAGATCAAGGAGAAAATATTACAAGTAGCCAGGAAGAAACAATGTGAATATTGTGAAAACACAATCAGGATAACACAGGATCTGGCAGCTTCTACACTGAGGGATTGAAGGGCTTGGAATATGATATTCTGGAGGTCAAAGGAGCTGGGATTAAAACCAAGAATCATTCAGCTAAACTGAGTATCAAGTTTCAGGGAAAATATGGTCATTTAATGGAATAGAGGACTTTCAAGCATTCCTGATGAAAAAAACAGAGTTGAATAGAAAATTTGACATTCAGATACAAGAAGCAAGAGAAGCATGAGAAGGTAAACAGGGAAAAGAAATCATAAGGAACTTATCAAAGTTGAACTACTTACATTCCTATGTGGAAAAACAATAATTGTAATTTATGAAACTTTTCTCAGTATGAGAATAGTTTAAGGGAATAGAAATATATATATATGTATACATATATATGTCTATATAGGAGGGTATATGGGCATATGAATACATATGTATGTGAATATGTGTGTGTATGTGTGTGTGTTTGTGTGTACAGGTATACATAGACAGAGGGTACAGGACCAGTTGAATAGGAAGGGATGATACTTAGAAGGTGAAATTAAGAGGTGAGAGAAGAATATAATGAAAGGAGATGGGGAGAGATGGAATGGGGTTAATTATCTCATATAGAAGAGGCAAGGGAAAACTGTCACAATGGAGGGGAAGAACAAGAAGGCAAAAGGGAATGAGTCAACCTTATTCTCAATGAATTTGGCTTAAGGAGGAAATGACATACACACTAAGTAGGGTATCTCACCCTACAGGAGAGGAGGGGGAAAGGGGATGAGAGGGGGGATGATGGAAAGGAGGGCAGCTGGGAGGGGAAGGAAGTTGAAAGCACCCACTTTTGAAAAGGGACAGGATCGGGAGCGGCCAGGTGGCTCAGCGAGTAAGAGTACTGGCTCCAGTGTTGGGATGACCTGGATCAAATCCGGGCTCAGATACTCAGCACCACACCCAGAAATAACTGGCCGTGTAACCTTGAGCAAGTTACTTAACCCCGATTGCTTATATAAAAAAAAAAAAAAAGAAAAGGGACAGGATCAAAGTAGAGAATAGAACAAGTGGGAGTGGGGTGGGATGGAGGGAAATATAGTCAGTCTTTCACAATATATCCACTATGGAAATGTTTTGCATAGCTACACATGTACGACCTATATTGAACTGCTTATCTTCCCAGTAAGGGTAGATGACAAGGGAGGTAGGGAAAGAATCTGGAATTCAAAGGTTTAAAATCAAATGTTTAAAAAATATTATTATTATTATTATTATTTTACATGTAACTGGGAAATAAGATATACAGGTACTGGGGCATAGAGATCTACCATGCCCTACTGGAAAGTCGTAGGGAGGATGGGGGAAAATATGGGAGAGATCAGATTGGGGGAGGGGATATTCAGTGGGATCACTGTTTTGGGGTGGAGGGTAGGGGAAAATGGGGAGAAAATTTGTAACTCAAAATCTTGTGGAAATGAATGATGTAAACTAAAAAATAATTTTTTTAAAAAAAGTATACAGCAGAGAACAAAATAAAACCTACAAGGAAGCAAAGAAAAGATGGACAGCTGTCAACTTAATGAATGGTATTTAATACATAGGCTTTCTTGAAATGATAAGTTATTGCTATATATTTTGGATCCTCTCCTATGTTCTGCTGTGACATGACATTTTTTTCCTTTTCTTATTTTATATTTGTTTAATATAGTTTATAATGTTTCCTCCCCTTTTCTTTTTATATATTTAAGTTTTAATATTTGTCTAAGATAAAACACTTTTTTTAATTAGAAAAAGAAAGAGTTTCTTCTTTAGGGGGAAAGATCATGGGTTTTGTTTTGGACATTTTTTAGGGAACCCATTCCATTTAAAGATATCTTTCATGGTTGGGAAGTTTTTCCTTGCATTGAGCCTTTAAAAAGTCCCTGTTTCATCCATTGTCTATCCTGCCCACCCAACTCCTGAGGCTAAGCAGACTATTTCTAATCTTTCTTGGACAGAACAGTAGCTTGAGTACTTGAAGGCAGTTACCATGTGCCCCTTGAGTTTTCTCTTCTCCCAGCTAAACCTTCCCTGTTCCTTCAAGCAGTTCTCTTATGGCCAAGACTCTAGGCCCTTCATCCTTCTCGTTTCCCTTCTCTGAACTTCTTTGGTTTATCAATGTCCTCTCTAAACTGTGGTGCCCAGAACTGCACACAGTATTCATATGGAATCTCACCAGAGCAGAGTACAGTCATGGGGCCCCCTCTTTTATCTGGGGCACTATTTCTCAATACAGCCCCAGGTCATAGGAGCTTTAGGGGATGCCATGTCCTACTGTTGACTCACATTGAATTTACAGTCTACTAAAACCTCCAGATATTCTTCAGAGAAGTTGTGTCTACCCCTTCCTTTCCCATCCCATTTACTTGTGAAGCTAATATTATATAGAAATGGGGGAGCATCCTCTGAACACATGCAGCATGCTCCCCCTCTTGCCAGCCCATAGGAAAGAGGCTGGGAAGTCGGCTTCCAGAAAAACATAATTATGTGTAATGGAAAGACCCTCCTCATCAATTCGGAGCATGCATAGGTTTTCTGATTATTTCCAGTCCACTTACTTCAGGGAAGGAGAGAGGGAACAAGTATTTATTAAGCCCCTATTATGTGCCAGACACTATTATCTCATTTGACCCTCACAACAACCTCAAGAGGTAGGGGTTATTATTATCTCCACTTTACAGTTGAGGAAACTGAGGCAGGCAGAGGTTAAGTGATTTGCTCAAGGTTACACAGCCAGTAAGTATCCAAGGCAAGATTTGAACTCAGATCTTTCTGACCGCAGGCCCAGTGCTCTAGTCACTGGGACACCTAGTTCTTGACCTCATCAAGAGGGATCTTTTTGTTTGGCTGATGAACAGAACTAAGAGCCGAACAAAAAACTCACATAGAGGCAATTTACCCTCTATGGGGGCTGGAGGCTTTCTCCTGATATTATGATGGTATCTATAGAGTACTCTGGCTGTTACCTCTTCTCCATGATGCTTGTCATGTGGGCCAGCCCATTTTGTATTCTTATCATACAAGTCTTTACAGGTTTTTGTTTGTTTGTTTTGGAGGAGGAAGGGCAGGGCAATTGGGGCTTAAGTGACTTGCCCAAGTGTCTGAGGCTGGTTTTGAACTCAGGTCCCCCTGACTCTAGAGCTGGTGCTCTATTCACTGTGCCACCTGGCCGCCCCAACTGCTGGTCTTCTTTTTGTTTGTTTGTTTTTGTTTTGTTGTTGTTGTTGTTTTTGATTGTGGGTTTTTTTTGGAGAGGGGAAAGTAGGGCAATTGGGGTTAAGTGACTGCCCAAGGCCACACAGCTAGTTTTGTGTTAAGTGTCTGAGGCCGGATTTGAACTCAGGTCCTCCTGACTCCAGGGCCAGTGGTCTATTCACTGGGCCACCTAGCCACCCCTACTGCTGGTCTTCTTGAGGCTCCTCATTGGTTATATCTTGTAGTCAACTTATACCCCACCATGGACCATGAGAAAGGATTTGTCAAGAGCTTAGCCCAGTGCCTGGCACATTGTAAGTGCTTAAATAAAAGCTTCTTCCCTTCTCTTCCCCCTTCCACCCCTAAGGGATGCTCATTTTGAGTTCTTTAGAGGCAGTTATATTCCATGTCTAGCCACACTAGTAGAATATTAGTATTTTAAAATGGGTCTTTGTTTTCATGGAAAGTTTGCGCTCAATAAAGGAACTTTGCTGTTTCCTAAAGGCATACCAGCCCTTTCTACTGTTCAGCTCTAGGTCCAATTTGTTTTCCATCTGTACTGTCTGACCTAGGCATTCATACCAATAACTCCATAGGATGTGGATCCAAAAATATTGAAATATGGGCAACAGACATTTCATAACCTTGTTCTTTCCTGTGTTGATTAACTGATCAAATTTCTTTGAGTGATATCCAATCTCTTCCAGGAGACTCTGCCATGTTCTGGAATGTAACGTAATCAGCACGAGGCCATCCACACACAAAAGCATCTGTAGGACCTCACCAACCACCTCAACTAGGTTTCCTCCATCACAGTGGCATATACCATTGGTGAGTCTACATTCACCTGTTTTATGTCTCATCTCATGTTTCTTATCAGAGGGTCATTGAACATGTTTATTTCTAATGCTATGTTTTCTTTTTTTTTTTGGAGGGGGCAAGGCAAGGCAATTGGGGTTAAGTGACTTTCCCAAGGTCACACAGCTAGTAAGTGTGTCAGGTGTCTGAGGCTGGATTTGAACCCAGATCCTCCTGACTCCAGGGCCGGTGCTCTATTCACTGTGCCACCTAGCTGCCTCCTAGTGTTATATTTTCTAATATAAGTGTGGATAATTTTGACATATCAGTGATGTGTGGATGGGAAATTCCTTATGAGGTGGCATTTTTTTTTCTACTGAATCAAATACCTTTTTTCCACAATAAGCAAACAATAAGTACAGTGATATCATATATTCTCTACATCTTTCTGTTAGTTGTTAGATAATTAAAATGTGGTCCATTGTTGAATATTTGTCAGTCAATCAATAAACATTAATTAAGTACCTACTTATGATAAGCACTGGGAATGCAAAAATAAGCAGAAGATAGTCCCTGCCTTCAAGGCACTCATAGTCTGATACAGGAGATAAGGAGCAAATAAATATGTACAAACAAGCCATATGCAGGATTAAAAGGAAATAATTAAAAGAAGGAAAGTGCTAAAGTTAAGAGGGGTTAGAAAAAGGCTTCCTGTAAGAAGATAAGATTTCAGTCAGTCAGAAATGAGCATTCCAGGTATGGGGGGCAGCCAGAGAAAATGCCTGAGAGATGGAGGGTCTTGTTCATGAAATTGACAGGAGGCCAATGTCACTGGATCAAAAAGTACCGTGTTCCCCCGATAATAAGACCTATCCCGAAAATAAGCCCTCCCCTTACTGTGTAAGATTCCTCTAAAATAAGCCCTCCCCCGAAAATAAGCCCTCTGGTGTTTTTCTGTCCAAAAAATTTAATAAGACAGTGTCTTATTATCGGGGAAACACGGTATATGGTGGGGGCAGCTAGATGGCGCAGTGAATAAAGCACCAGCCCTGGTGTCAGAAGGACCTGGGTTCGAATACAGCCTCAGACACTTGACACAAAAAATAGCCATGTGACCTTGGGCAAGTCACTTAACCCCAGTTGCCCTCCCAAAAAAAGCCAAAAAAAAAGTATATGGTGGACAGTGATGTGTAAGAAGACTAGGAAGGCAGGAGGTGGGTTATGAAGGGCTACAAATAACAGAGGATTTTTTATTTGATGCTGGAGGTGATAGGGAGCCACTGGAGTTCACCAAGTAGGGGAGGACAAGAGTCAGATCTCTATTTGAGGAAAATCACTTTGGTGGCTAAATGGAGAATGGACTGGAGTGAGGAAAAGACCTGAGGGAAGCAGGCCCACCAGCAGAATACTGATTATGAAAGCCTGTTTGTTACCTATGAATAACTCATCAAAGATGCCCTCAATTTTTGTATAAATAATACCCATAATGCTTTTGTATAGAAGTGAGAGCAAGCATAAAGGTTGATGGTTATTAACATTCAATCATCTTTTCCACTATTAAGAAATCCTGAGATTTTTTCCCCTATCCTTTGATATCTTCCCTTCCATCAGACACTTTGAATATTGATTTCTCAATGTCTTCACAATTGAAATCTTTACTAATACAAATTTCCTCTACATGTACTTGATGAAATGCAGCTGCTTTGCCACCTTTCTCTTTGATGTCATAACCCACTCTATAAACCCATCTGAGACTGATGTCAGGGTCCAAACGAAGTGGTTTTACTATCCTTGATAGAAAAAAATAGTTTGTCGATGTATTTTTTGCAAATTTTTTCCCATTTTTCTTTGGTTTCTATTTCTTCATATATTTTCATCCTTTAATACCTTCAAAATGACTTTACTTGGATAGATATCTTGCCGCACTTTTTTCTCTCTGTTTTATGAGATGACACTGTTCAAAATTATCTGTCATCCTTCTTTGCAAGATTTTACAAGTGAGTTTATATTCTAACCTATGTTTGCCTTTGATAATCTTCTCTTTCCATTTGGCAAATAGGTCATATATTGGGCTATTTGGTCTGTGGCAATTAATTTATATTGATTAAACTTCTGGCTTCCTTCAAGACCCAGTCTAAATTTCACCTACTTCAGAAGGCTTTTCCCCATATCCTTCAGCCATTACAACTTTCTTTCCACTATGAATAAACCTTCTATGTACACAATTATCTACATGTTTTCTCCCCCCTTAAAATATGAGGTCTTTAAGGGTAGAACCATGTCTTTGCCTTTCTTTGAATCCCAGCACTAAATGCAATGCCTGATACATAGTAAGCACTAAATAATTCTGGTTGATTGACTATTATACTTGGTATTACTGTCATTACAATGGTTTATGTCCCATTTTTAATTTTTAATTGCTTGTTTAAGTAGGTCAATCTTCTTGATTTTTTTAAACTAATTTTAATGTTAGATCTAACAAATCAATGACCTCCCAGTATACTAACAGCTGACTCATGGATAGTGGCCACATCAATGACAAATCTTTTCCAATCTGTTGCAACATATTGGACATCATTCTTTTCTTTTTTTTTTTCAGAGGAAAGAGGACAAGGACAATTGGGGTTGTGACTTGCCCAAGGTCACACAGTAAGTGTTAAGTGTCTGAGACCAAATTTGAACTCAGGTCCTCCTGACTCCAGGGTCAGTGCTCTATTCACTGCACCAGCATTCTTTATGGTTCTGTTTGGTCCTTTTGTGTCCAGCACCCATCAATTCTTTAACATAGAGGTGATGTAGCTCCCCTCCAGAATAAATAGATTCTAACAGAGCTAACACAAAGTGGAATTGGCTGCTACTTTAAAAGGTAGTGAGTTGACTTTCCCTTGAGATTTTTAAGCAAATAGAAGATGACTTGCCTGGTAGATGGTATTCTTTCTCATGTAAAGTTTGGCCTAAATGACCACTGAGCTCCCTTCCAACTCAAGAACTGTCTGATTCTGAAATCCTGAGAATTCATGGATTTAGAACAACCCTTCAAGCCTTGGATACTTTTATCACTGGGAGGCAGTAGGAATGGTTGTTTCTACCATTTTATGCTAAGGGAGAAGAGAGGGAAAGAGAATAAGCATTTACTAAACACCGACTGTGTCAGGCCCTGTGTGCAGGCACACACACACACACACACACACACACACACACACACACACACACACCACACACCTCTCAGGCTGCTCCTTGTCCTTTGAGGTCCCCTTGGATGCTCATTTTACCCGGATTTCACATAAAATGGGGGTTGGGGGGAGTAAAGTGTAGTGTGACTTGCCTCAGGGTACACCCATAGCACATCCTTGTATATTTCAGTCACTCAATAAATGCTTGTTGATGCTGATGATGGCCCTGGGCCCCAAAGCCCTCTAGGGAAAGCCCCGCTGATGTAGTGACTAGTCAGGACTTCTGTGTATGCATTTTCCAAATGGCCCAAGTACACATGACTTTTTCCTCCTTCCCTTCAGTTTCCTCCAAATCAATTCTACCATCGTTGAAGAGTGGCAAATTAATAACTGGATTTCCCCCTGCAACGCCATCCCTGACAACTAATTGGTTCGATATCTCCCAGTTGCTGTATCACTCTGGGATTTTCTGGGCGAGATATAAATAAGCCGATTCTATTAATAAGCCATTTGGCCAAGGAAAGAAAATACACTTCTGAGATCCCAAGGGGGACAGAGAAGCCACTCAGTGGCCCGTGGAGCGAAAGCCTTGATTAGGGGAATGAAGCGTCCTATATCTGAGCTCTGCTCCCGGCAGAGTTTGCTCACATCCCACTCACATCCACACACGTGTTAGATCTCATTCCGTCCTTAAAGGGCTTGGGAAGAAGTGAGGAAGAGGCGGGGGAAGTAGGGCTCATGGTGCATTGAAGAAATTATAAATTTAGATAAATCTAGACATTCATGGGCCTGAGCATGTCTCTGGAAAATAATAGTTACCAGGGTAGAACCTGATGCATTTGGGGGTGCTTTATTGTCTCTTTATAATTAAGTCCTGCGCAGAAATCCAATTACAAATGTTCCCAATTGCCCTCTGGCTAAGGGCTGACAGAGAAGGGGAGACTCCTGGACTTAAACAAGTCTGAGTAAAAATTAATATCACCACAGCATCAGCTAATTAAAAGTGCCGCCTCTATTAGTACGTCTAGATATTAATAAATGGGACTATTATTATTTCATCCGACAACCACGGCCTTATTGGGCCTGCCCCATCAGCCCTGCTCTTGAATGCAAGGGCTTCTTGCCTTGCCTAGGGACTCCTGGCCATGTAGGAAGGGGCATCTTTAACTCTGGCTGGGTGCTTTTTATTAGGCCCCATCAGAAAGGGAGCTGCCACTGCCAGAGAGGGCATATAAATCATAGCTAGCGTTTATATAGAACTTTAAGGTCTACAAAGCACCTCACCTGTATGATTTAATCCTCACAACAAACCTTTGAGGGGGGTGCCATTATTATACCTATTTTATAGATGAGAAAACTGAAACAAAAAGATGTGAAATGACTTAGCCAAGGTAATACAGTTAATAAGTATCTTGAACTAAGGTTTTCCTGACTCCAAGCCTATCCTTCCACTTACAGTCCCATGATGCCTTCAGGCTGCCCTCGTCCACATAGCATAGACTTGCTGGGGAAGGGGGAGGCTGAGACCCTTGACTCCAGAAGCTGTTCTGCCCACAATGGCTGATGGAGTTGGGAGGAAGCATGATGCCTGGTCACTAGGTAGAGTTTTAGTCACCAATCTCTCTCTTTCCTTTGCCTGCCATCCACCCACAGACTTTTAACTGCATCTATTTTCTGTTTCCTAGTATTTTGATGTGGTTTTAATTGTTATTTTATACCATGTTCTATCCCTGGCAAGGCCAACACATGCTATTAAATTAGGAAAAGCCCTGTTTAAGGTGGAAGGATAGAATGGGGCAGGCCTGAATCAAGGGGAGGGCGGATGTAATGTGAAAGCCAGGCCAGGTCAGCTAGCAAATGTCAGAGATTGAAACCACATGTAATCAGGTGGCCAATCCTGCCAAGAGAGATCCAAGGGGTTGTGACTGGCAGGTAATTAGGTTGCCCATCAGAACATTCAGAACCCAACAAAGTTACCAGAGATGAGGGAGTCCAAAAATGAAGGGATTATAAGGAAGTTCAAGTCAATTAAAAAAAAAATCTGTATTAAGTATGTAGTGGATGGCTGGCACTGGGGATTTAAATACAAAAAGCCCTTAGTTGCTGCCCTCCGGGAGCTTACATTCTACTGGAGGGAGAAGGAGGGAGTGAAACCCTTTGATATTTTGACTGAAGCTGCTTCTGTTAGTCCTCCCTTCTAGGCTTCCTTCCTTCCTCCATATAGACTCCAGATCACAGGGCAAATAAAAAATTGAGACCTTTGAATTGTGTCTCAGGAAGTTTTATTGCTCAGGCTGGCTGACACAGTTGTCAAGCCACTTAGATAAAACTTTGTTACTGAAGAAAGGTCCAGCAAGATCTTTTATAACTTAACTGTCCTTACCACAGTGATGTAGTGTCAGATCTTCCCCCTTCAACATTTACCTATACCCATACAGGCTGTCTTCCCCTTAGAATGTAAACCTCCTGAAGGCAGGCACTGTTTTCATTTTTGTCTTTGTAACTTCACTACCTACCTACACAGTACTTAGGACATAGTAGGCATTTCATGAAGGCTTATTGGGTGATTTATCTCAAACCTCAATAAAAAAGAAATAACTTGGAAACCTCTTTTCCATTTTCAAGATTCTGGTGTAACCCTGGCCTCAAAGCCCACTTATATGGGAATGTTCCTCATTGATGAAGATGTCCCTCATCTGGATGAGGAGTGGACTATTAAATAATCAATCTCCACCAATGAGAAGAGCCCCATACATATGACTTTGGGCTATGCCAGTTAACTGAGGATTTTTGTTAACCAAGCTCCTGCTAATAGAAGTCAGTAATTACCCAAAAAGCATTTGATCTTCTAAATGTGCCCAGATGTTGGCAAGTCTACCAAGGTGTCTACAAACACATCTGCCTCTGTGATTGAGAACCACCATAGACAGATGAGTATACTGAAGGGATAGATTGGGGAGGAAGAAACAGGGAGCAAAAAAGAAAGGGAAAGGATAAAGATAAGAAAGGAAAGGAAAGGAGAGAGAGCAACACAGAGAAAGGGTGGGTCAAAGAGGAAAAGTAGAGAAACAGGTAAGGAAGAGAGAGGGCACAGTGCCAGATGTACTAAACCTGGAGTGAGAAAGACCTGATTTTGAATTCAGCCTCAGACACTTATTTTGCTGTGTGACCCTGGACAAATCACTTAACTTTCAAGGAAAAGCCTCATAATAGTTATATTTCAATGTAAAATCAAGAGATGGTAGCAGCAGAGATCAATAGAGGCATTTCCTCGATTGTAGGAAACAGTCGGACAAGATGAGCTCTTGTATTCTAATGGTACCTTGGGCTCACTTTAAATATGGACTGCAGGAGGGAGGCTAGGTGGTGCAGTGAATAGAGCACCAGCCCTGGAGTCAGGAGGACCTGAGTTCAAATCCAGCCTCAGACACTTAACACAAAAAAAAAAATTAGCCTTGTGACCTTGGGCAAGTCACTTAACCCCAGTAGACCTCCAAAAAGCAAATGAATGAATGAATGAATATGGACTGCATGAAGGCTATCCCAGGTTCAAAGCATGCTTTGGGTCACTTCAATGTGGACACCTCCTCCATCAACAGGCTGCCCCATTTGACAGGCTCTGGTGAAGCTGGTCTTCCTCCACCTTTTGCAAGTCAGGATGATCTGAAGGTATGCTTGAAGACATGGCTGTGCTCATTCTGCCTTATGGAGATTCCACCTTCTTCCAAGGTTGGAAATACACTGAAGAGGACAGAATGAACTCTTCTCTTGAAAAATCAATAACCTTCAAGGAAGTTGTTGGGGACTTCTCCTGGGAGGGGCTTTCCTGAGCCCTTCTTAGAAGGAGCTATTGTACAAGGAGGTGATACTAGGGAATGTGACCTACCTAGGTCTGCTCAGTTCCAGATCTTCATTCTCCTGCCAACTCTCCTGATTCTCTAGACTTCTTTCTCTACCATATCCAAAGAGCCTTCCTACATTGAAAGATCCCTCTGCCCTGGGGGCCTTTCCTCTGAATAGTCTGTTCCTCCTGGAATTTCCATTTTGAGGAAGGGCTCAGGTCACCCATGTTCACTCCATCATTCATCTCTGGCCTCTACTCACTCCTGACTCTTCAGACTTCTTCCTCCACCACACCCCTTCACTTTTTTTGGCTTCCTTTATGTGTAGTCTTCCCACATTAGAACATAAGCTTCTAGGGGAAAAGTGGAGAGAAAATTTGTAACTCAAAATGTTGGGGAAATGAATGAAGTAAACTAGAAGTTAATAAAGCATTTGATAAAAAAAAAAAAAGAATGTAAGCTTCTTGAGGACATGAACTGTCTTTCTTTTGGCTTCTATTTATTCCCAGAGCTTAAGACAAAGTCTGGCACACAGTAAATGTTTAACAAAATGCTTGTTGACTTATCCAAAGCCATGCAATAGTGTGTTGTGGAGAGTGGGCTCAGCCATATTACAGTGGGAGGTGTTTTCATGTATAGACTGAACTACATGGCTGCTAAGCCATCTAGTCTAACTCTCAAATTTTGCAATTCTGTTATTCCTGTATTTTCCCCACTGTATCTCTCTTTCTCTTTCCCCAACACAGAAAAATTCAAAGGTTTAGTTTGGGCATCCATGGGGATGTCTAGCAGAAAACCTGCTCAGAGCTTCCATCCCATAGGTAATAGGGTCATAGATTGAGAGGTTTAAGGAACCTCAAACGCCATTTTGTCCAACACCCTCATTTTACAGATGAGGAAACTGAGACCCAGAAGGTCCATAGGCTCATTGGTTTAGAGACAGAAGTGACCTCTGGGGCCATCTGTTCCAACACCCTAGTTTTATAGATGAGGAAAGTGAGGACTTCAGAGAAAAAATGATTTGCCCAAGGTCACACAGGTAGTATCAGAGGTGAAATTTGAACCCAGATCTTCTGACTCCATCATCCTTTCCATTACACCAAGTTAAATGATTTCCTGAGGCCACACCAGTAAGTTGAGAATTCAGCTCCACGTTTACAACTCAACTCTATGTCCATCAAAACTGTCTCTCTCATGCTCTCCCTTTTGATCCTTCCAACTCCCTCTGTCTCTCCCTCTCTGTGTCTTTCTGGTTTTCCCACTGTCAATTTGGACTCCTTTGAAGTGACAAGAATGACCAAAAGCCAAAGGTCATTCACTACCCTAGTTGAGATAAAAGCTAGGAGGGGACTGTCTGACAAGCAAATGATCTGAGCAGTGAGGCTCATAGGGGAGCTGTCCCAGGTTCAGCAGACAGGGCCAGCACCTTCGGCACAGATGGCAGCCTTTCTTCACCTGGGAGGCAAGCTACTCCGTGAGGTCACATCAAAGGAGCTAACACCTCCTCACCCCCACCCCATTCCCATCCTCCAACCAACAAGAGAACAGAGGCCACTGAAATACATTCGTCAGGAACGTCCTCTGGTCTTAACCTAACCTTCTGCTGCCGGTGGGTCATTCCATCCCTCCCTCTCTCCCTTCTGTAGCCTCCACACACGACAACCCTGACCCAGTCTAGACAGAAACTTCTAGTTTTTAAAGAGCTCTGGTGATTAGGACCTCACTACCACCCTCAGTCACTTATTTCAGTGGGGATCTGCCTAAATGAGTGAGTTCTTTCTGCTGTGTGGCCTAAATTCCTCCTGTTGCCAGATTCTGTGTGCTTCACACGTGTGTTCCTTTATGTTTAAATGGCAGAGTGTTGGAGAATGCTCACAATTTGGATGCATCGCAGTAGAGATGGGAAGCATCTACCTCCAAGAAGCTTTGTATTTGTACCACATAAACAAGCACTGGGTGCCCCCAGAGACAAAGAGAGCCAGAGGTCAAGCCAGGGAAGAAAGGTCTCTTGCAGATTCCCTGTGGTCTTTCCAAAAGACATACTAGTCTGTATGGGTCCTAGTCTGTAAGGAATGTAGCCATATATTATATATCATAATAATGACGATAGCTAGCATTTCTATGGTGCTCACTCGGTGCCAGGCCCCGTCTTAAATGCTTTACAATTGTTCTTCATAACAATTTTGGGATGTAGGTGCTATTTACTATTATTCCCATTTTATAGAAACTTGAGGCAAACCGAAGTTAAGTGACTTGCCAGGTCACAAAGCTAGCAAGTGTGATATGATGAAATGTATCTGCAATTGTCTTAAGATTCAATATACTGACCTCACCAATATACTGACCCCATGAAATTTAAAGTTGGGAGGGAACTTAGAGATCCACCAATCCAAACCTTTCATTGTACAGATGAGGCCCAGATCAGGGAAGGGACTTATCTAAGGTCACACAGGTAATATGTGAACCTATATCTTCAGAATCCAAATCCAATCTAATCTCTTTCTATTACACCATGATTACTTCGCTGCTTCTTTAGCTATGAGGCAAAAGTAATTGTAATTACAAATCAAACAGGAAGTATAACCCTTGGAAGGGGGAACTGGATTTCGGCCACCACCCTGCCTCTATTCGGTCTGATATTTGATCAATGGACTTGCTAAATGCCCCTATTCCCACCCCAACGCCCATGCCCCTTTCCTCTGGCCTAACTCCTTCCCATGTGATCTGGGCATGCATGTCAAGCCATCTTTTTAATTTTCTGGTTGGCTTGGCAAATCGCAGATGCTCACTCCCCAGAGCCCAGTGCCTATGAGTCGAATTCATTTACATGCGACTAGGGCTCATCTTTCTCCCCACTTCACTTCAGTTCCTCCTGCCGCCTTTCCCTCAAGGAAGTCCAGGCATGGAAGAGGGAACCATCCTCCCATACCCACAGCAGCCTGAGACAATTCAGTGTTTAGAGAAGCAACGATTGTCCTCTTTGACCCCTCAGGACCTGCCCCCAGCAGCAGGACAGTTCCCCAAATCAAGAGGGGCGGGTGTTACAGGGATTGGAGAGAATTGGAAAGGTTGCAATGTAGAGGAGAGGCCAGGAAAGAAAAATATTAGACCCTCCCCATCAACTGCCACAATTATAACCCCGTAGCTAGGGGGAAAGCCCTCATTAGAGCCAATGGCTCCTGCACAGCCCTGCCATCAGGGAAATGACAGGGATTTGGCTAAGTTTGCACAATTCTGCAGCTGGGCTAATTACTATGGTTCTGGAGCTTGGGGTCCAGCCCCAAACCAAACAAATACTAAAGAAAACTAGAGGGGGCATCCCTCCCCTTAATCCTAGTCCCTGTGTAAGAGGGGCAAGGATCGTGAGTACTCATTGTATGGGAGAGAGATGGAAGGAAGAAGTGGAGGGAGGAGAAAGAAGGGAAAGAGAGACAGAAACAGAGAAGGGACAGAAAAGAGAGAGTGTGACAGAGAAAAGAGACAGACAAATTAGAAGAAACAGAGAGAGACAAAGAGGACAAAGAGACACAGAGAGAGGAGAGACCGATAAAAAGGCAGAGAGAACACTAGAAACAGAGAGAGACGAGAAAAGCAGAGAGGAAACAAAAAGAGAAGAGAGACAGCAAAAGCAAAGAGACAGTCAAGAAAGACAGAAAGAGAGAGAGGAGAGAAAAAGAGGAAGGAGAAACAAATAGAAAGGCAGAGAGGGAGGGAAAAGAGAAGAGAAAGAGAAAACAGAAGAGAGAGAAACTTAAATAGAAAGAGAGAGAGAGATTGAGAGACACAGACAGTACCAGCGAAAGACAGAGAGAATATAGTCCACCTATACTTGTATTTGTTCAGATGAGTAGGGGAAAAAGTGTCTCTCACGTGCCCTGATCAATAATATAAGTATTAGAGAGGCAAGTCCATGGTAAACATTTATGCCTGACAAAATATGGTGTCAGTATGAACACTGTTCTTCCAGGTTCCCCCAAACTAGAGTAGGCTCATAGATTTCCAGCTTGAAGGGCTATAAGAGGGCGTCTAGCCCAACTCCCTCATTTTACAGATCAGGAAACTGAGGCCCACAGAGATTAAATAACTGGACCCAGGTAAGACAGGCAGTAAGGATTGAGTGGAAGAACGAGGATTCAAACCCAGCTCCTCTGCCTCCAAAACTAGGGTTTTCTCCCATCATCCCAGCCTGCCTCATACCTAAATTCAGTAATCCAACAAACACTTATTAAGCTCTGCATTAGGGATCAAAAGTCAAAATGGAAACCAACCCCTGCCTCCAAAGAGTTTCCATTTGACTGGGAGAGGGGAGAAGAGGGGCAGGGATGCAGTTTAAAAGACATACAATATAATTTGAGGAAAGTTAGCACACTAACCACTAGGGGGAGTAGGAAAGGAATCTAAGAGGCAGATGGGCAGAGGGAGGAGGGAGAGCATCCCAGGCAAGGGGGACAGCCAATGCAAACGCACAGAGTTCAGATATGGAATGTTCAAAGAACAAGGACGCCTTTTTAGCTAGACTGGAAAATGGCTCGAGATCATGAAAGGGAATGACTTATTTATATCGATATCCCTACCTCCAATATTTAC
Organism: Petaurus breviceps papuanus; assembly: GCF_028583685.1. NCBI lineage: Eukaryota > Metazoa > Chordata > Mammalia > Diprotodontia > Petauridae > Petaurus > Petaurus breviceps. Next base: position 34,419,822 of record NW_027187372.1, on the reverse strand, counting down.
TATGAGAACAATGGCATACCATTAATTCCCCTAAGCCTCAAATTCCTTATCAGTACACTGGGGATAATTATAGGCCCTACCTGAGAGTCATGGTGGTGGAGGGGAATAAGCACTGGGCTTGACATCAGGAAGTACTGTGCTCAGCTGCATGATCCTGTTCAAGTCACCTGTTTTCTCATCTGTAAAATGGGCATAATATTAGCACCTACCTTTCACAGGGTCTTTGTGAGGATTAAGTAAATTAATGTATGTAAAGTTCTTGGGAACCTTAAGGTACTCTATGGAGGCAAGACATTACTAATGAAGAAAATATTCCAAATGATGAAGAAAATCATGCTTATACTACTCACCTCACCTTTGTTGTAAGGATTATTTGAGACAATATATATGTATCAGAGAGGCAAGCCCATGGTAAACATTTATGCCTGACAAAGAATGGTGTCAGTGTAAACACTGTTCTTCAAGACAATGTATATAAAAATATTTCATGATATTTTATGATATCAGTGTCTGTTATTACATCATATTCTTCTAATACCTATCATGGCAAAGAGGAGACTTGGACTTTCTGAGGGCTAGGACAGTGAAACTTGTCAGATTCTTGCAAGCTGATAGGTCACAATGATGGCCTGTCTATTGTCCCAGGTCTGGCCTGCCTAACTCCCTAGTTGTGCATCACCAAGCTAGATGCAAGGTGATGAATTTTTCAGCCAGTCACAACTCTAGAAGACCATCTCCTGGGTTATGGTCAGCTGTAGTGGGACAAATATCCATACCAACAGAATGATCCTTTTAATGAATCATATTGAAGTTTATAGACGCACAACCACACTCTCTTTGGGGAGGTAGACAGCCCTTGCATTTAAAGACAATCCACAACTTGGCCTCATCCTCAACTCCTCACTCTCAGTCATCATACATAGCCAGTCAGTTGTCAAGTCTAACTGAATTTACTCCCACAACATCTCTTAAATCTGTCATCATCTTTGTTCACAGTTACTACCCTTGTTCAGGACCTTTGACCCAGATTACTGTAATAGTCTCTTAATTGGTCTCCCTGCCTCAAGCCTTTCCTACTTCAAATCCATCCCCCACATAGCCACCAAAGGGATTCTACAAAGTTAGAGGTTTGATGATGTCACACTCCACATCTCCCCTCTGTCCCACACTCAAAATTTCCAGTGGTTCTCTACTACCTACTGGGTCAAATATCAAAACTTTTCTGTGGGATATTTGAAGCCCTTGAAAACTTGCCTCTTACTAACCTTTCTAGTCTTTTTATACATTACTCCCTTCTGTGCACTCTATGGTCCAATCATATCAACCTACTGACTATTCCTTATTTATGATTCCATTTCCCATCTCCATGCTTTTGCACTGGCTGTCCCCCCCCCCACCTGAAAGGCTCTCCCTCTTCACCATCACTTTTTAGAATACCTGACTTCCTTCAAGACTCATGTATCACATTTTATATGCCTTTTCTAGTCTCCACCCCCCACAACCCAATTAGTTCCTGCTCTTCTGAGACCTTGTATCTTGTGTGTTTCTTTACTTACATACATATGGATATACATGTTATCTCATATGTTAGAATGTAAGCCTCTTGAGAGCAGAGACTGCTTTACTTTTATCATATTCTCAGTGGTTAGCACAGGATTTGTCACATACTAGGCATTTAATAAATTCTTATTCAATGATTGAAACATGTGACATCATGATGTGGATAAAGAATTGGCTTTCAAGTCAGGAAAAGCTGGGTTCAAGCCCTGTCTCAGATACATACTGGTTGTATGACCCTGGGCAAGTCACTTCACCTCTCAGTGAATCAGAACTCTCTCTCTCTCTGGACTAGAGACTACAGGACAAGTGCCATTCTGCAATGGAAGAGACATTTTCCTCACCAGGATCTAAGACTTAGAGTTGGCAAGGATCTCAGAAGCAATCTTGTCCAACCTGTTTATTTTACAGATAAGGAAACTGAGGCTCAGTTAGATTAAGTGACTTACCCAAGGCTAGGCAAAGAGGCAGAATTTGAACCCATGCACTCTGACTCCAAAAACAGTGCTCTTTTCACTGTAGCCCAATAACAGGGTAAGAATTTGAACCTAGACACTTATTAATTCAGCCTTTCTACTGTAGGAAACTGTTTTATTATCTGCTAGGCCTTTGGCAAACTACTCGAGGTGTCACAGACAACTTGAGGACTGAAGGCTTTTGCTGGACTTTATGGCCTTGTTGAGTGATTAAAACAATGGTTATGGGGCAGCTAGGTGGTGCAGTGAATAGAGCACTGGCCTTGGAGTCAGGAGGACCTGAGTTCAAATATGGCTTCAGACACTTGTCATACTAGCTGTGTGACTTTGGGCAAGTCACTTAATCCCAATTGCCCTGCCTTCCCCCCTCCAAAAAAAAAAACAATGGTTATTAGTTATAAGGAGTTTTAAAACATAGTGATATATTATTTGTTCATTGTTTTATGTATTGGAGATAAAATAATGTAACTTCCTCATTTTACAATTGAGGAAACTGAAATCTAGAGAGAAGAAATGACTTTCTCAAAGTCACAGGGAGGATATAAAGCCAGGTTCAGACCAAGATCCTTTGACTTCCACTGTAGTGTTCTTTGTTTATACCATCACAATGTCTTTTTTTTTTTGCCTTTTGGAGGGCAATTGGGGTTAAGTGACTTACCCAAGGTCACACGTCTAGTTTTTGTGTTAAGTGTTTGAGACTAGATTTAAACTCAGGTCCTCCTGACTCCAGCGCCGGTGCTCTATTCACTGAGTCCTACCTAGCCATCCCCACAATGTCTTTTTAAGTACCTTGAGAGCAGAAAATGCCTAACTTGGCCAATCTTATCTCTAGTACCTTGGACAGTACCTAGCATATAATAAGTGCTTAATAAATGCTTCTAGATTGATTTTTAGCTAGCACTCAGCCCTGCTACTGAGTAAATGTGTGACCTTAGGCAAGTCACTCTCTTTCTTCTAGGCTTCAATTTCCCCCTCTGCAAAATGAGGAGAATGGACTAGGTAATTGCTTCTGGCTTTAAAACCTAAGATTTGCTGCCCACCCCAGTTACACCTACTTTGGAAGCCGCACCAACCGCCACCTCCTCCCTATTCCCCACTGCATATATGTGAGGAGAGGGACGGCTAGAATGTCAGCTCCACGAGAGAAAAGACCTTGTCTTGTTCTGCTTCATAACCCCACAGTGCCTTGTACATAGTAGACACTTAATACACATTCTCTTCGTAAACAGATGAATGGGTTAATATCTAAAGAGGCACTAAATCTGACTGATTTTTTCTTTAAACTTGTTCTCCAGTCGGCCTTTTCCTCTCTAATTTGGCTGCCCCCAGCCAAGGTTAGGGCTCCACCTCCTCACCCTGAGGCTGGAAGGGCCCCAGTCAGCCCAGTCTGCTTTCTCCAGTCCCTCCTGAGAGATGCAGCAGTCACACAAGAGGGAGCGAAGTCCCACCCAGGCAGGGAGAGACAGAGCTCTCTATAGAGAGAGCAGACGTGGGTCAGAGAAGAAGATTTATTAGCCACTAAACTAGGAGGGGGAAAAAGGCAGGGAGTAATCAAAGTGATACTTTATGTTGCTTCATCTTGGGAAAATAATTGTTCTGCTGGAACATCATTACACTGTCATCTTTCTACTCCCGTGCCACTTACTGGAAAATAAAGACTCACTTTCTTCCCCATAATGAGCTGTAGCTTCAATAACTCAGGAGGCTTTTCAGAAAGCTAGCCACTCCACTCTGCCCCTCCCCACAACCCTCTGATGTGACTACAGGGTTAGGGCTTCTGGCCTGGGCCTCCCCTCCAGGGCCCTCATCCTCAGGGGGCCAGTGCTTCCTGTGCTCTGGAGACTGCCCTGAACCACAGTCACCAGCTGGTGATAGAAATCTGGAGTCAGAAAGATCCAGTTGGGAATTCTAACGGAGCAGCTTAGTATGTATGTGACTTAAAGCATGTCACCCACCTCCCCAGGTTCCAGTTTTTTCTTCTATAAAATAAGTGTTAGGGGCGGCTAGGTGGCACAGTGAATAGAGCACTGGCTCTGAAGTCAGGAGGACCTGAGTTCAAATCTGGCCTCAAACAGTTAACATTTACTAGCTGTGTAACCTTTGACAAGTCACTTAACCCCAATTGCCCTGCCTTCCCCCTCCAAAAAAAAGCAAGAAATAAGAGTGTTAGTCTAGATCATCTCTAAGTTTCCTAAAATATGTGACCTCAGAAAATAGAAAGAAATTAACATTCATTGAGCACCTACCATGTGCCTGGCATTGTGCTAAGCATTTTACAGTTATTATTTCATTTGATCCTCATAACCATGGGAGGTAGAGGCTATTACTACCCCCATTTTACAGAAGAGAAAACTGAGGCAGACAGCAGTAGACAAATGACTTGCCCAGGGTCACAAAGTCACAAACTATCTGAGATCAAATTTGAACTCAGGTCTTCCTGACTCCAGGCCCAGTGTTCTATCCACTGCACCACCTACCTGCCTCCTAATGATTGAAAAATAAACCATTTCTTTTGCATTCACTATGCATCAAACAAATGCTAAGCAGGGATACAAATAGAAAAGGTTAGGCATTCCATCTCTCCAGGAACTCAATCTAATTAGAAGAGACAACACTTTTTTTAAGTTCAGCTGCAAGATAGAGGGAAAAAACCAGAAGCCCTAAAAAAGGTGGAGAAATGCCCAGCAGATCATGGAACAGTGCCAAGGGTCTACAGTGCATAGAAACAAGGCAGATGGTAAAATCTAGAAATCCTTAGGCAGCAATAGCCAAGCAGAAGGTACGGCCTGATGACTGTTATCTTGGCGACCTTTATTTCTCCAAACCACTCAAGCAGTCAAGCAAACTGGATGAATTGGGCTGGGGTGTTGGTGGGTTAGTATGGGACAGGGCAGGGAGAAGGGGAAAGTCGAGGAAAGAAAGGCACAGTTGGTGAAGATGGATCTTCCTGCAACCCACACTCTCTCCCCCACATTGGACAAGTCACTCCAACTCCTCTGTCAAATGAGAAGGTAGGACTACATGACTTCTAACTTTCTTTCCAGCTTTAGTTCCATGATCCTAAGAATTCCTAGTTAAGTTGATAAATGGATAATGGTTAAAATGGTTGGCTTAGTAAATTAATTCATCCAGTTAACAAGGGGTCTGAAGCAATGTTCAGCAGTAAAGTCAAATTCAAATTGAAACAGGAACTATTAAATCATGCATCAGGATTTCTGGGGGCCACAAGTTAACTTAGAAAACCCCACGTTTGTATATTTATTATTATTATTATTAATTAATTTTGTTAAACATTTCCCAATCACATTTTAATCTGATTTGGCCTCACTCAGAAACATTGCACGCTGCAGCCTTGATGCCTATGATACATAGCTTTAGAGGTTTATGCTGTAGCAAGAAGGAGTTAGATTAGACATTAGGCAACATTTCCAAATATAGCCAATAAAACATTGAAAAAGATGACTAAGAAAAACTTTCTTTGGGACCCTTTAAACAATGATCCTCATCTGTCTGGATTGGGTTAAATGGGGGTCCTGGTAGATGACAAAGCCTCCCAAGATTAGGAGTCAGTGGAAGAGAACTGGATTTGGGGTTACTACCATTTACTAATATGTGCCCCCTTGGGCAAGTCACTTAAGGGGGTGGGGGAAAGTAAAGGAATAATTCAATTCAATAAACATTTATCAAGGCCCTACTACGTACCAGACGTTGTACTAAGCACTGAGAACACAAATAAGAAAAAAGATAGTCCCTGACTTCCAGGAGCTTACCATCTAATGGGCAAAGACAACACCCAAAAGGAGGCTGGAGAAGGGTGGGGGAGGATATTAGGAGGTACCCATCCAGGGGCATCTTGTTCCAGAGAGTTAAAACCAGGCAGAATTGCAGATATAGCCCCTACTATGAGCCGGGCACTGTACTAAGTTACAAGCATTATCTCATTTGATCCCCACAACAACCCTGGGAGATAGGAGCTATTATTATCCTCCTTTTACAAATGAGCAAAGTAAAGTTAAGTGACTTACCCAGGGTCACATAGCTACCAATTAGCTGAGACTGTATTTAAACTCAGGTAACCCCAGGCCCAGCAGTTTATCCACTACACCACCTAGCTGCCTCATTTTCTTCAGAGGATTGAGGTCACCTTAGACTTTTGAACTCTAAATCTATGGACAGTCTGTGAGCTTAACTTGAGTTGCTGCATTTCCGGCAGTGACCAGTAGAGGACCACTTCAATGGTCCTCTGAATAAGTGCTGGGTGATCAACTTGGGACCCAGGAGGTAAAAGGAAGAGGAATGACTGTCTCAATATCACTTTTCTAAACCAAGATTCCATGAATCACTCAACTTTTAAAATCCTTCTCAGAGACCATTGTTAGGGAAGGAAAGGGTTATGTAAAATAAATATCTTCATCTATCTATCTATCTACCTTCTCACTGAAGCCAACTCCCCCCCACCCCCCCATTTTACAGATGAAGGGGAGGAAACAAACATGAAATAAGGACCTACTATATGCCAGGCATGTGTTAAGCCCTTTACAAATATTATCTCATTTGATGGGGCCCAGGGAGGAAAAGTATCTTAATAAAGGTCATGAAGCTAGAAAGTGTCTGAGCTAGGATGTGAACACAATGCTTACAATTCCAGCATCATCATTTCCTCTCTCCCACACACCCTTTACCTTTCTCCCCAATCTGTTCCTCCTGCACTGATGATGAATGACTGAGTACTTTTAGTCTATGAGCTTCACACCAGCTCTAAGCTCTGGGCCCAGGAGGTGAAGAATATGGCCACCAACCACACTGCCTAATCTCCAACACTTCCCAAAGCTCATGGGGACACCTAGGGACCTGAAACAACTTGGTGGCTATAGGAACATTTGGTTCTTGGGGAGGGTGGAGAAGAGAGAAGATAAGGTCTGTCCAATTTGTTCTGGGCTCTGGAAATGCCTCCTCTTATCTCCTCTCCCATTGCTTCAGCACATTGCCAAAATTACCTCGATAATATATTTTTTAATTTAAGAATTCATTTTCACTTCAAGAAAGAGGAACATTGCAGCCAGATAAGAAACTCCATCTGTCTTCAAGAAAAAGGGTCGTGGATTCTGGTGTCACTAATCCTGTAATGTCTTAAATTAAGGTGCCACTTCTGAATGCTTTCTTCGTATTTATGAAATGATTATTCGACAGAGGTGCATTTAATATTGTTAAAATAATGATTGTGCATGTTTAATGCATCAATTTAAGTTATTATCTCCCATGCTATAAAATGCTGAATAATTTCATAAATAATTATAAAGCATTTACAAATGGCGCCTTAATGCAAAGCATTCTCAGCTAATCCTTTATCTTTCACAAACACAGAAATAACAATTAGATTCCTGGAATGAAAAAGGGAGGTTATGTTGGAGAATGTGTCACCTCCACATAGAATGCCAATCAGAAAGCAACAAGAAATGAAAGCTCTGAAAGAACCAGAGCCCCTGGGGGGGAGTAGGAGGAAGATGGGGGTTGGGAAGGTCATGGGATCCCCTTGCCTGGCTCCTAGAAGGTTTTGGCATAGGATGGACTTCTCAGTCCCTCTGGAGGAAGACAATTTCCTGACTACCCAAATTTCTACTGATTTTGAACCTGAAGGATATATAACCTGCCTGACCAGAGGGTATATATTAAGGCCAAATGTAACCAAGGGGACAGAGATAGACAAGATGGCTTTAGGAGCTCCATTCCAACCATAGCATTCTGGGATTCGAACCAAGGTCATCAACCTTTCCAGTGTGTATTAGCAAGAATAGTTTTTTTTTTTTTGCTGTTGTTCAGTCATTTCAGCTGTATCTGACTCTTTGAGACCCCATTTGGGGTTTTCTTGGCAAAGATACTGGAGTCGTTTGCCATTTCCTTCTTGAGCTCATTTTACAAGTGAGAAAACTGAGGCAAACAGAGTCACACAGTTAGCAAGCATCTGAGGTCATATTTGAACTCAAGATGATGAGTCTTCCCAAATCCAAGCCTAGCATTGTACGCACTATGGTGCCACCTCACTGCCCATCGGGAATAGCCCAGTGTCTAATGAGAGGCTTAATAAGGGGAGCTCATTCATTTTTAAATGGCGCACCCTAATCAACATAGAGAAAGCAGAAGGTAGAATCCCTGCCCTCAAGGATTTTATAACAGAATTAGGGAGGTGGAGTGTACACATGTAAAATGATTTACTGTAACTCAAAAGATTTAAAGTTAGCAGGTCCTTAATGGTCATCTGCCTAATCCAGCACCCTTATTTTACAGATGGGGTAACTGAGGTCCAGAGAAATGGTCTGTCCAAGATCACACAGATGCAAAGAAGCAGAGCCAAGATTCAAACCCCAGGCCTCTAACTCCAAACCCACTGCCCTTTCCAGACACCATGCTTCTTACAAATGCTTAGAGGGCAGTAGTCACAGCACAACTAGAGTACATTAGAGGGGATTTTAAAAAAAAATTAGAATGGAATAAAAATCAGACAGGGCGCTAGGTGGTGCTGTGAATAGAGCACAGGCTCTGGAGTCAGAAAGACTTGTCTGAGTTCAGATCCAGCCTTAGACACTTTCTAGTTGTATGACACTGGGCAAGTCACTTAACCCTGTTTACTGCCTCAGTTTCCTCATCTGTAAAAATGAGATCCAGAAGGAAATGACCACTCTAGTATCTTTGTCAAGAAAATCTCAAATGGGATCACAAAGAGTCGGACAGTACTGAAAAAATGACTGAACAACAACAAATCAGAGAAAGCTTCTGTATCAGCAATGCCATATTCACAATGCCTATAGAGATTATAAATATGCTGATATAATTATCCATCACAAAATACGTCAGGTTTGCCATTTGGGGAAATAAACTAGAAAATTTATTAAGATACCAAAAGACTGAGTCCCAAAACCAGAAAGTGAAAGCCATCAGAGTAGTTATGACATTGGCACAGGTGGATAAAGTAGAAAGCACCCACATTTTCAAGCCTTTAAAACAGAACAGGCTACCTCAGGCAAAGGTCCTCCTCTCCCCACTCACAGCAACCACCCAGCGTCCTGGAAGCGCGCTCCCAGCAGCTCCGGCCCCTGGCAGCCCTCAGCAGGAGTCCTTAGCAGAAAGTCCTGCTCCCAGCAGCTCCGGCCCCTGGCAGTGCTCAAAGGCTTCACGCTGCCACTGCCTCTGCTGCTGCCGCAACCGCAACTGCAACTGCCAACCGCCAACTGCAGGACCGTTAGCTTGTCAGGACCGTTAGCTCCTGTGGCTGAATTCCGAACTCCTGGGCTCCTTCTCCTCCCGCAAG